>NW_023270807.1:33073220-33460953 GCF_011800145.1 Mirounga leonina
AGATAGATAGATAGATAGATAGATAGATAGATAGATAGATAGATAGATAGATGGATGAAGAAAGGGAGAGAGAGAGGAAGGAGTAAAGGGAGTAAAGAAATTAGTTAAAGAAAGAGAAAGTACTTATGAGGTTGCTGCGATAGTCACCAAAACATTAATATTGGTTTTCTCTAGATAATGGAAATACAGATAATTATACTTTTTTTACTAAGAAGTATTATATACTAGGTCATATAAAGGATAAGAAATCCTAATAGAGTATAAGAATAACTTAAATATTTCAGTATTACTGTAATTAAGTGATTTATAAACTAATGTGGGACTCTCATAACATGGATTAGTACCCAAAAAATGAAGAGAAACATTTCAAAACCTGATTTGGAGGCAGGAGAAGAAAAGTGGGAGCCAGGGGCTCTAAATATGAGGGTTTTTATCAAAATCATGAAGATCACAATTTGGAATCTGTCGTGTACCTCTATTTCTTTTAACTGTGTGTAACTGCAAAGAAGCTGAGACATTTTGCTTCCTTTCCATTTGCAGGTGACATACAAATTGGAATGGAGGATAAAAAGGGCCAATTAGAAGTCGAAGTTATTAGAGCACGAAGTCTCACACAAAAACCTGGTTCCAAGTCTACACCTGGTAAGGAAAGGTGGTACTGAGTTTGGACAAGAGAATCTGACATAAGCAAAAAAAATCAAAATATTTGCTGCATTCGAATTCTATATGCTCCATTCTGCATCATCTGATTGATCAAAAAGGCAGCTTTTCTGTATTCTTTGATTCTATAAAAATGGATCTGGGCTTTCCTTGCACCATTATTCTGTCAGAAAGTATAAGGAAGAGTATTATCAAATTAAGAAAAGTTTAGTTATGAGTATTTCTTAGCTTGTGTTGGTTATTTTTTTCCTGTACATTTACAAATGAAAAGGAATTTTTTTTTAGTTTTAAGCATAAAAAAGAAACAATGAGCTTTAAGTTCTACACCTGAACTGTGATGCCCGCTCTACCCCAGGTCAGTCAGTCTTGGGTTAATTTTGCACACATTTACTGGGAATGAGGAAAATGCCAGTAGAGGTAACAGAAGAGCTTTAAGGAAGAGAATTTATGGAGCACCGGAAATTTAAAATGATTTAAATAGTTAACAGGAAACTTTTCACTAAGCATCTCTAATTCTCTAGTAAGGCATTCTCTAATCAAATCAACTTAACTTGAAGGATTAACTTCTTATATGTTAAATATTACTTTGTTCAGCTCCATACGTCAAAGTGTATCTTTTGGAAAACGGGGCCTGTATAGCCAAGAAGAAGACAAGAATTGCACGAAAAACCCTTGATCCTTTGTATCAGCAGTCCCTGGTGTTTGACGAAAGCCCACAGGGTAAAGTTCTTCAGGTCGGTAACAGTGTGACTGTTTACATTATAATGTCCACATTATCCATATAAACTCTGAGGAGATGGTCAAACATGAGAATAGGTTTCAGTGAGGAGAAATGTAGTGTGACATCCTTGAGTAGAAAAAGACAAATTGTTAACTTACAATATAAACAATATGTAGTATTAAAAATATCTGATGGATCTAAGGGAAAACACAATTTTTATTTTCTCTCCCTTCTTTTTTTCCTTCTCTCCATCCTCTCCTTCTGCTTTTGCCCTGCTTTCCACACCCCCTCTTCTCCATAGGTAGGTAGGTTGGGAGGTAGGGAGGTAGGGAGGTAGGGAGGTAGGTAGGGAGACAGATAATCAAGACAAATGATGCTCATGTTTTATTGAGCATTACTATGTGCCAGACATGGGATACAAAGAGGAAGAAAGGAAAGAAAAAGAGAATATTCAGGACTGGTGAATGTCAGATGCATTGTTAAGAAATTACATACATTACCTCTTTTTTTTAAGATTTATTTATTTTAGAGAGAGCACGTGGCGGGGGCAAGGGGGAGCAGAGGGAGAGAAAATCCCATGCAGACTCCATGCTGAGCGTGGAGCCTGACTCAGGGCTCCATCTCATGACCCCAAGACCAAGAGTCAGACGGTCAACCAACTGCACCACCCAGGCGCCCCCATACAGTACTTCTTTTAAACATTTTAACTACCATGTGCATAAAATATCAGAGTCCCCATTTTAAAGATTATGTATGAGGATCACAGAGATTAAATAATTTGGCAAGATTACTCAGTAAATTGAAAAGGCAGGTTTCGCCACTCCTGCGTCTGTAAGCTGGGCAACGAGTTCAGTTGAGAACCGTTACAGATGACCAAAGGATTGGAAAACAGAACCTTAGGAGTAGGAGTAAGTGTAATGGAATGCTTATCTGAAACCAGTAGGAGCTGACCCAGATTGTGCTAACTGCCCGTAAACTCTCTGACTTACTAATCATTTGATCAAATCAGAATTTTCAGGCAAATGCTCAAAAGGCAATGGGTGCTTACAATTATTTTTCAACCTGTCCCTTCACTAACAAGTACATAATATAAAAGAAATGTAATGCATGTTCTCATTCTTTATACATACCTCATCGTATACACACTTTACTGTACACTGAATTACGTTGTTTTGCCCTGCTAACTTGCACAAATTTTAATTTTTGTATCTTTATGGTACTGCACATCACTTACAAGATAGTAGTTACTAAAGAAGGTATTGAATTCGCATATAAACAAACTTGTATATTTATTTCTTTAACATGGTTTATGTAGCTAATACCCCTCATTGACTAGGGAAACATTACTTGCACTCTATCAGATCTAAAAATTCTTGGGAAGGGTCTCTTTGAGCACCTTAGTGTTAGTATCTTTCTATCGGTTCTACCTCCTTGGTGTCAGTTATATTCATTTCCTCTGCTTCCCTGACTGGCCCACTTTTACAGAATAGTTGCTTTCAACTCTTCAAATGTGAAAGAAAGAGACGTTCAAGTTTTATTGCATTTCTCTGTCTCTGCAGGTGATTGTGTGGGGGGACTATGGCAGAATGGACCATAAATGCTTTATGGGTGTGGCTCAGATCTTGTTGGAAGAACTCGATCTATCCAGTATGGTAATCGGATGGTACAAGTTATTCCCACCATCATCCCTGGTGGATCCCACACTCACTCCCCTAACCCGCCGGGCTTCCCAGTCATCTCTGGAAAGTTCAACTGGGCCTCCCTGCATCCGCTCATAGTGAACTCATACCAGAGTCATTCCAGTGAAACTCTACCTTTCAGGATAATAATCTGAACCAGATATTTCATGATCAAAAGCATTGTTGGAGACAGACAATCAACTTGTGTTTTGCCTGTAGTAGTTTTTCAATAATATGTCCCACTTGTTGTTTAAAACCTGGCTTCATATGACAGAACAAGGCAGTTTATCAAATTACAGTAAGAGTCAACATGCTAGTGAGAGTCACTGATGCTTCTGACAAACAGAAAAAGAGGAAACTTCAAATCCACACAAACACACACACACACACACATACACACACAGGCACGCACACACCCCAAATTGAACAAACTGGAAACTCTCACTCTGAAAAGTTGTATTTTACACATTTCTGCACAAACCACAAGCAGTGTTATTTCCCTGGTGTTTGAAAAGTTGTGTTCTTCTGTGTGTTTTTGTGTGTGTGTGTTGTTTGATGGGTTTTGGTTTCTTGATTTGTTTTATTTTTCACTGTATTTGTTATTTCCACTATTTTTGGATATGTCATGACAGGTCTCATGATGCTTACAAAGACCCTTCCTTTCTTTTCCCAAAAGCACCAAAAAAGGGCTGAAACAGTCTCTGTGGCATCTCCCCAAAGTGTGCAACTACCAGGCAAGATGAGGCCAATGAAGGGTTTCACTGGCTTTCATTTTATAATCCTTCAGTCTTATGTGCGGAAACCCAGAAAACAAAAAGTTATCTTCTGGAACAAATAATCACAGAATCACTTTTTTTAAATGAAAAATAATCTGTTTGTGTTCTAAAAAGTTAATTTATTTTTTCCATTGTTTTTCATGGAAGACTTTTAAAGAAGTCAATCTGCAACTAATGCTGGGAACTAAAACTAACCGCATAATTGTACTTTGGAAACACTCCTTGTAATAACTTTTTCTTCCTGATATCCCCCCATAAAAGTATATGCTCGTGTGTATAAACCATACTTTTGACTTCCCAAAATGGTGACTAGAAACAGATTTGAGCCTAAGACACTTTCAGCTATGCCCAGGCTTCTCGGCCATGTCTCAGTGTAGACACACCCATCTGCCCTGGAAAGAGCATGGTATGAGCTGTCCAGTATTGCACTGGAAATTCCAGCTGAAATATTCTGCACTCAAGTAATGTTTTTATCCAATTTTAATTTACCTTTCTTTGAGATTGATGCAAGCACAAAGCTTGATTTTTTAATGCAAAGTATCTTACTTTGGGGGGTGGGGAATAAAACAAAGTCAACTTTCAACTTGCATTTTCTTCATCTGAGTTTTTCTTGGCCTTGAATTTCCCTTGTGACATTCTGTATACGTGCTACAAAGTGCAGACTCTGCGAGTGCACTGATATGTTCTCCCTCCTTTTATGAGTCACTCAATTTTTGTGATCACACAAATAGAGCAGCATGACTTGGAACTGTTCAAAGCTGCATGCACGTTTTGTTAAAAAAAAAAAGTAAAAAAGAAAAGAAAAAATGAAAAAAACCACAAAAGGTTATTTAATAATGTATGTTAGTTCCACCTTAGGCCAGCTTGTATGTTGCATGTACTTGTACAGTTTGCTCGTTAATTACTATACTGAACTAACCAAGAAATCTAAGCCATCCATTTTTGTTATAGACATTTTGCAGGTTTTAGCCAGACTCCGTCTATGAGTTTGGGGTGAAATGTCTATAGATGGACTTTATTTTTTACCCTCCGGAAAACGTGATGTAGTATGGACCAAATTCCTTCTAATTAATATTTTGGTGTAGATTCCTACCGTGGGGCTGTCCCACATGTAGACACTGTGTACACACTAGGTTTTAATCCATAGACATACTGCCTGCACCAAGTGAATTATTTATTATTATTTACACATGCCAGAATTACCTGCCCATCATTCCACAGGGCACAGATTGACCACTACTCACCATGCTGAGCAGGAAGAACTGAAGCATTGGTGCACTTCTACTAGATTCCGTTCTGTCTTAGTGGCCAACAATCAACTAATTATAATTGGGTAGTATCTTTCTATTTTGACCACTTGTCTTAACACTCCCCTGTGCTTTTAAAATGAACAACTCATGTATGTAAACATGTTTAATAAAATTTACTTTTCATGTCAGTTGGTAGCCATCTGTGTTCTATGTTTTGCCAGATTTTCATTGTGGGTTCTATGGTGCAAAATGGGAGCCAGATCTTGGGAAAGGGAGGCTGGGATTTGTTGTCTGCTGTGGGCATTTGACTTGACTTGTCACTGCACTATATATGTCTTAATCTACGCCCAAAGGGTACTTTGCATCACATACAAGTTTTCACTTTGTCAGCCTGTCTAAGTGAGCACATGACTATACTTCTGAAAAGTGGCATTATTAAAAACAATAAATCTCAGTAAGAATCAAATGGAAGGTTGTTTTTCTGCTGCTGTTTGAGTGTGCTAATAAAAGAGACAACTCTCTTGTCCAATTGCCAAATCATTTCCAGTTATGTGACATAGCAGAATAGTAACTCCTGCGTCTCTCATCAAGGCACCTGGTTCCTCTTTCCATCATCTTTCCTTGAACCCCTGACTGATTTGTAGATCTTTGCCTTAGATTAGGCCAACTTAACAAACCAAGCAATCCATTAAATTATCTTCAGTAGATCTTAGGGAATAAATATATCTTCAAATATAGTAGATGAGTCTCTATAAATAATATGTTAAAAGATAAATTATTAGTTTTCTTAATTTAATTTTACAACTCTTCCTTTTCTTCTCCAAAAATGTGTTCATGAATTTCATAATCATCGTCCCCACAAAATACTAGGTAAGGAATAATTTCATATTGCAGCTTATTTGTAGTAAAGTAACTTTTGGGATCTAGTCTCCACCTTTTAAAAGCCCTTAATATTTTTATAGACCACACTGGCTTTGATTTAAAGCAAAATAAACACAACTAAATCAATATCAAATTTGAGACAATAAAGCAATGTGAGACGACATGTCACTACATCAGTTGTTTAAAGTGTTTTAAACAGTTGACTGAATTTTACCCTATTGAGTCAACCAGTTGTTTGGTCTACAAGACATGAAATTATCTGTTAGGTTGGGTCAAGAAGACAAAAACAACAGATCAGTTCAGTTTACAACAAGCCGTCAGAGCTGAGCTGTTTAATGCACATAACTTGGTGGGGGAGGCAGGGCAAGTCTGACTTTAAAATAGGAGGCAACTGAGTACAGCCTTAAAATTCTTTGTCTAGACAGAGACAGAAAAGCAGAAATCTCTCATCAAATCAGGTAAGTCTTCCCGGCATTATGACTTCAGGGCCTACAATGGTAGAGAGAAAGTAACCGTAGGAAAAGCAATTTTGCTGTCTTCATGGTTTCTTGCTGACTCTGACAACTTAATATCCGGAAATCCCAGCCTGGGATATATGATCTGGTTATACTTAACCAACATTATTAAGGGCTTTGTTGGGTACTAGATGTTATGGTATTTACTTGGGATGTAAAAATGAAAAACAAAACAAAACTGACCCTGTCTTAAAGGAGGTCCTTGTCTACTAAGAGAGAAATCATGCCATAAAGAAATAATTACAGCAATGTATTCTGATTTGTATACAAAGGGCTATGGGATTACCTTCAATTCTCACAATGGCCCTAAGAGTTAAGAACTCTTATAACCCTATTTCACATAAAGGATCTGCAGCTTGCAGAGGTTAAATAACCAGCCAAAAGTCACATCACTGGTTAGTGATGGAGCTGGGATATGAACCAAAGTCTGACTCCAGAGCCCGCCCTGCCAAATACTTTGCATCCTCCATTATGCCCTGAGAGTGGAGCTAGATCTTTAAGAATGAAGAGTCCATCAGATGGGAAAGAAGGGAAAGAACCCTAACCCAGGGGCGCCTGGGTGGCTCAGTCATTAAGCGTCAGCTCATGATCCCAGGGTCCTGGGATGAAGCCCCACATCGGGCTCCCTGCTCCACGGGCAGCCTGCTTCTTCCTCTGCCACTCCTTTTGCTTGTGTTCCCTCTCTTGCTGTGTCTCTCTCTGTCAAATAAATAAAATCCTTAAAAAAAAAAACAAAAAACAAAAAACAAAAAACTCTAACCCAAACCATTCTGCCTCAACGCAACTGCCAACCAGTTCCAAGTACTTTACCCATAAGCATCTTTACTGTAGACATCTTGCCCACAAGTATTTTTGCCACAAACATTTTCACCACATAACTCATTGGCTATCATGCAATTTTGCCCTATAAGATAAAAAAACAGACAAAAAACTGACTGATGGTTTGATTTGACAGTTTGTTGGTTTCATCAACTGGTTGACAGTTTAGTTTCATTTCTCCATTGACACAGTATTCCCATTTTATACTATGTCAATCTTAGCTCTCATAATGGTCTACAGAGCAAAAAAAAATGTATATAATATAATGAAGGACTCCAGAGACAAGTACTTAGGTACAGTCCACAAAACACAATCTGTTATTTGCACAGCACTGCCATGAATCTACATACATTTTAAATGTATTCAAATATTTAGTATTTCACAATAAAGGGTTTTTAATTTTGTTACTCATTTTTCATGTCTCATTCTGTCCTTTTTAATGAATTTTTATTTGTTAAAATTTTATTCATTCTTTTATTTTTTGTGATTTTTATCTTTTATAGCAAAATTACCTTACAGCCAATTAGCTGTGTGGCAAAAATGCTGGAGCAATTTTTTGTAGCATTACAGCTAAGATGCTTATGTGGAAAATACCTGACACGTTCCCCACCTTACTGGTTGCATGTCTCTAGTGCTCTGCTGTTACCACGGGAGGTGGGGGAATAGGGAAGGGAGGCAGGTGAACTCTTCTCCATCTGCTGAGCTTTCTTTCTAAGACTTCTGTCCTCTAACTCTCCTCTGCATCCTCCTCCGACTGCACTCACCATTTGCATTATTAAACTTCTAGAATAGATCATATCAGCTCTCAGGAAGAGTATTAATAAAGGAGATGGACCAAAATTGTCCTTAGCTGAGCCTCACACTTATCCTTTGGTTCCAAGGTAAAATTGTCTTTTGAGTACCTCTACCTGACTCCTTGTCCCTAGTCCCAATGCATAGTGCCCCTGAATTCTGCATCAGTCACAAAAACCTGCACCTTGGGTTTGAACTGATCGGCCCTGAATCCCAGAGTCATGTAGCATTTCAGTCCTCCCAGAGTCAGTCCATATGGCCTCTTAAGTTATTTGCTCCCAAAAATAGATTCCATGACTCCTTATCTATGCATAGAGTCCCTTCTCTTCAGAGGAGCTCAGAAGTTACCAGGCCTTACCCAGCTCCCACACCCTACCTCCCATCCCGGTTTCTCAGGTAGCTCTCAAGAAGACACAACATATGCAAGTCTTCACAACTTCCAAGTGTAAAGCAAATATGGTCAATATCATGGCCATCACATGATGCTTTTATTAGTTGGTCTCACACAGGTTACTCTAAACTCATGGCTTGGGACAAAGTCTTACAAGTTGGGATTTTTTTTTTTTTTTCCTTTTTTCTTTTTCAAATTGCCTCAAAGAGATGCTCTGGGGCCACTGCATCCCATTGCTGCTAAAACTTTTTCCTTTGTCCCATTAGCTCCCCAAATGGGCAGTGTCACACCCCCCCACACACATCCACCATGGGTATATATGTGATGATCTCTGATAACGTGGGTCAGGTCTTCACTACTGAGTTCTTCCTAATTATATAGACCTTCCAGTTTATCCCTCCTTTTGTTTTCACCACCCAACTTCAAAAGTGGTCTCTTCTATCTTGGCTCCAATGCCTCAGCTACTGTTCATTAATAACCCCAACATATGGTTGCCAGATCAAACACAGACTATGCAGATGAATTTCATGTGAAAAAAGGGAATAATTAAAATTAAGCATGATTTTAAAATTAGTTCTTTTTATCAGAAATTCAAATTTATTTTGGCATCCTATATTTTTATTTGCCAAATCTGGCAACCTTACCCCTATTGCCATGTGGTCTGTGCACCCCCACCACCACTTCGCTGATATGATATCTAGCCACAGACAAATTCCAATAGTCTTTGCACAGCATAGTTATTGACCCTCTCTGTATCTACTACTGAAGATTTCCTTCTTGGAAGTTTTTCTCTCCTCTTCTTATGGTCCCAGTTTTCCAACTTGAAGGCAAGATTTTGTTCCCAATTCTTTACTCCTTCTGAAACGATGATACATACTCAGATCCATTGCCACGTTGCTTGGCAGTGCGCCTCACCACAGAAGAGGCTGAGAATATATATATCCCTGTCCCATTGACTTTGGGTTTGGCCAGATGATTTGCTTCTGTGTTAGTTATTTCACTCACAGGGAGTTACTGGATGTGACATAAGCAGAGGCCGTTCTCCCCGGGAAGGGCTTTCTGCAGGGAGGGGCTGCTCGTTCAACCTGCTCCTTGAATAAAAGACACGTGTAACAGACCTGAACCCAACTTCCAGGCTGAAACAGAGCTGCCCCAGCTGACCTCCAGATCTGTGGACAATAAACAATTAAAAGGTTAATTAGGTTAATTAGAGGTTAATTAACTATTTAAAAGTTATATTAAGAGCTGAATTAATAAAACCATACTATAGAACATATCTGTTAAATGGAATAATAATACTACCCTCTTTGTAGCATTATTTTGAAGATTAAGGTAAGTAATAAATACTGAATTCTTAGGATAAAATCTGAATTCATAGTAAACAGCCCATAAATGTTAGCTATCATAACTTCTGCATCAAATACTAATATTCATCGAAGTTAAATGTATGAAGACTGTACATGAACATAGAACTCTTGCGCAGATCAAGTCTTTAGTGCCTGCTTATTTATTCAAGCCACCACCACTGCTGGAATGTTCCTTCCCTGTACCCTCAGATAAGACGAGAGGAAGATTTGTCTCCACTCGGGCCACAGAAGTGCTAGCTGCCATGGCCCATACCACATCTGCTTTCTTCAGCCCACTCCTGGCACCTCAGTGGGGCTGTTGCTCACTCCTTTTCTAAGCCAAGCCTGGCTTTTAGTCAGGACCACTTCCTGGAAAGCAAGCAGAGAACTCCCTGTGACCCAGCCCAGGAGAACCACTCTCACCAGCGTTTTTGGTGCCATTTCCTAGATAATGTAGTTAACAGTTCTTGCCATTTTTCTGTCCCGGGAATTCTCAACCTCTCAATGTTCTCTGCCTGCCTCCCGCTATGTGAGGTTACCAGCCTATACCGTACCCGCAAGTTTGCTCCTACATCTCCGAATCCTCCCCAATTTTCCCAGGTGGAAATCACCATCTTGTTCTTTCTCTCACTGTGTAGGCCCTGGCTAGCCCTCTTCTTTTAGATGCTAGAACCTCTTTCATCTTCCTCCATAGGCATTTCATTCTAGTACTCCTTTCCCTGTTGTACAATCCATACAATCCACAAGACATGACCATGGCTTTTCTGATTAGCATGTATTTTGTTACCTCTTCATTCCTCTAGCTCTTCCAAGTTCTATCAATACATAATGTAAAATCACCAGAAACTACACAAGCAGATCACACTAATTTGTTCTTGCCATCATTTTTACTCCACCATACATTTACCAAGTTTTTCTGTAATGTTTTGCTTTTGGTTTTTATTAAGTGTTAATTAAAAATTCTTATATTGGCTATGCATTTTTGCCAAAGGTATTTTCCCTTTTTTTCCGAGTTTTTATTTTAATTCCAATTAGTTAACATAGAGTGTAATATTAGTTTCAGGAGTAGAATTTAGTGATGCATCTCTTACATATAACACTCAGTGCTCATCACAGCAAGTACTCTCCTGAATACCCATCACCCATTTAGCTCATCCCCCACCCACCTCCCTCCATCAACCCTCAGTCTGTTCTCTGTAGTTAAGAGTCTGTTTTATGGTTTGCCTCTCTCTCTTGTTTTCCCCTTATGTTCATCTGTTTCATTTCTTAAACCACATTGGAGTGAAATCATATGGTATTTACCTTTCTCTGACTTATTTCACTTAGCATAATACACTCTAACTCCATCCATGTCCTTGCAAATGGCAAGATTTCATTCTTTTTTATGGCTGAGTAATATCCCATTGTATATATACCACATCTTATCCATTCATTAGTCAGTGGACACTTGGGCCCTTTCCATAATTTGGCTATTGTTGATAATAATGCTATAAACATCAGGGTGCAGATGCCCCTTCGAATCAATATTTTTGTATCCTTTGGGTAAATACCTAGTAGTGCAATTGCTGGATCATAGGACAGTTTTATTTTTAACTTTTTGAGGAACCTCCATACTGTTTTCCAGAGTGGCTGCACCAGTTTGCTTTCACACCAACAGTGTAAGAGGGGTCCCCTTTCTTTGCATCTTTGCCAACATCTCAGCCATTTCCCATGTTGTTAATTTTAGCCATTCTGACAGGTGTGAGGTGGTATCTCATCATGCTTTTGATTTGTATTTCCCTGATGATGAGTGATGTTGAGCATCTTTTCATGTGTCTGTTCGCCATTTGTATGTCTTCCTTGGAAAAATGTCAGTTCGTGTTTTCTGCCCATTTCTTAACTGGATTATTTGCTTTTTGGGTGTTGAGTTTGATAAGTTCTTTATAGATTTTGGATACCAGCCCTTTATCTGTAGTGTCATTTGCAAATATCTTCTCCCATTCTGTAAGTTGCCTTTTAGTTTTGTTGACTGTTTCCTTTGCTGTACAGAAGCTTTTTATCTTGATCAAGTCCCAATAGTTCATTTTTGCTTTTGTTTCCCTTGCCTCCGGAGACCTAATAAGAAGTTGCTGCGGCCAAGGTCAAAAGGGGTTGCTGCCTTTGTTCTCTTCTAGGAGTCGTTTCCTGTCTAACATTTAGCTCTTTCATTCTCTTTGAATTTATTTTTCAAGATATCACTCGTTACCTTTTTTTTTTTTTTTTTTTTTTGCAAATAGATGCACATGATGTTGTTTGTGTGTTCTACACTTTATTATTTAGTGTCTGAGAAAATAATTTTCTTCTATGGACCTGTGCTTTCTTCTACCACAGGATTCAGTATGCTTTGGACCCCTGTGGGACCTGATGAAATCTATGGGCTCCTCCTTCGAATAGTATTAAACTCATTTAAAAAGTACATAGGATTCAAAGGAAACTATATTGGAAAAATTAAAAACATTTTAAAAACACTTTCTGATGACCTATCTAATGACTATTTTTGAAGTGGTGATGAGCATAAATGATAGTTCAAAATATCTGCGACAACTGTAATGTGATATAAAAAGATCTCTGATTTTATTGACAACAGGTCATAAGTACTGCTATGCTATGGCTCTGGCTTGTTGCCTACAGTGACAATTGAAAGAAACGCTCAATTTCAAATAGAGGTAAGAAAAATGAAAGAAAAGAAAGGTATAGTTTTATTGCTGTCATTGTTTTTCTCATCTAAGTTCACAGACCTACTGGATTGCTTCCTGAGACCACTGTAGGGGTAATATAGCCCATTGCATGGTCTCAGTTTACCCTGGCTACAATTACCTTACAATTTGCCCTGGCTCCGTGTATCCTGCTGAACAATTACACTCTCATATCTGCTATAGTAGAGCTCGTGACTACTGTATTTATTTTTTTCTTTCTTTTATGCTTTATTCCAATATTGTTATAATGAAGTGGCTTAGTGAAACTCTTCGTAAATCCTTCTGAAATTATTCAAGGTAAAAACAATGACATAAACTAAACTTCAGGGCCTGGTATGTAGAAAGTGTACAAAAAACAATACTGTAGAACAAACGAATGACAGGAAGATCGAGAACTCCATTTTCTCCCAGATCACTGTTTTCAATCTATTAAAACTCAATCTCCTTTGGATAAACATAAAAATTTCACCTCTAATATAACCAATATAAAGTGTTCTGTGATAACAAGATCCAAAATATTCCTATTTAATTTTTTCTTAATTATCACAACAGTATAATTTTATTTTGTTTTTTAAAACTATTGTCTTGGGGCGCCTGGGTGGCTCAGTTGGTTGGGCAGCTGCCTTTGGCTCAGGTCATGATCCTGGTGTCCTGGGATCGAGTTCCGCATCGGGCTCCCTGCTCGGCAGGGAGTCTGCTTCTCCCTCTGACCCTCCCCCCTCTCATGCTCTCTCTATCTCATTCTCTCTCTCAAATAAATAAATAAAATCTTAAAAAAAAAAATTTAAAAAATAAATAAATAAATAAAAAATAAACTATTGTCTTTTTTAAAATGGTATTTATTTATTTATGTGAGAGAGCATGTGCACATGCACACAAGAGCAGGGGGGGCAGAGGGGAAGGGAGAGGGAGAGAGAATCTGAAGCAGAGTCAGTGCTGAGCACAGAGCCCTACACAGAGCTCCAACCCAGGATCACAAGATCATAACCTGAGCTGAAACCAAGAGCTGGATGCTTAACCTACTGAGCCACCCAGGTGCCACACAACAGTATAATTTTAAATTAAACTCTATAAACCCACCACCACTCTTGCTAACAGTTGGCCTACTGAAGTCTTTTCCTCGAGGATTTCTTGTTTTTCTGAGAGCAACTAAAGCCTAAGGTCAAAATCTCTTCCAAGCTGTTCTTTTGTAAATGTGTAAATTTTCTGTTGATATAAAGCAAGCACACGCGTCCAGAGAAAGGGATGGAGGAAGAGGAACTTTGTCAGCTAAAAGAGCAAGAGAGGGGAAAATTCCTAGAAACAGTGAGGAGAGGAAGAGCAACTTGACCCAAATAATGGATGTGTATTCCTGCCCCATTCCATGACACAGCAATAGCTCAATCAGCAATAGCTGATCTGACTATACCCCAAAGTCAAAAACCAGTGGCCAGTCATTGTTTGACTTCCCTTTTGTACTGTAATGTTCGAATTGAATTTTTCAAAAATTTGTAACAGGTCACTGTGATTTAAAAGAATTGGTTTTGAAGATGCTATTCCCTATATAATAAGATAATTTCCCATATTCTCCTTCTCTATCTTCCAATTCTCTCCCAAGTGTGCCACACCCACAACTCCTCCCGTCTAAATGTCTTTTGATTCTTCTGCTCTAATGAGAAGGATGCAGATTTTCTTCTCTGTTCTCCACCAAGGACCTACTTGTTACTCACTCATCTGAGCCCTTCTATCCTATCTGGGCCCTACCTACCTCAGAGGTAGCTGAGATCAGTGCTTCTTAAACTTCAATGTTGCAATAATTCACTCAAGATCTCGTTATAATTCAGATTCAATTTTAGAAGTTTGAGGTGGGACCTCAGATTACATGTTTCTAAAAAACTTCCAGGTAGGATGTACTAAGTAACTTGAAAGGCTCAGTGCAAAATAAAAACACAGGGGTCCCTCGTTAAAAATTATTAAGAATTTCAAGACGGTGGCAACAAGCATTAAGCCAAGTGCTGGGCCCTTCCAAGTGCAAGGCCCCACGTGACTGCACAAGTTTATGTACACCTATGAAGCCGGCCCCTGTTCTCAGGTGACGCAGGAGCTGGTGGATCTTACTTTGAGTAGAAAAGTGTAAGGGCCCCAAACTAGAAAGCAAAACTTTGTGGTTAGCCATCCTTTTCAGCAGCTTTTTCTCTACTAAGAATAGTGCCCAGGTAAAACTGGTAATGATTGTCCAACCATTTAGATTTCAGATTCATTTGATTAAAATTGGTAAGTTGATATTTCTGAAGCAATGTTCTGGGAATTCTCCTCTCCTTCTTTTGGAACACTGTTTCTCTTGATGAAGTCTTTCCAAATGATATTCTAGAGAACCGAGGGACAGTTTTTGGAGCTTGTCTCTACATACTGGTAGAAAAAGGTAGAAGATCCCAGAATCCTCACTCCTGCTCTAACCAGAGCTCTGAGCTTGAACCTGCTTGGCAATTTCACTAAAGGTTGGGGAAGGAGAGTGTTGGTGTAGGTCAGTCAGGAAAGTTCCACTGTTGATGGAGACACAGAGAGAATTCTTCCAATCTAACTGAAGCCACACACCAAATATGACTCTGAGCTGTGTACATCCTATTTCTTAGGAAATTAGGCCATCAAAACCCCAGTAGTTTAGAGAGTTAAACAAACAAGCAATCTAACAAAAGTTCCAACAGTGTGGGTTAGGTGGCCTCTCGGTTCCAAATTAACGGGAAGCCCAGTAGCAGACAGGGTGTCCGCCAGCCTCCTGAAATCTGACCCTCGTCATCCTCCCGCCCCAGATGCCTGCCTGTTAACTACCACTACAGCACAGGGTGGGTGGGGATTAAGAAAAGAACTGGAAATTCAAAATGGTGTATCTATGTGGTATGTTTTCCCCCCAGGGAGGCTGTACAATATTTGCGAATTTCCACTGCTTTAATAACAGGCACACCGAAGTTGTATTATATGGTTCTTCTTAATATGCAGTTTCAAATCTCACCCTGCCATAACAGCTAAATGCCAAAAGCTCAAAATTATAAACAAGGGTTTCGGTCTCCAGTCCAGGGCCTCCATCCCTGCCCTCTGTTGGTGAGAACTGAAACCTAACAAATGGGCGTGGTGGCACATCTCAGCCACAAGAGGGCAGCAGGGCTCCATGCAGCTGGAGGAAGCCGCCGAAGGCAGAAGGACCTTCTGAGGGGGCCGCACCACCGTGGACGTCTTAAGTGGGGAAGACTTAGACTGTGACTGACTAAAGCTTAAGTCAAGGACAAAACGTATGGGGAAAGAGCCGTTTTCAAGGCATAAAAAAAAATCTAAGAGCATAAATATTTCATGACTATAAACATACCCAAAATTTTCCTTATATTTTTTTCCATCGAGAAGTAGTCAAAAGGTCTTACTTTGTTGAACGAATTCAGAGTTGTGACTCACCTTCCTTAAGGTACAGTGAGTTCATTTCAGTCCACAAATATGTCTGCTCAGAAAATAATATTTCGTTTATCTAATGGTAAACTGCCCTATCTCCTGGGCTCATGCCACCACACTCCCCTGTAGGGGCCACACAGAGCTGCCACGCCAAGGCCAAGTGCCTGAAATGCCAGGAACAGAACATCAACAGCACTGAGAGCAGCTTTCCAAGGCAGGACCATTTTTAACCCTTGGAAGATTTGGAAGAGGTTGTTTGTTCTCTAGGGTGGCCATGACAAATGACCACAAACTTGAAGGCTTAAAAAAATGTATTGTTTTGCAGTTCTGGAGGCCAGAAATCTGAAATTAGTGTCAGCAGGGCCAAGCTCCCTCCCAAGTCTCTAGTGAAAAATCTTTACTTGCTTCTCCCAGCTTCTGGTGCCTCCCGGCGTTCCTTGGATTGTGGCAGCATTAATTACTCCATTCTCTGCCTCCATCTTCACATGCCTTTCCTCCCAGAGTGCCCTGTGTCATCTTCTCTGTCTGTTATAAGGACTGTCATCATGGGATTTAGGGTCCACCCTAAATCAGGACTGATCTCATCTCGAGATCCTTACCTTAATTACATCTACTCTCTTCTTCCAAAACCGGGTCGCGTTAAGGTTCCAGGTGGACTTTTACCTTGGGGAGCGAGCACACCATTCAACCCCCTACAGCTTGGAGGTAGGTTATTCCTTGACATCTAATTATTCTCACCAGAATTATGGAATCTCAATCAATCTGAACAGTAGCCTGTAAATATTGAGCCAAAGTAGCAAATTTCACTTGGCTATGAATATGGGAGTTTCTGAAGAAGCATCATTGCTAAAGAAACCCCCTTCCTCAGAGATATCTCTATGAACTTTTCTGCGATCTAGGACGTGATTTCCTTGTAACCTAAGCCCACTTAGGTTGAGAGCATTTCAATATTATGTGTGTGTGTTTAATAATAGTCATAATAAATGCTTTTCTAATTCATATACATACTGTAATAATGACAAAAACACTATAATAATGACAAAAACATTCTATTTGGATTAGTCTTTTGTGATGAACAGGTATGAAAAATTGGATCTGGGATCTCATTAGCTATGTGTCACTGGGGAAAAAGGAGGGGGGACAAGATGACCTACCCTGCTTGCCTAAGAGGAATATATATTAAAGCGTTTTAAAATACTGAAAACCCTGTAAGAATGCGAGGTGTGTTTTTCTTTCTCGCCCACTTCCGGAGCAAGGACAGGCACACGTGTCGTCACAGGAATACAGACATAGAGCCTGAGCTCTGGCTACTGAAAATCCAGTCCTCGGACCAGCAGCAGAATCATCATCTGGGAACCTGTCCAAAATGCAGATGCTCAGGTCCCACCTCCGACTGCATCAGAACCAGGTGTTTAACAAGCTCCCCAGGTGGTTCACATAAGACACTAGGGTTGGAGAAGCCCGGCCCTAAACGATCCCTGTTTGGAAAGGTTCATATACTCAAATGGCGATCCTCCATAGTTTCCCCATTTTTAGGCGCTCCTTAGGAACCCCCCTGGTGTGAGCGGTGGTTGGCAGAGAGAGAAAAGTCACTCTCACTCTGCTACGTGGACCCTCTTCACAGACAATCCCCAGCCAGCCCGATTATAAACCATAATCACAACGCCTGGCTTGGACATCAGGTGAGCTCAGTTTTGATTACCGTGGAAGATCAATGGGGCTATACTGACTGGGGAACTGTACAATATCCTGTGATTTTCACCCCAACATTTTAGCACTGTAGTGTGGCATTTTCCTACAAGCAGCTGAAATAGTATCAGCGAGGGAGTGCCATGCACATAGTTAAAAAAAAAAAAAAGGATAAGGAGAACAAAAGAGCCCATTGGAGAATCCTTTGTTTTCTCACTGGTGATTCCTTACAGGAACAATGTGAATAATGATGACGTTCGTCTCAATAGGGAAAGACCCATGATACAAAAGCATATCTGCTTTGAGGTGCCCAGATGACAGGTGCTCTACAAACACAAAGTGATGGCAGCTGGGTTGGCATTTTTGCAAGAGAGAGAGGCTCTGGGGTGGTCTCTTGCTTTTTAAAAGCAGAGAGGGTGCTGACACTGCTGCAGGGCTTCACTTGGTCCCACTGGGGTTTGGTGAGCTCCCCGGCGGGCCCTGGTTGCCAAGGAAATGGCTGCGGGAGAGGCTGGGGTAGCCCGGGTTCTTGGTTGATTGGTGGAGCTGAGAGCAGGTTTCACATGAAGAACATGTGTTTTGAGTTACCTGCGCAAAAGCCCATGATGAGCAGTGAAAAGGATCATGCCCATCTTCTCCATTAGAGCTCATCTGAGTAGAAACTCTTAACGGTGAGCGAAGTAGCCTTCTTAGGAGCAAAAAACAGGATGTACAGACCTTACTAATCCTGGACTCGTGTGCTCTGCGGGGAATCACTGTCTTAGCCTGGCACAGAAGTCTTACCGTTCTTAATTTTCATGTTCCACCGACCCTGTAAGTTAGGTAGTGTTGCCCAAATGTATCGAAAAGGAAACGGACCCTCAGAAAGGTTAAGTCAGTAACTGAGACCTGTGTCAAAACTCGTCAGTCGCTGAGACAGCGTTTGTCTCCAGGTCTCTCTGAGGCAAAGCCATGTTCTTAACCCTTAGGCCAGAATATTCTAGGGGTCTGCAGTAAAGAATGCAGACCTCTTGTAGTGGTGAAACCATCCTGGGTGACAGGGCACCAGGCATTCACCTGGAGCAAGGGACACATGATTAATAGCGTCAGTAGTTACAGACAGGGCACAGTGGGGGTCGAATCCACGGCGCAATCATCCCTGGCTCCACAGTCTTTTGCAAGTAACCTTGACACTGTGCTTCCCATCAATCATCTTCAAATCAGAGCAAACAATATTACTTTCCTAAAAGGGTTACTGTGAGAACTACATTAGACGAGGTATGCAAAATGCTTACTACAATTCCCAACACATAGTAAGTGCTCAGCAAGTTATAATGATCATCTATATTATCGGTATTTCATATTAATTATTGATACTGTTTCTATTATAAAAAAGGCTTTTTCTTTTTTAAAGCTGAGGATCATTTGACTATCCCTTCAAAATCACCCCTCCTTTCAAAGCTTAGGGAAGCCAAAAAGGTGCCACCCAAGAGAAGAGGAAGCATTCTGTCTGGTCAGTTGGCTTTCTCATCACAACATGTCATTGTGGGAGCTGCATAAGTCATTTGACATCTTTTCTACACCCCATGAAAGTAGGTAGTAAGAGCAAAGAATACTTTGTGGAAGTGCTCTGAAAGCTAAGAAGTACCACACAGAGACTCTTATCTTATTCCCTGTTCACCAACTAAAATTCATAGAAACATTTTCATTTTTCTTCCCTATTTAATGAGAACAGGTTGGAAAACCTTTGGGTCTCCTCAGCTTTTCACTGCCCCCACTAGCTTGTTAGGGGCCAGGAGAAGAGAAAAAAAGCTTTTCTTTCCAAAAAACTCAGTAACAGCTCTTTTAAAGGACACGGTCTTCTCTTTATATTTTTGGGCGGCCTTTCTATTTCCATAAATTCATTGTCACATTTCCCCCAGCCCCACACCCCCAATCCACACTTAGGAGACTTTGCCCGGTAGAAACCAACTACAAGAGATTTGATAGCATGGATGCATGCTTCTCTAGCGACTCTGCAACCACGAGCTGCCCATCAGCAGCCGTGGGGCGGGGCCCATGCCACGCAATTGCCCTCTTCTAGTATTTGCTGCCAAGGCTCCACCTCCTCCTCAGATGAGCTGCCTTGGTCCTTAGTGCTTCACAAGTGTACATGACTGATAGATAGTTCTCCATTTCTAGGGTTCTTCCAGCTGTCATAAGACCTGGGCTCTGTGGATGCCACCGTCAATGTTCATTGTAACTGGACATATTGGTAACATCCACAGAACACGATTTACCTTCTCCAGACCAGCGGCGGCCTCCTGAGAGCTCCCTGACAGACAAGTTGCAGAGCTTGCTGACTTGTATCCCACAGTGTTTGTGCAACTGGGTTTGCTTTGCTCCCAAGTGTTTTGTTTTGCTTTGTTTTGTTAACACTGCGAAAAGGTAATCTATTTACGGAAGAGTGATTTAAAGACATTACGGTTTTCTTTACAAACAAATGTAGGAATAGGAATTGTCCGCTTTCTAAAAACTCTACATTTCAACCCTCCACTATTACTATAATCCCCTACATTGCCTGTATCAAAGGCAGTCCCCCTCCCATCTGACTCTCCAAAGAAATTTCTATCATTTCTTCATTGTCTTGGGTTCAGGCACTCCTGAAAAATTTTCCGGGCACAAGTCACAGAAGGGCAGGTGTTTGATGGGCAACGAAAAATAAAACCACCAAAAATGGGAGATCTCTCCTTATACCCTGGCTCTGCCAAGATCCCTTCCCTGTGCAGTTCAGTCATCTGTGCTGAGCGCAGTGGGCAGCCTCTGGCTCCCAGCTCAGGCTGTTGGTGGGGAGCTGCCTGGTTCGTGGACGAAGGA
The DNA here is from genome assembly GCF_011800145.1 of Mirounga leonina. NCBI lineage: Eukaryota > Metazoa > Chordata > Mammalia > Carnivora > Phocidae > Mirounga > Mirounga leonina. The sequence goes on from NW_023270807.1 coordinate 33,093,707, forward strand.
CACATGCAACCCTTGGTGGTGGCATACTACTGAGCATCTGCACAGTCAGAGGGCTAGAAGGAAACTAGTGAGCTTGTTGAAGAGAGTATGTTTGTAGGCCCCCCTGGCATCTGCTGGTGGTAATCCCTTCTGAACGTACAGAGGACACTAAAAAGGGCTATTCAGTCCCTACGTAGTCTTGTCGAGGGATAGGAGACAGACTTCCTACTGTTCAGTTGATATTACTCTGTAAATAGAAATATTTCAGCCCAAATATTCATACATTTCACTCAGTAAGAACCTTTGTTTTTGCAGTTTATCTAGTTATTATGAGCATAGCCTTGCTTGAGATTCCTGCTGCTTTTCCACAGACAATTCCAGAAAGTCTGTGGTTACAGGCAGTACCGTCTGAACGTGCTCAACACACCCAGGCTCTCTAGCCTTGAACCAAACAGGCTCATCTTGGCTTAGTAAAAGTAGCCATAAACAGAGACAGAAATGCAGTTAAAACATTATATTTAGCATTGCATATGCTTAGGTCAAAATCAGCTTTACAAAACAGCAGTGCTAGAAATCTGGTGTCGCTCCCTAAATGTGATTGAATCCTAAATTGCTAGAACTGGCAGGAACCACTTATTTTATAGAGGAAGTAACTAGGCCTGGAAAGGTAAAGTGGCCTTCTCACACTCCAGGGCGGGGGCCAGAACCAGGACTAGAACCAGATTATCATGAAGCCCAGGACCACCCCCACTGATGTCTCTGGGTCTCTTGCTTTTGTTTGTGCATCTGAATTAAGAAATGATCCAAACTGTTCGCAGATCTTATCTCATTTGATTGGCACACGTGTTGTATTGACTTCTATATAAAAACCTATTAAGCGAAGACGGAAGCTTCCTGGACTGATTTTCAATTCCCCCTCCTCTGCCTCTGGAGTTTACCCCTCAACTGGAAAGATCTCAATTTGGATTCATTCCTGCAGCGTCAAAATGCCAGAAGTCACATATCTGTGTGCACAGAGGCAGATCTGCTCTCTTGTTTTTCCTCAATACAGGCTCAGGGATTTGAGTGATCTGAGCAGACTCAGGAAGAATTATTCAGTGACAGACACACAAAGGAAACAAGACAAAGAAGACAGGAGAGAGATTTGTTTTGGAAGAGTCTGGTGTTCACTCCTGGCTTTTGCTGACATTCAGAGGGATTAAGACGGAATGGAAGGGAAATGACTGACCCAGAGCCCTGCTTGCCTCGGAAAGTGCTGTTCCTATAGGTCCCTGCGTAGTAGGGGGGAGGGGGGAGAGGAGGCAGGGCTGTGGTGGGGATCCCTGAGGAGGCAGCCAGGCCAGCACATGGCATACGCGTGCACTGAGGGTTGTCAGGAGGTTTGGATTCCTGCTCCGTCCTGCCACGAGCTTGGGCAAATCATTGACTCCTTCTGAACCCCCTCTTCTGGGACATAGGAGAGCTGAACCGTATCAGTGGTTTTTAAACTTATTACTATTGTTGTTATTACTACTGTTACTGTTATTATTATTACCATTTGCAGCCGTAGCAGGTTTTCTTTAGAGGAATGCAAAAGCCTAATCTGTAAAAGAGATCTCTTTATTGGACTGGCTTTGGTGGTTGGGGGAGTGATCACACATGCGGGCCCTCCCTGCCTGGGGCCTTGCAGCAGAGCCTGAAAGCAAAGGGCTGGTCTCTCAGGCTCTCTCATTTCTTACCTTATTACTTTTGCTTCCATGTAAATCTGTCCTCTGTGCCAGGTACCTCCTAACACATCACCGGGAGGGGGAGAGAATCCAGATGGTTCATCTCATACTCTGATCCCCAGAGTCAAAGTGAACAGTGCTAGTCAGACGGCACCGAAGAGAAGAATTGCTGCCCTCCTACGCACACGCACACACACACACACACACACACACACCCCACAACTGAATGGTTTAAAGACTCATGGCTGAAAGGTAGAACTTAAGACGATTCTTGTTGCTAAACACCATTTGATTAAATCTATTTCTCTTAGTGAATACAAGGTAGAGCTATATGTAAATTGACATGAAAGTCCCTTTTTAAATAAGAGTGATAGCAAACAGGTACATTTCTGTTTCATCTCTCTCATCATTAGGAGTATCTGGACTGTTACTTGGTCCTGGCATTTTTGTTTGGACGAGAATATTGCTAGGCACTGGGCAGTGACATCTTCCCCTCCAGTCCTTTTGTTTTTGCTTCTTTTTCTGTATCTCGTGTGAAAAGAATGAGGTTCTAGATCATGATTTAATGCAACAAAGATTTTTCTATGTAGTATTCAGTGGCGTAGTAATAGGTAGGCTTTCCCCAACTCCCATTGATTCCTTCAGCTCCCAGTCTTTAAAATCCCTTGAGTCCAGCAATTTGCAGACGCAAACTGTGAGCCTCTTTCTGAATGCCCATGTCTCTCTGTCAGTGTCATGCACCTGTAAGTGTTTATCACCCTAAATACGATTCTTACAAATTCGTAAAAGATTTTACAAAATCACCACCAACCACACTTTGTAATACATTTTTCCCCCTGAAATGTCATGAGCAACCTTGCCTTAAAATGATCGCAAATGCAAGAGGGAGGACGCCAAGTGTGAATTCCCTGTTGTTTTAGAATTTTGGCCGAGGCTCCAAAGCTGATAAGGAAGAGTGTTAATTGTCTGTACATTCTAAAAGGAAATGCCAAAGCATCTAGGCAAAATTTGCTATGTGGTAATCCCAAACACAGTTTGGCCACCTTTAACTCCACACTCCACTTCTAGGGTATTTATTTTTAAAAAGGGACTGCGGGGCGCCTGGGTGGCTCAGTTGGTTGGGCGACTGCCTTCGGCTCAGGTCATGATCCTGGAGTCCCTGGTTCGAGTCCCGCATCGGGCTCCCTGCTCAGCGGGGAGTCTGCTTCTCCCTCTGGCCCTCCCCCTCTCATGCGCTCTCACTCTCTCCCTCTCAAATAAATAAATAAAATCTTTAAAAATAAAAAAATTAAAAATAAAAAAGGGACTGCAGGAAGGTTAGGAGTGAAGCTTTCTCTGGGGACAGTTGCCAGAAGGCAGTGTATCACCCTCCAGGGTAAGGAAGGACGACTGGCTTTGCTCTACAACAAACTGGGTGCGGAGAGCTTCCAGGGAGCCACTCATGGGCGACGCGGGCACTTGCCAAGGCAGGGGAGGCTGACCACCACTCCTGGGGGATATTTGTTCAGTGGCAGAAATCTGCTGGCCCCAAATCCTCCTGGTTCTGAAAGATACTCTCTTGGTAGCTGGAGGGTAGGGCCTTAAGGACTTGCACTGAACTCCTACCTGGGAAAGTCTGAGCGATGAATGCGGTCTGTAGATTCCCTCAAAGTAAGACAAACAGAGAGCGCTTAGTGTAAACAGTACTCCTATCTTGGGTCTCTCTTGAGCCCTGTGGGCACATACAAAAAAATTGGTCTTGAATCATGCTGATAAAGACCCTGCTCTGGAGGGCTTCCTTCCAGGCGTAGGAATCCCTGGCGGAAAGAGACCAAAGACAGATGGTTGGAGGGGATGGAGGTGGGTATGGGTGTTGTAAATGGCCAAGCAGAGCTTGCATTCTCACCCCGGAATTAGGGCTGCAAGAGGGCTCAAGGGAAGAGATTCGCAAAGTCTGTATGAATCCATAAAAATGAATGACCCAGGACTCAGGATTTGGGCACCTCCCACCCTCTGGAGAGCACCAGGGCTAGATCACAACCTTGCCGGTCCCTCTTTGTCTTCCCAGCTCTCAATACAGCGGCCAGAAGGACCACAGAGAGGAAGTTGAGAAACGGGTGGAAATGGAAAACAAACTGATTATGCTCTACTCTGTTCTCTAGATTTCTAAGCCTGAATCAGGCCCACGTTGGCAAAAAGTGAGAAGCTTAAGTTGGATGACAGGTTGAAGTTCTGATATTAGACTGGACTACACTTCTTAAAAACTTGTGGAAAATTTCAATCATACCAAAATAGAAGAGTATGGTAAACTTCTACATACTCATCACCCAGTGCAAATGGCTATTATCTAGATATACCCTACCAACATCCTTCTGCACATGAAGTTCAAGCAAAACTATATTTGACTATTTTAATATCTAAATGCAAAGACTCCACTATTTGGCCATTGACAGCTTTCAGGCCCCACACCTCCCTCCCCTCCATTTTACCCCGTTCAGATGCCAGTAAGAAAGCCTGGTGTGTTCCCTCCCTTGGCACAAACCACGTAAATGTGTGACTATACAGATTGCAGAGATCTTCTGGTCCTTTAGGTATTAATAAATAGACTTAGTTTTAGTGTTTTGTGGTTGTCCTGGGAAGGGAGAAATCAATCCCACACTAGATATTGGTTTGGGTATAAAGACTGATGGTGACACACGTGAACCCAGAGGATGTGAAGAGGTTTATAACTCATATAATGAGACTTTCTGGGGACAGCATGGCAAGCACCCAAGCTGTTCTGGAATGGATGAGCCAAGTGAGGAACAAGTGGTTTTGGCATTTATTGTAGTTAGGAGGCGGGGCCTGGGTACGTTTCCTGGAGCTTGCAGAACACCCCTCCCCATACACACCCCCAAGGCATCACCTCAGGATGTCCAGGCTTCCTGCGCTCACACCCCTCCTGGCTGTGAGTCCTGAGGCAGTATATAAACAGAGATGAAAGTCGCTGCAGAGAGCCGTTCCTTCCAGCAGAGCACTGTTGTGCCAGAATGCAGAGGCCGGCACGGTGTGGCACTTTTCCCAGTATCAGCTCTCACTGGGAATGCTGAATGTACATTATAAATTATAGCTCTTTATAGGAATATTTTTATTCCCTATTTCCATTACTTGTTCCTCCCTACCAACTGATGCTAGAGGCCATGACTAACCCACAGATTTAATTCAGCAAATCATCTGGCAACAATGTCAAAAATCTACCTCTGGCTTATGTAGCTGGACACACTCACTGTTTTTAATTCCAGAACTCTGAGATCAGCTCATCACCTGAGAAACTACTCAAGGTCCTCCTAAGTTTTGAATGGAATACCATAAAATCTCCTGCGGAAAACTGTTTCCTCTCTCTAGACTGTTTTTCAGGAACAAAGCCCAATGTACCAAAAATATCATAGAACCTCAATCTTCAGTCTCCAAAAGAGTTTCCTTCTGGAATGTATCACTTCTCAACTACTAATCACTTCATTTTGACAGGGTCAGAACTGTGGTATGTTGAAGTCAGGTTACACGAGCCAGGGGTGCATGTCTCTTCCCAACTCTGTGTTCAGCTAGGTCACACTGGTATCAGCCATGGTGGGAATATTTATACCACAGAAGTTGGGAAATGCTATAAATCCATAAACCCGGACTTTTTGTGTCAGAGATCCAGTTGTTAAACATTTACCAGCATACTGCCAGTCAAGGTAGAACTGGGAGAAGGAGAAATTAATGAAACTTCAAAGATTTTACCAAAATGTGGCAAAAATGCGTAACTTTTAAAATGAAATGACTTGATTCTCATCTCTCTTTCCTTATCTCTCACTTGACTTATCTCCTTGCTTGTTCCATATATGAGAACAAAGCAACGCATTGCAATATAGCTTCATAATTCCAGGTTTGATGTATTTATATGAGGCAGTATGGCATCTGATTTAAGAGCGTGGGCTCTTGAAGTCAGAATTCTGGCTCTTCCAACTTTCTGACTCTCGGACCATGGGAAATTTTCATTAAGCTTGACAGTATCGGTTACCTCATCAGGAAATATAAATAAGAAGAGCTCTCACTTTATGGAGTTATAATGAGAAATAAATAAGATAATGCCTGGCATGTAGTGGCGACCTATTAGACATTTGTTAAGTAAATGTTGTATGAATGCTTATAAATGCATTTTGTCAGTGCCTGTCATTAACCAAGCACTTAATAAATGTTAAGTAATATGAAATAAATTTCAAGAGCCTAGAATTACCATCATAATTAATGCGTTCATTTTTTTAATCCTTTCCATAATCACACCAGTCTCTCAAAATGTGACAAGTCAGGATCCATTTTTGAAAATTTGAGTAGTTCCTCTCAGATGAAACCAGAGACATTTATTTCCCCTCAGACAAAAGTCCATTCACTGCTCCGACAAGCTGGAGGAGAAGGGGAGACTAGATTAGGGATGGCAGACAAGAGCTGATGCACCCACACGTGCCTGACAGCTTGCAGATTCTGGGTGTGCTACAGCATATTCTCATATAATATTTATCAACCATCCTTCTGTGCCTACTGCTTTATATATTTTGACAACATAACCTTTGAACATACTCACTGTAACATTAATCTTTATATTCAGATTTTAAAATTTATCTGAACAAGCCATTAACAACTTTAGCCCAGATTTTCAGTAATCTTAGAGATTAAAAAAAGATTTAACTAAATACAACTCCTTGTATGTAATATGAGAATATAAAAACATGTTCCCATCTTTTTTTTAAAGTAGACTTTATTTTTTGAGCAGTTTTAGGTTTATAGAAAAATTGGGCAGGAAGTACAGAGAGTTCTCATGTGTCTCCTTGCCCCTCCTCCTTCTCCCAGTCTCATCTATTTAACAGCAACTTGCATTACTGTGGTACGTTTGTTACAACTGATGAGCCAATATTGATATATTATTATTAAGTAAAGTCCATAGTTTATATTAGAGTTCACTTTTTGTGTTGTACATCCTATGGGTTTTGACCAATGTATGATGCCACGTGTCTACCATTACAGTATCATACGAAATTGTTTCACTGCCCTAAAAATGTCCTGTGCCCTACCTGTTCACCCCTCCTTTCCTCCTTCCCTGTGAACTCCTGGCAATTACTGATCTTTTTATTTTATTCTCTCCATAGTTTTGCCTTTTCCAGTACATCATATAGTTGGGATTATAGGGTATGGAGCTTTTTCAGACAAGCTTCTTTCATTTAGCAATATGCATTTAAGGTTCCTCTATGTTTTCTTGTGGGTCAATTGCCCACTTAAAAAAAAACAGTTAAATGATATTCCATTGTATATACCAGTTCATTCACCCCTTTACCTGTTGAAGGACATCTTGGTTGCTCTCAAATTTTGGTAGCCCCTATCTTTAAAATGGAAATGCTAGATTAAATGGAATGTCCTAAATTTCATTCACTTACCTTATAGAGTATATTATTTGTTATTTCTGAAATGAATATACAGGAGTGTGTGAATGGAGTCATAGATGGTCAAGTAAGTTGAAATACAATTTTTTTTAAAAGAATACAATCCAGCTTAAAATTGTGTCACTTTTAAGTATCTATGTATTTCATTGAGCATCTGTCTTATCTGGTATTGGGGGCAGATTTATGCCTCTCTGTAAAACTTATTGAAGAGATTAATGGTAGCAATAACTGTTACAGGAAATAGAGACAATAACTACTATTTGCTTTTGTCTAAAAAGAAGGAAAAATAGAAATAAATTGCAAATTTAATGAACTGGTAGTCAGCTGTCAGAAGAAGCTGTGCTTTCACATAACAATGAGTATTCAGCAGCTTATAAATCATATTTAGGACAGAAAGAACTTTCATAAGGAAACATAGTCAGAATTAATGGGGGTCTATACAGAATTCTTCCCTGTTGATTCCCTACCACCTCTACTTCCTGTTTCTTCTCCATTCCTTGAAAATCGGTACAAATTCAAGTGTCAGCAAATGAATTGTATGAGTAGTTAATAATCCATCCTGCAGGGAGATTTCATTTAGTTAGTCCAGGTCATCTTCTTAGAGTGTTCTTCCCTTCTTTTTAGCAGGCCTGTGGGAAACCATACCGCCCATAATAAGTATATGCTGGACATATGCTCAGGGTTTTCCTGGGGGGGGACACTGCAATAGTATGAAACACGGTACCCACCCTCTAAAGTTTACAATCCACATAGGGAATAAAGATATGGACACATGCCACAATCCTGAGCAATATTGTATTGTGTATACTTAAATGTTAGTTTTATACAGTTCACCGATTAATGAAATAATTCAGATGGGAGGGAAATCATCGAGACTCAAGGCCAGCTGAAATAGGATTGAACTGGGACTATCAGAAACAGGTAGTATTTGGATAGTCAGGGAAAATGGAGGACTTGGGAATTGGGGCAGACAAAGTACCTGTCAATGAGAAGACTAGCAAGATTGGCGGAAGGCATTAAGAACAAGCTATTTGATCTAAATCTAATCCTTAGGGCAGGTGTAGACTAAAAAATAGCTCTTTGTCTTCATGGGGTTCATATCTCATTTCCTCAGTAGCTGGCTTATCTCTCTTACTTTGCAATGGAACCCCAGAGTGTTGGTTTCTCTTATGACTTCTATGCACTTAATATAATCTTGTTATATTGGATTCGATTCATTTTTATTTCTCCCAGGTACAGGTTTTCAGTAGACAAAGGACAAACTGGAAATCTGTTCTAGCCAATTTGCTATATCAAAATGCACCCATAATGCTCTGTTTACTACCCAGGTTGTAGAAAAACAAATAATCAGAAATCTCCTTTTGCCTTTTATATCACAGAGTGGTGGTAAACATTATGATTGCTTCATTTTAATGTAGTTTTAATAAATGTAATACTAGAAAAAATAGTGTCAAATCATGTGACTAACAGCCACTACTGAAATATCCATAAAGGTGACAGTGTGTTCTGCCAAAACTAAATTCACAGTTGGTAGACATTAAAATGCTAAAATACATGAGTCCATCCATACTGGGCTCTTAAAAGCACTTTTCCTTTTCATCATCAGATCTAGCACATGATTTTCACAAGATAAGAATGATTTGGGGTTTCCATTTGCAACATCATGGGGAATATTAAAATGGTGGTTACAGTGACCATCATAAAACTGAGAATACTGGTTTAAGTGAAAACCCAAGAGTAGTTGGCCTGGACAGAACAGGCAATAGCCAAAAAATTAAAAATAAAATAAAAATAAAGTAAACTTTCACAGATGAGTAAGTTTTTAAAGCAGATTTAATACCAAAAACTCTGGGAAAACTTTATTTTACTTCATCATTACTGTTCACTTAACAGATGGTAATTAAGGAAAGAAGTAGAAACCTAAAGGCCTGTTAAAGTAGCAACATTTAAGAAGTTTTAAGGCAGTCCAAAATTTTAGTGCTTGCCAAATTTATATTTTAATTAACCTCTGTTCAACATATTGTATTCCTTGGCTTCTTAGTCACATATACTCATTTGTGTTCAGACTGACTCACTCAACTCATCTGTTCAAAATCCTTGACCAATCTCTCACAACACTTAAACAGAGGTCCTGAGTACAAATAGCTGTTCTCATTGTTTTTAGAAATCATTTGTGGAATATTTGGATCTTCAGTCACCTCAGCAATGGTTACAAAAAGAGGGAGGAGAGACATGGGCCCGGTAATGGTAAAGATCTCCTAGTGTCCAGAAGCTAAATTTTTGTTCGGCCATCACTAGAATGTCCTACATATGTCCCTAAACTGTCATCCCGATCCTCCTCATCTCCCCCAAGCTCATGCCACAGATTCTTTCATTCCTCCTATCACCACACTCACATACAGGTTTTTTTCAACTGTGTTGTTAATCCTGTAGCTCCAAATTCGAGAAGCACTACTTTTGGTTGCTAACACCACTAGTGTAGTAACTTCTTCCTTTTATTTCATTTTTTGATATCATGATACACTTTTCTGTCAGGGTGTAACTTGCCCTAGAAGCTGCCTGAGAGGCTTACGAAGCCACCATAATTCTCCAACCTTTCTAAGGGTCTCTGATCTTCTGTCATCCTCCTTCCCACGATGATGCCTCCACAAGCACATGGACTCCTTAGCCAGATGTCTCTGCCATCAAGGAGTTTCCAGAGTCTAATAGGACAAAAAGCAGTAAACCGGTACTTACCCTTTGACATTGTAAGCACTTATGGAAGTAAGAATGTGCTATGGGAGCAGAGGGGAAGAAGGCACTGACTGCACCCAAGAGTGTCAGAAGAGGTTCATGAGGAGATTCGTCAAAGGGGAGAGGAGGCACACACTACTAAGCAGAAAGGAACACATGGCCAGGTCTCAGCAGCCTGCCCAACATAGAAGATCCCAGAATCACAAGGGGTAGGGCTGAAATTACTACTGTACACAGGGAGTACTGGTGATAACACAAGGAAGGAAGAAGAACCCAGATTTTGAAGGTTCTTTCATGCTTAGCTATGGAATTTGCGTTTTACACACTAGGCCATGGCATATCTTTGAAAAAATTTAAAAAGAGAAGTAAGTCCTACCTCTCATTTCAGAAATAGAACTCCAATAGCAGTGATAGAAACATCAGGGCATACTTTAAGGATGTTTTGGTTTTAAGCAGCATGAACAAATGGGCCAAAATTAATAAAAAAGGATAAAACATTATCTCATTTCTTTGAGGAAATTATTAACAACTAAGGCTATGGACAGAACCAGGGGGGCTATTTAATACCAAGGAGTTATGGGCAGTCTACCTAAACTGGCACCATTAAAGTATGTCAGTTCCACCAACTCTTCATCACCTTGTCCCTCTATTCAAAAACAGATATTTCAGATTTTTAGAGGAAAGAATCTGATTGGCCCAACTTGGATCATCATTCATATTCAGAAGATGGGGCTAACTAACCGAAGCATGGCCATTAAGAGACCCATCTACTGGAGCTGGTGACTCACCATAAATTGAGTAGTCACCTACCAAAGAGAGTTAGAAAGCAATTGTTCTATACTAAGATGGGGATGGTTGAGATTAAATGGAAAATTACATAGCATATTCTATATATACTTGTTTGTCAGAAACAACATAAATTTGGTAAATAATTGAATATGGGAAATGAAGTAAACTAGAATGGCTTTTCTGGCGTGGAAGATGGGCTAATGGCATTATTAGTCATCAATATAGAAAACAAGGAAGAGATTTTAATGGAGAGATGATTGGTTCCATTCAGACCTTTTCAATTTGAGATGCCTGTGTGCCATGCCCACAAGGAGATAATCAATGGAGAGTTGAGATCTGATTGGGGAGCTCAAGGAAGACAAACCCTGGTTATCCTTAGTGTGACTGCATCCCTAGAAGCCATGGATATGGATGCTATCACCCAGGGAGACCACGTTAAGTAAGAGAAGGAGTTGAACAACAACTCGTGACATAGAGAAGTCAAGTAAGAAAAAGAAGTGTTAATGTATTTATTTAGAAAATTATTGGTAACTTTTGTGAACAAAGGGATGACGCAGTATAGTGGAGACATGGTGACATGTGACCGAATAACAAACTAGAGGTGAGAAAGTATAAATATTGAGTTTAGAACAGTATTATTCTTTCAAGAAATTTGTCCAAGGCAAGAGATAGAATGGATTGTATTACGTTGAGTTGTTTTGTATCTAGTGACATAATACATTAAAAAGTTTGGAAAATACAGAAAAGCATAGAAAGCATATATTAGAGACTTTAGTAACAGTTCAGAAGAAATGGACATGAGCATTTTACTAGTGAGGAAGAGATGTTTATAAAAAGCTGAGAAAGTAAATAATTGATGACAAATCTTTGGAGAAAGCAGTAGTCATTGTGAGGGATTTGTTTTAGAAAGAATGAAAACATTCTGTGAAATGGGAAGTAAACAAGAAGGAAGCTGAGAGACTTGTTAGTTTCTTCTCACTAGGAAGTAGAAGATAAGGCCATCTGCCAAGAAAGATGGGGTAGGGGACTTGAGTTAAAGTGAGGTACTGAACTGAAGATAGTGGTGGGAAGTGGGAATGTGATCGTTCCAAGAACAAGGAATTCAAAGCTGCATAAAAGGCTCAGCTGATGTTGGAAATCATACATTTAAACAAACTCCAATCTGAAAAGTTTATGAGATTCTTTTTCTTTAGCAGGTTTCCCAAGTCGTCAGATAGGAGGAGAAAGGGTAAATGGATGAATAATGGAGAAATGTGGCTTCACATATGTGAGATTAATAGAAAATATATATAATGGTCTCTGCCCCTGGTTCCTTTAATTAAAGAGAGCAATCAAAGACCTACTGATCACAGTTAATTAAAGAACAAATTTAGTGAAAGTAAATGAGAGTGGGAGAGAGAAAAGAGAGAAAAGAAAGGTGTGGTTGTGGAGGGGAATATCAAAGTACTGTTTTTTACTTAACAATTCAGAGAAAGAATATTGGTTGATAAGACAAAAGTAATTTGATTTAAAATGACGATGAACCTAAGCTTCATCTATGGGATGGATTGTTTCCTTTGGAAACTGAATTCTTCCAAGGTTATGGAAGGAATTGGAGGAAATATGATGATTGAGACAAATATTAAAATCCTGAAAGTATATGTATCAGTGACATGAAGAATAGTTCATGATTACGTTGTTTATGACCAGAGGGTGGTAGAGCTGCACACTATGAATCTAAAAACAATTCTTTGTTTTTTAGAGAAATGTGAGAAAGCAAAAATTCCAAAGTGGCAATGGAGAATAGTATAAACGTCTTCAAAATGCCTTTAATTACTTAGGAGTGGGGCAAGAAGAATGCTGTTAAATCAAAATACTCTATTAATAAATGTAATATACTTTTGGGGTGCCTGGGTGGCTCAGTTGGTTAAGAGTCTGACTTTTGATTTTGGCTCAGGTCATGATCTCAGGGTTGTGAGATCAAGCCCTGCATCAGACTCTGAGCTCAGCATGGAGTCTGCTTGTCTCCCTCTCTCTATTCCTCCCCAAACCCCCTCCTCCAGATCATGTGCACACCTGTACTCTCTCTCAAATAAATAAATAAAATCTTTTAAAAATACATAATATACTTTCAAATATGCTAGTTTTTATAACTCTGATGTTTCATTTTTTAAGGTATGTTTGACATGTGAAAAATAAAATAAGTAAATAAAATTAGTACTTAAATTTAAATATGAGACTAATGGGAGGCTTACTATCTTGTGAGGAAACAGACCTATTTGGTGCTAAAATAGGGAGTCATCCATTTGTCAACAGAAAAGGCATCTGTTCATTTATTGTTAACATTTTATGTTAGCAGTAGAAAAATATCCTCAAAACTCCAGAAGGATTGCCACTTAAGAATACTGTACATTTCCAAAAGACCTGGGGTAAGAGGTTGTTAAAAAAAAAGTCATGGAATGACTTCCAGAAACTATTCATAAGAGCAGGTGGCTTTTTATTTCCAGCAAGTTAACCATTTCACTTGTTATAGTCCCTCTGAAGTCTTTAGGAGATGTAACAGGGGCTGTAGGAAAGAATAAAACAGGAGGCTATTCAGAACCACAACTGAGTGCCCACAACTCAAAAAAAGAGAACTTTTCTGGAATATGTTTCCAGTCAGAGAACAATTAACTAATGATTATATTTATGGATGGTTATGTTTCATAATAAAATGTTCAAAGTATTATAGAACTACTTGATAAATTATCAAAATTTTGGGGAGTCACTCTTCAGGAACAAAATTTTAAAACACAAACTAACACCAAAGTGTTAACAGAGATTATCTCTAAGTGGTGGGATTACAGGAGCTCTTTTCTGTAGCTTCCAAATCCTCTATAATGAACATCTATAAATAGTTTCCAGAAGCCATTCCTTCACTTCTTTTGATTACTGACAACCTCGGATCTAAATGTATAATGTTCCTTTTGTAATCCTAAAGTAAATAATTAAAATAAAAGGCAAAATATACATGTAGAAAATTTTTTCTGGGTTGATAGGTAGAAAATTTGGAAAAATTCAGGAAAGCAAAAATTTTAATACTTGGATTTTTCTTCAAATTGAAAAAAGGAGGAATATATAAGAAAGAGCTCATGGTTAGGTCTTTAGTTCTCCCCTAATGCATTATTCAGGGCCCCACTCATCATTCCTTCTCTCTCCAGGACTGACTCAATTTGCTCTCATCTCCTAGCTACCTGAAGTCCTACAGTTTGGATGTAACACTTAATGTAGCACTTAAGAATTTTGTGACTTTAAAGATAATGTGTTAAGAAAACCATACTTCCTTTTACAAACACACACAGAGATGTGCCTGCAGTAAAAAGGCCCATTATCTTTAGAACCCTAACCAGTTTAAGACTCTCTGAGTTGAAAAGGGCCTTCAGTCTGGGTCTTGCAAAGGCCTACTACACCTTGCCCAGAGGAACCAACTATTGGCAGGGTTAACTCACTGAAGAATTGAGAAGAGGATCCTTTTTGAGAGAAGCCTGAAGACATGCCACTCTTTCTGCCCAGAGATTAGTGCCATTAACACATTAAGAAAGAGAAAATTCTGTGGCTTTGACAGTTAACACCAATCAGAACATTTCAAGAACTTTCTCAGAGAGTAGCCTATTTATAAGATGGAATTATTCTTTCTAGGGTTATGCTGAAATTATTTTCCCTCCCCTGGGCCACCAAAATAGGAATCCTGTATAGACATACTTTGAACAATTTGACATAAGAATGAGTTGATAGTTTTTTCCTTCAAGAAGAAGAGTGCCCTGCTGTTGTGTACATGTGTGTATATTTTGTAAAGGAAAACTGTGAATTTGTTTAACTTTTGTCTTTAAAATCACTTTCAAAAGTAGCAAGCCCTCATTGCTGGACAGGTGCTCAGCATTTGGTTTTGCTGACCCATGTAATGCACAGAAAGGAGAACTGAAAAACACTTTGAAAGTCTAGATTAATCTAGATTATAACTGAAGAACCCTTGATGGACAGCTTAAGAGAACAAAAGACGGTAGAAGGCACTCAGCCTAACATAAACTGAATTTGGAGACTGGACTGGGAGATTTAGAGAAGGGACATTCCCCAACAGTTTGTATTCCTGGTGAGATAATTGAAGAGAGAGGGGAAAAGAGGCTTTGAAGTTGCTTTCTGTGTGATATGAATATAAATCCCTTTTCTGACACTGGGTTGAGCCACTGCAATAGAGATTTAAGTTTCTTTTCAGTTATTCTGGGTTTCAGATTTGTGTTTCTTTGGCTGACACAGTATGTTTAAACTTACTCAAAAAGGCTGCCTGGCTTTGTGCAGGTGATATGAAACCATCAACTGGGAAAGGTTTGCCACTAATCTGAAATACTAAACACCAGAGAAGGTGTTATCCTACAGATAATGACTATGTCTACACTTCGGCTGATAAGCAACTTCCCAACCAGGAGTCTTCCCAAGGGTGGATTTTGGGGGCAGATACAACGGTGGAAATGTCCTAAGCAAATATAACAGATAACACAGAGGTACAGGCAACCCACCAGCAGGAAAGAGAGCAGAGTGCTCCTGCCCAGCCTGATGGCAACTGACTGTTACACTGAAGCTGAACAACAACATGTGAAGGAGAAGACTGGCGGAGGCAAAACAGAGGGAGGTGCAGGCTTTCTGGGAAGCAACCAGGTTCTGTTTTGGTACAGTGTGTTCCACTTTTTTGTGTGTGAGTTCCACTTTTTAATTGTATTTAATTAATCTTGATTCTCCCCTGCTGTCCTGCTGGCATCTTTTAATACTAACAATTTCCACCATTCATTTGGCTTTGTTCTTGTAGAAAGCAGTTAGCCATTTTCTCTCATCTTTACTACTGAAATACTCAAATCACAGTTGACCTTGTCAAATGCCCATCTTCCAGGGCCTTGAGTAGGCGGTTCAGTAACTCCCCAGGAAGTGACATTTATATTCTACACCCCTAACCCTTAGCTTACCTCTCTTCTTGACCATTTCCCCCACCACACAAAAGAAATCTGTGAATTTTTCATGTAATTATGACGTCCTGGGTCCAAATGAGGAGTGGATTCATGCATTTCTCTACATCCAAATAAGTTATATAGAAATGCTTTTCTGAATTTCACCAACAGGGTTACACTTCTGCTTTTTTCATAATACATAATGTTCTGGTAAGAGTCCTATTGGAATTAAAGGTCATTACTAGCAAGGAGAACATTAAGACAAAAGACCCTTCTTCAAGGATCTCAGCATTTCCTGACAAAGTGAAAATAAAAGAAATATTTCTAAAGAAGGAAGAAAATCAAATGAAAGTCATTCCAAAAGAGCACCATATGGCCCACAAGATGTGTGGGTATGGAAGGCTCGTGTGCTGAGGGAAACACACAGATTCTGGAAATCAAAAATGAAAACCCCCCACAAAGTAGGTCATCCCTCAAAACCAGATTCCAAGACCAAATTTCTGTCGCATTAGCATCTCATACTTCTAATTTAGTTTACCTCTGTTGACAGAAGTGTGTCTTTTAAAAGTGAATTCAATTCTCATCTCAGCATGGTTCATATTTGTGGTATAGCTAAATGGCTTCATCTCAAGGGTGATGTTGTAGAGCATATGTTACTCAATTATAACATCATTTTCTGATTTGAACAAAAAAAGAGAGATGTACATCTGAACTCACTTTGAAAGCATTTATGTGCAAAATTACTATCCTTTACAAAAGCTAGCTAGCATTGTCATAAAAGTTGAATGAAGATTCAGAAGTAGGAAAGAACTTTTTTGGCTTCCTTCGGGGCAGAGCTTTTCAAATTTGGTACTATTAGCATTTTAGGCTAGATAATTCTCTTTTCTTAAAAATAGAATTTATTTTTTAGAGTAGTTTTAGGTTCACAGCAAAACTGAGCAGAAAGTACAGACAGTTCCCA
This sequence comes from Mirounga leonina, assembly GCF_011800145.1. Lineage (NCBI taxonomy): Eukaryota > Metazoa > Chordata > Mammalia > Carnivora > Phocidae > Mirounga > Mirounga leonina. Next base: position 33,110,265 of record NW_023270807.1, read on the forward strand.
TATTACCCCTTGCCTGCCGTAATTTTCTTTTTTATAGGAAGCTGTTGTGTGCATTGTAAAATGTTTAGCTAGCATCCCTGGCCTCTAAACTCTAGATGCCAGTAGCACTCCCCAATAGTGATGAACAAAAATGTCACTAGACATTGCCAAATGTCTCCTGGTGGGCAAATTCATCCTTGGTTAAAAACTACTGTTTCAGAGTTCGGCCTTACCCCTACAGGAAAAACAGAAACCAGATTCTGTCAAGTTTCTTAAGAAGCATCATTTCTGAACCCTGTTTAACTGAAACAGAAGAACTTGGCGAGACATTTTATAAGTATTTAATTTCTTCAGACAAAGCCACTACAAACTCATTACAAATATTTTAGAAAGATAAGACAGTTGGGGTAAAGGAGAAGGAACTGGGAGGAGGAGGCCAGAGTTATTCCTTAAGAAATCCTTTGCACAAGGAGGTAATCTAGGGTCTTTCTCCAGCCTTACATGTGCAGATGTTCAATACACTTGAAAGAATTATTAAAGAATTGATCAGATTCAGGACCTCCATTCATGGGAACAGAGCTTACAAGAGATTATTAAATAGAATAACCACAACTATTTGTTAATTTGCAGTGAGAAACATCACTGTGAAGCAGAACTGAAATACACACTGGCTATACTACATAGTTTCCTCAAGTAGGTTAACTATATGGAAACTCAATTGTTGGAGGGTGCTCAGTAAGCATGGAATCAAAACAGGGTAAGTATACTTGTGATCTGACAGTTTAAAGGGCATCTGAGTTTGCTTAGCCTGAAATACCCATCTGCATCTTGGGACCCTTCCCTCTGCCCCAGGGTCAGCTCTGGGGGGAGTCATGTCTGAATTAGTGCTCCCACAGGTTAATGGGCCAAAGAAACATCAGGAAAACTTTTAAAATTCAGATTCATGGGCTCTTCTCCCAGAGATTCTTATTTAGTAGTACTGAGATGGGGTCTGGTCACCAGCATTTTTTTTTTTTTTTAGAGAGCACACACATGTGTGCATGCGAACTGGGGGGTTGAGGGGGAATTTGGCAGGGAGAAGGGAGAGGCAGAGGAAGAGGGAGAGAGAGAATCTTAAGCAGGCTTCATGCCCAGGACAGAGTCTGACATGGGGCTCAATCTCAGAACCCTGAGATCACTACCTGAAGCGAAATCAAGAGTCAGACGCTTAACCGACCAAGCCACCCAGGCGTCCCTGATCACCAGCATTTTCAACAAGTGTCCCAGGTGCTTATGAAACACTGGACTGTGGTTGCCTTTGTATCTGCCTTTTCGCCTCTGCTTCCATAGGGTTCTGACACTTGCTGCCCAGGTTAACAGTCTTCCTCTTGGCCTGGTAACACCTTCAGAGGTTGCAGTAAAGCCTGTCAGCCTAGAAAACTTCATCTCTGTAGGTGACGCTGAACATATGGGTGTTGATTGCCATTCAGTCAAAGTGTCAGCATATCTATCTCCCTTATGTCCTTACTGGGATGGAGAACAGAAAGTAGGGATACAAGTTTCAATCCCATATGACATCTACAAGTACAAAAAACAATGTTTTCCATAAAATATTGTCAAAGGTAATTAACTCGAGAAAAAGACATTCCTCTCTTTTAAGCAGATTGAGACATTCTGGTATTGGTTTTAGGTTATTGATATTAGTGATATTATTAAACAGGAGAGCAGAATCTTACATACTTTTCTCCCAGTCACCCAATTACTAAATGTGATGTTCTGTTCTTCACATTAAAGACCCATCTGTCTATTCATTCTAGAAACATTTATTGGTTATTATGAGGCAGCTGTAATTTTTAGTTTTTGAGACACAAAATCTCTGGTCTTCAGTGCAGAATTCTAAGGCTGGGACTGAGGTGGGAGCAAAGAAACAAGCAAAGGGTCTCTGGGTTTGAAGAGAAAGACACAAACTCTAATAGAGTAAGATGTGGTATGGAGGGAGAGGGGCATCAGGCAAGGCTTCTCAGAGCAAGTTACACCTGAACTGAATAGAGAGGGTAAAGAGGAGCTCACCAAGCTGAGCAAGGAAAGGATGGCATGCTAAGGAGGAAAATGAGAAGTATAGAGACAGAGTGGTGTGACAGAGTCTGGAGCATCCTGAGATCTCTGTCACTGGTTTGGCTGGAATATGGGGTATATAAGGGATGTGGGATGTAATGGCAAGTAACCAGGAGCCACACCATAAAAGATCTTATACAAAATGCTGAGGAATTTTGATTCTGTAGATCAATGTGAAGATGAGACCTCAGATGCTTAAAAGCAAGGGGAATGACATGAGATACTGTATGACTAAGAGATTTCCCTGTAGCAAGTAAGAGGTTTTCAAGAGTGAGAGACGAGCAGAGGCTAGAAGTTTGGCATGGGAAGCATAAGCAAGGAGAGGGCACAGGATTGTCAAGCAGTACTGAACATCTTGCTGCAGTTTCAAAAACTTTAATGCTTTGAACAATCCATTTGCTTTGGGGATTTTTTCTGGCAGTGCTCAGAAGTCCAGTTACATAGCAGAGAAAGATGATGGTTGAAATAATTCACAGTTGCATGTGTAATTTTTCTAGATCGGGAAGTGAGAATTTTTAGGTTTAAACAAGAGATGTGATAGAAGGTGATGGACAGGGAGGAAGGGGGAGGGTCAAATATATAAGGGCTTAATGAATTTGAGGAGCATGTTTGTGGTGGTAATGAAGAAGTTAAAAAAAATAGGGAGCTAGGTTGTGATAAAGAGTAGAATACGGAAGAATAACATTTAAGAAATAGAACAATTCTAGGTGAGGAGTCAATACTGTGTATGACCCATGTAGGATCTGTGTCATAGATACCTTTTCCATTATCCTCCTCATCCACTACTCACCCCCTTCTTTTTCTTTTTTAATTGAAATATTGTTGACACATAATGTTACACATGGTAATTAGTTCAGATACACAACACAGTGATTCCACAACTCTGTAAGTTATGCTGTGCTCACCACAAGTGTAGCTACTGTCTGTCACCACACAATACCATTGACTATATTCCCTATGCTGTACCTTTCATGCCTGTGACTTATTCATTCCATAACTGGAAGTCTGTACCTCCCACTTCCCTTCACCCATTTTGCCGATCCTCCTACCCTCTTACCTCTGGCAACCACTAGCTTGTTCTCTGTATTTATGGGTATGTTTCTGCTTTTTTTGTTTGTTTCTGCTTTGTTTGTTTGTTTTTCAGATTCTACATATAAGTGAAATCAGATGGTATTTGTCTTCCTCTGACTTACTTCACTTAGCATAACATCTTCTAGGTCCATTCATGTTGTTGCAAATGACAAAATCTCATTCTTTTTTATAATAGAGTAATACCCCATAGTATATATACATATACCACTTCTCCTTTCTCTGTTCACCTACTGATGGACCCTTAGGTTGCTTCCGTGTCGTGGCTACTGTAAATAATGATGCACAAACACAGGGTTGCATATACATCTTTACAAATTAATGTTTTTGTTTTCTTTAAGTACCCAGTAATGGAATTACTGGATCATATAGTATTTGCATTTTTAATTTTTTGAGGAGCCTCCATACTGTTTTCCACAGTGGCTACATCTATTCACATTCCCACCAATAGTGCTCAAAGGTTCTTTTTTCTCTATATCCTCACCAATGCTTGTTATTTCTTGTGTGTGTGTGTGTGTGTTTAAGATTTAAGAGAGAGAGAGAGCACACACAAGCAGGGGGAGAAGTGGGCAGAGTGAGAGGGAGAAGCAGGCTCCCCGCTGAGCAGGGAGCCTGATGCGGGGCTTGATCCCAGGACCCTGAGATCATGATCTGAGCTGAAGTCAGACGCTTACCCAACTGAGCCACCCAAGCGCCCCTCTTGTGATTTTGATACTAGTCATTCTGACTGGTGAAAGGTTTTATCTCATTGTGATTTTGATTTGCATTCTCCTGATGATTAGTGATGTTGAGCATCTTTCCATGTGTCTATTGGCCATCTGTATGTCTATTCAGGTCCTCTGCCCATTTTTAAATTGGATTATTTATTTTTTTGATGTTGAGTTGTATAAGTTATTTTTATATTGGGGATATTAACCCCTTATTAGATATGTCATTTGCAAACATCTCCCATTCTGTAGGTTGCCTTTTCATTTTGTTGATGGTTGCCTTTGCTGTGCAAAAGCATTTTATTTTGGTGTAGTCCCAATGTCTACATTTGCTTTTGTTTCCCTTGCCTGAACAGACATATCTAGAAATATCTTGCTAAGGCTGATATCAAAGTGACTACTGCCTATGTTTTCTTCTAGGATTTTTATGGTTTCAGGTCTCACATTCAGGTCTTTAATTCATTTTGAGTCTATTTTCATGTATGGTATAAGAAAGTGGTCCAGTTTCATTCTTCTGCATGTAGGTGTTAGGTTTTCCCAGCCCCATTTATTGAAGAGACTCTTGCTGCCGTTGTATATTCTTGTCTCCTTTGTTGCAGATTAATTGGCCATATAAGCATGGGTTTATTTCTGAGTTCTCTACCTTTTCTACTGATACATTTATGTTTGTGCTACTACCATACTGCTTTGATTATTATAGCTTTGTAGTAGATCTTGAAACCTGGGATTGAGATATCTCCAGCTTTGTTCATCTTTCTCAAGACTGCTTTGGTTATTCAGGATCTTTCTTGGTTCCATACAAATTTTAGTATTACTTGCTCTAGTCCTGTGAAAAATGCCATTGGTATTTTGACAGAGAGGGCACTGAATCTGTAGATTGCTTTGGGTAGTCTGGATATTTTAATAATATTAATGCTTCCAATCCATGAGCATGGAATATCTTTTCCATTTGTTTGCATGACCTTCAATTTCTTTCAACAATGTTTTATAATTTTCGGAGTATAGGTCTTTCATGTCCTTGTTTAAGTTTAATCCTAGGTATTTCATTTTTTTTGGTACAATTATAAATGAAATTATTTTCTTAATTTCTCTTTATGCCATTTTGTTATTAGACTTGCCCCCTCCTCTGACCCCTGAAACCACAGTGGATAGGATGGAGGACCCTGTGTTCATATTGACTATATTTTGTGGCACTCCTGACTAATTGGGACTCATTAGTTTTTCACTCCTGGGGATCTAAAATCAGAATACTGGTCACTCTCTTTTGCTTGAACTCTGGTGCTGTGGTGCATCATCATCTTTGCCAGTGCCTAAATCAGCAGAGAAAACTGACTGAGAGAGAGAGAAACAGAGAGAAAGAGAGAGAGAAAAAATGTAGAAAGAAACAGAAATGAGAATCCTTATACTCATGAGAGAGAAAATCTATTTTTCCCAACGGCTTTCCAGTTCTCAGTCTCTTTCCTTGGATGTTCTTGGTACAATTGGTTTTCCTGAGCTGATCCTGTATGACATCACTCCTTAGGGGGAAAAAAAAGCTCACCCACACTCAAATTAAACAGTTCAAATCTAAACATTATTCACTTATCAGACTGGCCAAAATGTTACTGTTCAGTAATAGCTTTGGTTAGGAGATAGAGAAAAAGTAAAAGAAAAGGTAGAGAGAATATAAGAGAAAAATACTCTCATATTCATTTGGAAAGGAATATGAATGGGAACCATCTTTTTGAAGAACAATTTGGCAAAAGCTTGTAAATATTTCATATATGCATTCCTTTAGACTCAGAGATTCCCTCTTACATATTTTTAATAGTACACAAAATTTCTGTATTTATAATTCTATCCATTGTGATATTATTTGTATTAGGAAAAAAACCAAAAATTAGAAATGTGGTACATGTCCAAAAATGAATTACTAATTTAGTTATATTATGATACATTTATACCATGTAATACTCTTACTATACAGCCCTCAAATGGAATGGTATAGATCTATATTTGCTGATATACAAGTATTTCTAAGAAATATTGAATAAAAAGGCAAGGTACCAGAGAGTGTGCATACTCTAATTCCATTTGTGTATATTTTTCAACTCTATACTTATATGTGCACATATGCTCATAATGTTTTCTGATTGGATACACAAGAAAGTGATTAATTTGGGGAGAAGGATTTGAGTGGGCTCAAAGAGAAAGGAAGCTTTTTTCCTTTTCATTCTATATCTCCTTTCTGCACTGTGAGTTTTTATTTGTTTGTTTTGTTTTGTTTTGTTTGTTTTCAGTACGTCCATACGTTACTTTGGTTTAAAGAATAAAATAAACTTGCTTTCAAGAACAAATCTAATATGGATCATTTACACCAGGTTTACTCAAAGTACTGGTCTATGACAAACTCAGGTGCTTATGTGAGAATGTAAATCAACACTGCTTCTTCAGCAAAACAGTCTACCTAGAATAAAATAATGTCAGCTGAACTGAACAGTGTGCTTAGTGATGCAGTTGACTTACATTCCAAGGCAAACTTCTCGTCCCTCACTGGTCGGCCACAGTTCGTATGTGGTTTTCAGACCACACATTGTATAACACGGATTCATATTTTAATATGACTTTAGGAGAAATTCTCACCTCTCCCAAGCATACTTATATGTCCCAACCATATGGTTAAGGTATTTTGGGGGGGGCAAAATTCCTCCCTTAATGCCCCTGGTCCACACAGGCACTCAGGGACCCAGGCTGACAGAGGCTCTGTCATCTTTCACAGTGTGGCTTTAATCGTAGCACTGTGTGTCAACGTGGCAAGAACGAGGATACAGTTCCCCCTAGATGCAAAGGCACCTGGGACACACAGTCTCACAGTGGACATCTCTTTTCTAACAACACTTTGACACTATGGAAGGAGAGAGTGAATCTTTTGTCTATCTCTGTCACAGCAATCTATATTATCTTTTCCAGCACTAAAATACAAATCAAATAGAAATCAAATATGCTTTTTACCAAATATGCATTGATATAATGGGGAGGTATAATTCTGACCATTAACTTTGAATATATCTTTTCATATATGTAAGTGAAATGCTTTCCTTAGCAAACTATGAATGGCAATCAATATTAAAACACTTTCTAAAGTATATTCAGCTTGAGAAGAGAGGGTAACCTGCTAACTAGCTGGTGATTTAATATGCTACAGTAACCTAACCTACTTGTGGTAGACATATTTTTTGGTTGCCTCCCCAGACTCCTCTGCAAATAGCTCACCTACCCAAGGGGATGAATCCTGGAAATGATGCTGAAATTCCATAACCCAAACTTTTGCCAATTGCCTGGTGTGAACCTGAACAACCTGGGCCAATCAGGAATACAAGAACTAGTTAGTGTCTCCCAGGCTCTTAACCAGAAAATGATGTAGGGGTGGGCTGAGGGAGCTATGTTGGCCCCAGAGAAGAAAGGTATCACGGAGAGAAGTGGAGACGAGAAACATGTGGCCCCCGAGAGTGAGAGTCACCGAGAAAGTAATGGCTGCATTCTGATGGCTTTTCTGTTCTTGGTTTCAATCCCTCTGAGGTTTCCTTGTACTCCATCTATCTTTATGATTAACTGCCCCTTTGTTTTTATTTCAAAGTTAACTTTGCCTAGATTCCTGTTATTTGAAAACAGCCTTAGGACAACTGTTTTATCAGGCATTCCTTCCAAATTTCTTGCTTCTATATATTAGGGCGTGAAGGGAAATCTTCCTTAGGCCCACAGAACTCAGATGTCTACAGCTATTTAAAGTAGATCTGACCTAGGGCCTGTGCACTGTTGTATATTGCCTTGATATAATTTCAAATTCACTTGTTTATGGCAAAAATGAAATTGCTTTTTAAGAGTGAAGTTGTTTTGATATGAGTGAAGTAAGCTGTGACAGGATGTCATCATCTCATCTGTTGTCACTGGTAAGAACTCAGTAGCCCAGCTGCTAAGGGGCCTCGCTGGGGCTTATCAATAAGAACGCATGAAGAAGCATCTATGGCAAGGGCACATTCAGACTATAAATACCGAGAGTTTGTGAGGACTGAGAGCATTCAGTCTGGGCAAGGCGACTCTTTGCTGATTTAAATAGCTTTCTGAAGACCTTGGGGCAATTAGCTCCTGCCACAGTGAGGCAGTGGTGGAAATCATGCAGCGGCCCCACAAAGGAAATCCTTATGTCTGTCAACACCCACACCATCATTCCCTAGCATTGTGCTCTAGCAACAGGAGATTTTTACTTTTGCACTGGCAGCTGGACATCAGCTCTGAATTGGCTAAGCCATCTTTCCCAAGCACCGACACTTATGAAGGTACACCTTAACTAAACTTGTACTTTCCTCCCTTCATCTCCCTTTGCTTGGAACAAGAATGTAATTAATCTATCACTGGTTTAGAATATGTTCTTTCTTCAAAGGCTTTTTAAAAGACATTATCCTGGGGTACTGGGGTGGCTCAGTCGGTTAAGTGTCTGCCTTCAGCTCAGGTCATGATCCAAGGGTCTTGGGATCCAGCCGTGCGTTAGGATGGAGCCTCGCATTGGGCTCCCTGCTTAGCAGGAGACTGCTTCTCCCTCTCCCTCTGCGTGCCGTTCCCCTTGCTTGTGCTCTCTCTCTCTCTCTGTCAAATGAATAAAATATTAAAAATCTTAAAAAAAGAGACACTATCCTGTACAATAGTGGCTTGTGAAATTATTATAATTCCCGCAGTGAACCAGTGTCAAATAAATTACTGGCAAAGATGAACTCAGTCTCAAACCCTCTTACATTTTTGGTAGGAATGCAAGGTGGTTCAGCCACTCTGGAAAACAGTATGAAGGTTCCTCAAAAAGCTGAAAATAGAGCTTCCACCCAGCAATTGCACTATTGGGCATTTACCCCAAAGATACAAATATAGTGATCCGAAGGGACACGTGCACCCCAATGTTTATAGCAGCAATGTCTACAATAGCCGAACTATGGAAAGAGCCCAGATGTCCATCGACAGATGAATAAAGAAGATGTGGTATATATATATATACACATGCAATGGAATATTATGCAGCCATCAAAAAATGAAATCTTGCCATTTGCAATGACGTGGATAGAACTAGAGGGTATTATGCTAAGCAAAATAAGTCAATCAGAGAAAGACAATTATCATATGATCTCACTCAGATGTGGAATTTAAGAAACAAAACAGAGGATCATAGGGGAAGAGAGGAAAAAATAAAACAAGACAAAATCAGAGAGGGAGACAAACCATGAGAGACTCTCAACTCTGGGAAACAAACTGAGGGTTGCTAGAGGGGTGGTGGGTGCGGGGGATAGGGTAACTGGGTGATGGGCATTAAGGAGGGCAAGTGATGTAATGAGCACTGGACATTATATAAGACTGATGAATCACTGACCTCTACCTCTGAAACCAATAATACATTATATGTTTATTAATTGAATTTAAATAAAAAAGATGAACTCAGTCTCTGAGCATTAATTTGCCTCCCCAAACAAAACAGCCACTAAATCTTTTTTTTTTGAGCAACAAATACAGATGGGTCCCCTCCCATGTTTTGCTCATGCAGACACCTCTTGCAAGAATAGGTTCGAGGCACAAAACAACTGCTAATTTATTTTTAAGAATAGATTATTTACTTTCTTATTTTCCATCTCATATAGCACTAGTAGCCTCACCTTGTACTTTGCACCTGACTTTATGCAAGATATACTGGACTTTAAAATGCATGAGCTTGTCTAGTGTGCACTGGATTTTTTTTTTTTTTAATCTTGTGGCTCTTCACCAATTGTGGATTCATAATAAAAAGTCCTCAAAGCTTTTGCTTGAATGATAGCCAAACCCAAAATGCTGATTTAAATCCTGAAACCATAACACCAGACATCTTTCCTTCTTGGGCCCACATTTACAAAAGAACACAATTGTGTGAACAGCAATAATTCAATTCAGTCATTGTCAAGGATCAATTTTTTTATACAATTTTAAAGTACTGAGAATATTTTTCTTTATCTACTCGTTTATCCCGATGAGTACTGTCTAAGTGGTTTCACAGGAAATACATCTATACTTATTCCAAAGATGCATCCAAGATCATGAGCAACATCAGTCTCATGACTTTGAGAAAATACTTCCTCCATACTTCACTCAGCTGAGCACCTTATTCCTTTCCTACTCTGTATTTCCAGCAGGCCTTCCTGTGGTCTAAGAGAGCTTGAGAAGGAAGCTGCGAGCTGTGGGGACAGGCTGAAGTCAGATCCTCAGCTAAGTCTGAGGAAAGAACCCATGAGGAGGTTTGCTTGGCCTCTCTGCTGATTTCTAGCCTGAGATTAAGGTGTGAATGTGTGAATTTGGGAAAAGATTTATCAAAAAAAGGAGTTTTTAATCAGCATTATTTTATTTTTTTATTTTTTTTAAGATTTTATTTATTTATTTGACAGAGAGAGACACAGCGAGAGAGGGAACACAAGCAGGAGGAGTGGGGGGAGGGGAGAAGCAGGCTTCCCGCCAAGCAGGGAGCCCGATGCGGGGCTCCATCCCAGGACCCTGGGATCAGGACCTGAGCCGAAGGCAGACGCTTAACGACTGAGCCACCCAGGCGCCCCAATCAGCATTATTTTAAAAATGTGCTCAGTTCATACTAATCCCTCCCAGACTTTCCCACTTATCTATCATTCATGAAAACCATAGTGTTTAATGTCTTTTCCCAAGAGAATTTTAGTTTTTGTTAAAAAATAGAGGAAATCAGAGGCTTCTGGGTAAGGCAAGACCCAGAGAAATTGGTCTACTTTAGCCACTAGCTCACTGATTTTCATGGTGTAACAAGATCATGGTTTTTCACGGTTCTTTTTCTTTTTCTTCAATAGCAGGAATACTTACCAACCACAGAGGAAGAGATTTTTTTTTCTCTTTATATAAAGCCGTAAAATGTAGCCTGTTTCTATGGTTCCCATCTCATTCCCATCTCTTGCTCTCCCTCTGTCTGTTTCTTCTCTCTCTTTCCTCTACCTACTCTTACTTAAACCAATTATTGCAATTTTCTCTTCCTTTTCAGTCTTTTGTGATGCCCCCCTCTCTCTTATACCTGCAGACATAGAGATAGTATGTTCAAATCGAATTTGTTTATTCTAACAAAAACTTGAATTGGAGACTGTCGTTTGCTCTCAATCTCATCATAAGTGACATTGATTCTGGATTTCTAACTTTCTCATCCTACCAAAGGTGAGCTTCCCGGATCTCTAGTCCTTTATATTTTATTGCTCTGTACAATGGCCTGTTTTATTTAGACTTACAGCAGATCTCTTCATGACCACTTAAATATGGTGGTTATATGCTTAATAATTGTTTTCTTCCATACATATTTTTAAAGAAATCCTAACCTTTTTTTTTTTTTTTTTTCCTATCTTTGCCTTGAGCCAAAGTCCTAGGAGGTCACCACGGTCCCTTCAGAAGCTCCAAAGCGCCACACCCACCACTCTGGAGTCGCTCTGGTGGAGACGGTCCGAGCCACGTGGTTGGGGCCCTGGGGAGCCGCTTCCGGTCGGTCCGCCCGTTATCCTCGCCCGCTGGCAGCTTCCGGTGTCTGCCTGACCTCCCCCAGGTGCCCTGCAAGAGGCCCGTTCCTATCCCCCCGTTCTGTGCCAAGAGGGGATGCATGCCCTGGCGGTGACTCACCGGACACCATGGTGTGGTCCTTCGCTGCGCTTGGCTCGCTGTCGCTTACCGACCCCGGGCAGCAGGGCGCGTGGAGTAGCCGGGCAAACTTTCCGAAGTGTGTCTCCGGTCGGGTTGTGCCATCGGCCTGGGGGTTTCCTGGCGTCAGGCTGCGACAAACACAGCCAAGCAAGCACACAGGGTCAGCAGCAACGTCAGCCACTCAATCCACGGCGAAACACAGACGGAGGCCGACGCGCGCCTGCGTCCGCGGCTCGCGTGAAAGCTGCCCTGGCGCGCTGAAGGTAAGAACCCCTTCTGCTTCAAGAACCCCAAGGAAGTTTCTCCGTTCACAAAGGATGGCCATTCCTCCTATTTTTGATTGTGAAGTCTTGGAGGATGTGGGGACGTATATCAAGAGAGATGTGGGCTCGCAGTTCGCTCTCCCAGCATCGTGCCAAACGGGGAATTCCTTTTCACAATCCTGTTATTCTTCTTACCACTTCTAATAACTCATGCTATTTTGCTTATTTTGTGTTGTTTCAATTTCTCTGAGTCTCAGTTTCTTCATCTTGGAAATCGAGGATATTTGATTTACATAATTCATAGTGCCTCTTCTAACTCCAAAAATCTTGTCACCTTGTTAATAAATCAGCAGTTCTCCCTCCCTACAAACATCTTTAGAATTGCCTTATGGAAAACTAATCAAGAATATGTGCTAATATTGTGATTATCAATTAATTTCTCCAAGCACCAGTTTTCACATAGGTAGAATTAGATGTTTTTTAGACCCCTTTAAGACCCATGGTGTTACACATGTGATAGATTCTTGCTGTCTTTTCTATTTAGGATTTTTTTTCCCACTACAGATAAATTCATATGTTTTCTGTTGTCAGAAACCAAAAACTCCAGAACCTTAGTGCATTTCGTGGCTATAAGAAAACTTAGAGCCAAAAACATTGTCCAAATGTTGTAATATGCCAAACACCGTGGCTGAGGAAGGCATCTATTTCATTTCAAATGGATTTTGTTGTCTATTATCCTCAAATGCCTTACTTGGAGAATTTCAATTTGTAGGTGTGAGCAGAATGCAAGACTTAAATTCAATTCACAGTACAATCTCCAGTTCCATGCTGATGCATTTTCAAGTTCTTGGTTACAAATTAATCCACTCACCTCCCAATCATTTGGCGGAAGCCGTGAGTAAAAATTTGTTCTCTGTAGGCACCTCTGTCCAAGGATTAAGGAACTGTTTTGAGGGATTGGAGTGGGAGAAGATGTCCCATAGAGGCATCCATGGGGGCCCAAGTGGACAAGCTGTACAGAGATCATAGTAGTTTATGCAAGAATCACCTGCTCAGCCATTCTGTAATGGAACTGCTTTGCATAGGTAGATCCTGTAGGTTCCCTAAGCCTACATTATTTCCAATCTTTTATTCCCCAGTGGACATCGCCAGTGCAGCCTAAATTCATCTGTTCTTATGCTGATGACTGCAGCCCCTTAGTTCCTTTCTATCTCAAGGTCCAGGATTATGATATTTTCTCATCAAGTCAAAGCAGTCATGTACAAGGTTAATGGTGTGCTAATGATGTGCAGTGCACAGCCTGTACAACTGTAAATAGCTGCCTTATGGAATGTTTCTTATAATCTGGCTCAGGAGAACTGTTGTTGGTTATCATTTGTAGCTTTGATCAATTCAGCACTATTCAGACTCTAATAAATGTGCAGAAATACGTTTCTAAGTAAGGAAACATGTCTTTCAGAAATCACACAAGAGGGGCGCCTGGTTGGCCCAGGTGGTTAAGTGCCTGACTCTTGGTTTCTGCTCAGGTCGTGATCTCAGGGTGGTGTCTCAGGGTCGTGAGATGGAGTCCATGTCAGTCTCCATGCTCAGCATGGAGTCTGCTTAAGATTCTCTCTCCCAGGGCACCTGGGTGGCTCAGTCGTTAAACATCTGCCTTCGGCTCAGGTCATGATCCCAGGGTCCTGGGATAGAGCCCCGCATCGGGCTCCCTGCTCCACGGGAAGCCAGCTTCTCCCTCTCCCACTCCCCCTGCTTGTGTTCCCTCTCTTGCTGTGTCTCTCTCTGTCAAATAAATAAATAAAATCTTTAAAAAAAAACAAAAAGATTCTCTCTCCCTCTGCCCCTCCCTGCACCCCCCACCTTGCATGCCTGCTCTCGCTGTCTCAAAAAGAAAGAAAGAAAGAAAGAAAGAAAGAAAGAAAGAAAGAAAGAAAGAAAGAAAAAGAAAAATCACACAACAGATAATATTCACTGAAAATAGTTACAGCTTCTTTTTGAACTATCGCTTTTTTGTATCCAGTATGAACTCAGCAGCCAAGGCGACAGAAAAAAAAAAGTGATAGTGAATTCTGAGAAACAAGAAAATGTATGCATTAGCTTAAATAAACTCAAGAATGTATTCCGTTTCGGATATTATTTTTTAAATAGTTGTGTAAAATAAGTCTTATTCATTAAGTACTAAAACAGTAGAAACAGGTTTTGGTTTCATCTAGTGGAATTTAGAGTCATGAAAAACTCTCCAAGAAAGATGTAGGGATATCAGTCAGATGATTCCTTAAAAAGCAAAGAGATTTAAAAAATTTTTAACTGTTATGTGCATTACCTCCAAGTCCCACATCAAGGGCTAAATTTATAATGTTTGTTCAATCATTGTTTTAAAAAAAAACCACTTTTGTTTGTTTGTTTCTATTTGCTGTGTTTCAGTTTTAGAAGAAAGGGACAGCTATCAAAGAGATCATATTGACACTTATCAGAGGAGGTTCTGGGGCTAGTACACATTGAGTTTATTTCCTATCACATCAAAAGATAAAGATGATTGAATGCTGTTGAAAACAATGATGTTATAGTATATGAGGGTCTTGAACATCCACAAACCATTTAATTGTCTCAGTTTAATCATTCTTTTTCATTCAGGAATAAGAAGAGTGCATGATTTAGAATCTCAGTAGTAAGAAGACAAAATAATTTTAGCTGATTCCTTAGCTACATATTACTTCCAAGCTACTTTTCCTAGAAAATAAAAATCTCATGATACTCTGTGAATATAGAAATGAGACCCACATCTCTGATTTGAAACTAGTTTATGGAAAGGCTGAATTTGAAAGACAGATGAACCACCAGGTTATTTTGAGGTGTGTTTAAGAATCTCATAGAAATTTTCCCCATATGCAGATTTTGCAGCTTTCCCACACCTGAAGAATACCCAGTCATCTGTAGTCCTGGAGATATTCCCAGTGTTGGGAAGTACATCTGCTTTCTGAGGAATTTTCCCCATCCACATCACAAACCAGCAAACTGAGTATACAAAGACCAATATTCAGCATTCCATCTTACCTGAGTTTGTATCCTTACTCTCTGTCCCTTCATCCTGCTTTGTCTTCAGAGCACTTAACCACTGTCTGACATGATTTTAACTATTTGTTTATTACCTGTCTTCTAAATGAGAATGCATATTATAGGAGAGCATGGATTTTTTACTATTTTGTCCTTTGTTATAACCCAAGCACTTAGTATAGTTCAGGGTACATAAAAGTCACTCAGTAAACACTTTTTGAATAAATGAATAAATATATTTTGACAAATTCCACTAGAGAATTGTCCCTTTTCCACTTTATTATGTGTCTAGAATAGAATGCTAGCTGAAGTGATTCAGTTTTTATGGCACCCTGAGTTATTAAGTAAATTTTAATAAACACTTAAAAGTTATTTTTATTATGTAAAATATCTTAAACAAAATCTTAAGTGTTTGATAGTTCTTTGACTTTGGTTGCTTTTTTCCTAATTATTTCTCTAGACACTGATTAAGAGATCTGAATCCTTACTATCAAAATATAAGTTCATATAAATATAAGTTCATCTAAAGGAAATATTTTATTCCACTCAAGTGTTTATCAGGGATAGAGATAAGCCATCACCAAAAAGAAGACATTCAGCAAAGCTAGGCTGTGAGTGTTCAATGAATTTTTTTTCCATAGGACACTAAACAACATGCAAAGTTCTATTAAAAATTAGTAAGATAGTGATGTGGGAAACAAAGGCAAAAGAAAAAATTAGATTTCCTTACTGCCTACAGCCCATTGATAAGTCCTTGAAACAGTGACCTTTCTTTAGGAGCTCAGCTGCCTCAATGTTGACACTTTGCTAAGGGCAAAAGGCAATCTGAGCTTAACATTATCCTGAACCCCCCCCCCCCCCCCCCAAGGATCCTGTAAGTCCACTTCAACATATAAAAATTCCTTTGGAAACTTCCTTTATCTCCCCCGCCCCCACCCCAGATATATGTTAGCAGTCATCCTCTAAGCATATAGCCCGTTGATACACATCTGAAGGGTCTCATAACTGAAGTTTTACTAAACAGTAATAAATGACCTTTTCCTAACAATAGCTAGCCCCCTCAAAGTCCTGGAAACCTTGCTTCCAAAATTCCTTAGAGACTTACTCTATCCCTAACCCTCTCCCATCTTGAAAGTATATAATCAGCCACTCCTCTTGACCCCAGTACAGTGCCTTCTGCCCACAGGTCCTGTCCCCGTGCTTTAATAAAACCACCTTTTTGCACCAAAGACGTCTCAAGAATTCTTTCTTGGCCATTGGCTGTGAGCTCCAACATTTCCACATCATTAGGACCTCTGATTCTCATTTTGTCAAGCATAAAGAACATCTTTATCTTTGTTAAAAAGAAACAAGCCTAAAATGGTGTCACTTAGTTAAGTACCTCCAAGACCTAGTACCTAACCTAACTAAGGTTTCTGCCTCCCTCTGGAGTGGGATTTTAAACAAATCAGTCTGGAATTTCCTGGTCAACACTAGTGAGATTATCTACCAGATAAAATCTCCTGCCTTCCACTAAGAGAAGGTAACACTTACTTGAAATAATCTTATCTTATGTTGATAACCTCCTTGTTTGGCCCCATTTCTCCCTATAGGATCCTTTCATTTTGTACAATTCTTGGACCTCCTTTTTACTTGCTAGATGGGATGCTGCCCAATTCATGGATTACTTAATAAAACCAATTAGATTTTCAAATTTACTCAGCAGAAATTTTTTAACACCTTAATTGGTATTTTGGGGGGTTGAAGTTTAATTTTATAAAACTTTACTCACCATGCATTATATTTAAAAAAGTAATTTTATAGTGAAACAATAAACATACCTAAGGGTACATAAAACATAAATTAGCAACTTACTGAAAGATAAAAATCTTAGAAAATTCCACTCAGGTAAAAAATATATATATACGTATATATATGTAGATTTAATTAAATTTCCTTATAATTTGCAGCCCCTTGACAAAATACTTGAGGCAGGCGGAGTGTAACATTCCTCCAGGAACTCCCGATTTAATGCCTTGCTAGAGGAAAAAACAACTTTAGCTTGACAGTAGGCCTCCAGGACCCTGTAGGTCTTCTTTAACATATGAAAATCCTTTTGGAAACTTCTTGTCTTTACCACCCCCAACTCCAAAGAGTATAATTCGCTCCTCACAACCCCAGGGCAGCTCCTTCTGCCCACAAGTCCTGTCCCTGTGCTTTAATAAAAACACCTTTTATGCACTGAAGGGTCTCAAGTTTTGCCTGTTTTTGAACTTTTTGTAAATGGAATTGATGTGGTTTGCAGTGTTGGGGTTCAGAGCCTAAGGCCAAGAAAGAATTCTTGAGATATCTTTGGGAAGCGGACCTGTGGGCCCAAAGAGCTGCACTGCGACTGTGAGGGCCAGTGGCAATTATATACTTTCAAGTTGGGAGGGGGTTAGGGACAGAACAAACCTCCAAGGTATTTTTGGAAACAAGGTTTCCAGGACCTTGAGGGGGCTAACTATTGTTGGGATCATTTATTACTGTCTAATAAAACTTTAGTCCTGGGACTGTTCTGCTGTTCTTCAGAATGTCTGTGTTACTCTTGGTCTCTCCATTTCTATATAATTTAAATTCATCTTGTCTTGTTCCACAGAGATCTGTGTAGGGATTTGGACAGAGATTGCATTGAATTTATAAATCAATGTTGGAAGAACTGATGTCTTTACAATATTAAGTTCTCTGACTTATGTACAAAGTATATCTCCATTTATTTTAGTTATTTAAAATTTATCTTATTAAATGTGTATGAATTCCTACAGAGGTCTTATGCATCTCTTTTTAATTTTATTAATAGTCCTTAATATTTTTGTTAGTATAAACTATGTTATTTTATAAATTTAATTTCCTAATGTTTATGGCTGGTATAGAGATATATACCAGGATGTCTGTTTAATGACTTTACTAAATTCTCCTAAGACAAAAATTTTATCTGTGGCCTCATTTGAATATTTTCTTTCAAAATTTGTGAAACATGACCTTTCCTTACCAATTTTTATGTTTCTTTTTCCTTGCTTTGCTGCAGTTGCTAAAACCATTAGTATACAGATGAATGGAAGTGGTAATAGTGGCATCCCTAGTTTCTGTGTCAAAATATACCAGTAAGTACAATGTTTCCTGTAGATTTTTTTGTAAATTACAGTTGATCCTTGAGCAACATGAGTTTGAACCCTCTCTGTCCACTTACATGTGGATTTTTTTCAGTAAGTACAATACGGTACTGTAAATGTATTTTCTCTCCTTTTCTTTTTTTTAAAGATTTATTTACTTGAGAGAAAGAGAGAGCAGGAGCAGTGGGGAGGGGCAGAGGGAGAGGTAGAAGCAGACTCCCGCTGAGCAGGATCCCAGGACCCTGGGATCATGACCTGAGGCAAAGGCAGACGCTTAACCAACTGAGTCACTGAGGTACCCCGTAATTCTCTCTTTCTTATGATTTTCTTAATTAACATTTTCTTTTCTGTAGCTTACTTTATTGTAAGAATATGGTATATAATACATAGAACATACAAAATACATGTTAATTGACTGTTGATGTTATCATTAAGGCTTCTGTTCAGCACTAAGCTATTAGTAGCTAAGTTTTGAGGGAGTCAAAAGTTATACGCAGATTTTCAATTGCACAGGGAGTCAGTGCCCCTAAACCCTGTGTTATTCAAGGGTTAACTGTCCTCTTTTCAACTTGAGGAACTTTTCTTTTTCTTATTTTTAAAGTTTTTAATGATTAATGAATAATGAATTTTGTCAAATGTGTTTAAAATGATACTATAATTTTCTTCCTCCAATGTCTTAATAATGATTGATTTTTGAATGTCAAACCAATCTTGAGTTTTTGGGATTAACTCAGTTTAGTCCTACATATTACTCCTTTATAAATTGCTATATTTGTTTATTAATTTTCAAAGAATTTTTGCAGGTAAGTTCATTATGATAATGGTTTATATAATTTTACTTCTTTAGTTTTAGTATCAATATTATATTATCCTCATAAAATGACTTGGGGAGTCTACCCTTTCATTCTACTACTTGAAAGAGTTTTGGTAATATTAGAGCCATTTGGGCTTGGAGTTTCTTTTTGGTAAGATTTTTGTTACTGTTTCTTTAATAGTTGTAGATGAATTCTTAAGGGCTTGTCTTTCTTTTTTTCTTTTGGCTTCTTGTGTCAGTTTTGGCAAGTTATATCAATTTTATTTTCATTTAACAGGACCAACTTTGGGCTCTTTCAGTTTTATTTCTGCTCTTATCTTTATTTTTTCCTTCTTTTTACTTTCCTTTGGTTAATTTTCTCTTCTTTCTATAACTTCTTGATATGGTTGCTTACTTCACCGATTTTCAACATTTCTTTTTTTTTTCCTTAAGATTTTATTTATTTATGGGGGGGAGAGGCAAAAGGAGAGGGAGGAAGAATCTTAAGCAGACTCCATTCTGAGCCCAGAGCCTGACATGGGGCTTAATATCAGGACCCTGAGTTCATGGCCTGAGCTGAAACCAAGAGTCAGTTGCTTAACTGACTGTGCCACCCAAGCGCCTCAGCATTTCTTCTTTTCTAATAAATGTGTTTTAAATAAAAATATCCTTCAGGTAATGATTTAGCAGCAGTTATGAAATCTTATATTTTCATTATTCAATTGGAAATACTGTCTTTTCTTTGAACCCAGAAGTTATTTACATGATTATTTTTTAAATTTCCGAATATGTGGATATTTCCTAGTCTTACAGTTGTTTTTCATTTTTAACATAATTGTCTCATGATCAAAAAGCATAGCCTATAATATTTTAATCCTTTAAATGTGTTGAGCCATGTTTTATGACGAATATATGGTCAATTTTTAAAAATAACAGTTTGTGCTTGAAAAGGCTGTGAATTCTGCAGTTAGTTGTATGAATTAAAAAAAATGAAAGAACGAATATATCCTGGTGTTATGTAATACTATGAAAGCAAAAAAAAAAAAAAAAGAGTTATCCAAACAGGATTAGAAATCTCTCTTGCTCTTCCTATGCTGTATATGTTCCTAGGATCTTTTAAAGCAGCTGTTGGTGAGATAGAAAAGGAAGGGCCAGTTGTATCTTCATATGGGTTTTTTAGTTTTGTTCATCTGGGGGATTCACAACATAACATTGGTTATGTCCAATTTTTGTTTTATTTCTTTCTCCTAAGTCAAGAGACAACATATTTTTAGAAAATGTCAGTAAATAATTAATGCATCTGAGAAAGAAAAATTTGTTGTTAGTAACACATACCCACTAATCTATAATGAATAACTATAAATTCAATGCTGTTCCTTAGAAGGAATCTCAACGGGTAATATTTGAAATCATTATTTTTTAAACTGGGCATTCATTTTTAGCTTAACACTATTGCAGACAGAGTCAATTTTAGTTTTCACCTGTCTAACTTAACATTCTAAAGAATCTTTTACAGGAAAAGTCATTTCATTTTGTATCAATAACGTACCTAGAACACTGTGATGTCAAAACAGTGGGTGGGGGGCATATCAAAGAAAAGCCAAGAAAATGGGATACCAGCCCCCCCCAATACTGAATTTCCAGTGAAATTATGTAATTAGAAATGGATAAGACCAGTTCACATGACAGTGATCAATGTCCAGATAGCACAAAATATAGTGATAGAACATGTCTTCTTTTGAATCTTGTTTTAAGTTATCCAAGTTCAGGTAGGAATCCCAGAAGGCTGTGGTTCCATTTTTTATTAAGTTTTCTATTACTTTGAATGAAAGGGCTTGAGCAATATCTACTGAGGATGGTGGTAATAACTGAGAGGTGGAAGCAAAGAAGCTGAGTGGAAATTACTTCCTATTCCATCCCTTGGTGGCTGTGGGACCTTGAACAAGGGACTTAACCCCGGTAGCCTTGGTTTTCTCATCTGTGAAATTAGAACAATCTTGTGAACATTATAAGGTCGCTATTTAGAATTACATATGAGTAGTCCCTATATGTGACTGCACAGTATACACACATGTTGAGTGTGTACAGTGCTGTGAAGATTTGATTACTCCTATGATTATTAAATTAGTGTTAGCTTCTGGAAGAAGCAGAACCTGTAACAGGAGGGAGGGAGTTACTGGTATTAGGAGGCAAATGGATTGAGGCTTTTAAAGGCAGCCAAGTCGCTCCTTTTGGCTATTTCCCAAAAGCAACAATTTCCATTTGAATCTTTGGAAATACAACAAGATGAAGTGCTTTTCAGATGACAAAGTCCACTCCAAGACTCAAGTGGCTTTTACATAGAAAATAACTAGGTAATGAAAACAATATCCAAAGCTTCCTGTCAGACATCATCCTTTTCCACTGTGATTTATTTTACTTCAGGTACAGCCATCTCAGTGTCATTGTGTGGTCTGGTTCCTTTTAGATGTCCTTTCAGATAAAAAGGAAAATGATTCTTCAGGTTTTCTCAGACAGGAAAAACAAAGTGCAACTAATTTATTTATGCTTCTGTTTTGTTCAACTCAGTAAGTGTATTTTTGTTTGTTTGTTTGAGCTTTGTTCCAAAAAAATAAAAACATGGTTCTCTTTACCAGAAGGATTTGAAAAGGGGATGCTTTCTGAATGTTGTCAAATAATTCATTGTGTTACTTAGGGTAAGCCACCAGGTTTCTCTCTGACGCCCTACCATAGAAAAATGGGCAGTAATAACTTGTTTCTTCTTTAAGCAAAAACAGACAAAAAAGACAAAGTTAATACAGTAATAATAGTAGCTGATATTTATTGATCACTACCTATAAGGCAAGTACTCTTCCAGGCACTTAATTAATTAATAATGTCTTAATCCTCATTATAACCCTATATAGAAGCTTTTAGAATTACCCCATTTTCAGATGAGGAAATGGAGGCACATAAATGTTATAAATAACTTGCCTAAAGTCACAGGACTAGTAAGTTGATATATTCAAACCCAAACAACCTGTTTCTAGAGCCCATGAACAACCTTGCTGCTTTTCCAGTGAAAAGACAGATGTTAGTTCTCATCCCCAATACCAAACATTTAGTGGATCAGCATGGTGTTGAAATGACTCTGTCAAAGTTTGCTTGTTTGTTTTAAATAAGGTATGTCCCTCAGGTCTTAGCTAAAGCTAAGTGTATGATTACTTTTCTCTTGTGACAAGAAAACCTGGTTCTTTGCAAACATTATGACATACAGAGGGTATACTTCTTACAGTCATTCTACAGTAACTTCACGGTGGTCCATCCTTTGAGTTCTGAGGCTTTATTTTGCATACTTTCTTATAAGCTTTTTTTTTTCCCCCTGGAAATCTTGGTTCAAACTGAGTTGCCCACATCTCAGCATTCTGCATCCACACACTTAGAATCTCTCCACAAAGCTAGTTCCATCTGTGTTCCATAATATTCTTGCAATAACCTCCCCTCACCACAATACACATATTTTGCTTGAGGTTGTTTGACTTCAGTTGAGCACAAAGTACAAAGAAGCCTGCCAAGTCAAGGAGGAATTGAAATTGATGCTACCTCACTTGAGTTTCTCTTTCTGTTCCACTCACATTCTGCTGTCAGAGTAATCTCTCTTGAGTATCAGGCAGGCAGCTTTATTGATTTCCATTTTCCTACCGTAGAAAATAAAGATATCACCTTCCTTCCCAAGCCTCCTTGACCGAGTCATGCCCTGATATCCAGCCTTGCCCTTGCATCTTTAGTTGAGCTAGAACACTGCTTAACAAAGTTTTAGGCCACTTTTTCAGATGTTTACATTGCTTGTTGAGTTTTTTCCATAAATATTGCTTGTACCAGGTATAGAGCAAGGCACTTATCAAGGATGACTTCCTCTGACAGTATTTCTCACCTATATTTCAAACCCTGCTTACTCTATTCTTCTCATAAACATTCTTTGGGGACACCTGGGTGGCTCAGTCAGTTAAGCGCCTGACCCTTGGTTTTGGCTCAGGTAACGATGTTGGGGTTCTGGAATTGAGCCCACTTTTGGACTCTGTACTCAGTGTAGAATCTGCTTGGGATTTTCTGTCTTCCTCTTCCTTTGCCCTTTCCCCCCATTCACACTCCCTCTCTCTCTAAAATAAATAAATCTTTAAAAAAAAAAAAACCAAAAACATTGCTTGGACTTTTCCAGGACTCATTATTCTTTATTAATTTAATTCTGTCCCTTCAATTAGGTAAGAACTAGTTGCTCATAGGCTTTAGACCTCTGCATCCTTCTAAAGTGCTTAACATCCTGCTGAGTAGATGCCAAATGAGCAAAATCTACTTGTTAATAGAGGAACTCCAATGAAATCCTTTGCCTTATTAGAACTTCAATCCAAAAAAGGTTTGCAACCTTTGCTTAGAAAGTGATGATGAGTTGTTAGGAAACTAATGAATTATTGTTGCCATCTGTGCAGATGTAAGTGAGGAACATGGAGTTACTTTTGCTCTTTCAAAAGTATGGTGTTGACGTGTGTTTGAGGACAGCGGGGGTAGGATGCAAGGAGAGGGAAGGAACTACTTTCATCTTATACAACCCCCTGCAAATCCCTTGGTTTTTACCTTGTGTCTTTTTTACCAGTATGAAACTTTTTTGACATATCATGGTTTCCATTTCTCTGCATTTTCTGAACAGTTTTGAGTGTTCTTTCTGTTAGAGCTAGAAATTAACCCAGTTCCCTGACCCCTGCCTTATGCTCTAAGATCATACTTTCTGAAATTCTTATTTTATGCCAGCTCAATCCTAGAACTGTACCCATAATGTTTTCTTCATTTATTTTGCAACATCTCTAGCCATTTCCAACATATTATCATACTGTAAGTGATTTGACTTACTCATTTAATCAGAAGCCCACTTTGTTAATTTTACTTTGTAATTCAGTTCTCAATTCATCTTTTGCAGCACAATTGTTATGACTTTTCAATTTATTTTTATATCTATTTTTATAGCTGCCACTTCTACAATGTGGCAAGCTTTTTTTTCTTAACTTTAAAAACATCATTTCCGAAAGAAAGCTGTTCTGAAATCTGGCTTTTTTCAGCAAACTGAACACCCACACGATGAAGAGAGAATGACAGAAGTTAGAGGTGGAAAAGATGCATAAGGTCACCTTGCCTATTTTTTTTTTTTTTGCAAATACAAAGATGTGTGCACAATAATGTTTGAATCTATATAACTTAGCATTTTAAGCTTAGAAATTTTGTTGACTCCCCCCACCCCCATTAAGTACTCTCTTATCTATGGATTCTGCTAAAACTGTATGAGCTTTGCTATTTACATTTTTCTTCAAAATCAGTTATATCTTTGTGGTAGAATGTGAGTCTGACTGATACAATAACTTTTTTTTTTACCTTTTCCCTCCTGTTTTAAGGAGTAGCATTTTCCCTGTTACAACAAATCATCTCAAAACCTTAATAATTTAAAATAACAGCAGTCATTTGTTTTTATTTGTCATTGTTTGGCAGGGAAATTGGGTTCAGCTGGGCAGTTTTTGTCGGTGATCCTTTATGTAGCTGCAATCAGATGGTGTTGGCCACAGGAGTCATCTTAAAGGCTTTCTCACACACGTGGCTGTTGGCTGGAACCTCAGCTGGGGCTTCTAGCCAGAACACGTGTAAGTGGCCTCTCTAGGTGGCTTGGGCTTCCCTCACAGCATGGCTGCTTGATCCTAAGGCAAGTATCTCAACATAGATGTAGAGGCTGTCCTGCCATATATGGCCTAGCTTCTGAAGTTACCTAGCATCATTTCACCGAACAGTCACAAAAGAACACCCAGGTGTAAGTAGAGCAAGGAGGGGAGGGAGTTGAGGGTGAGGAGTAGATCAGGTGGGGAAATCAACCCACCTCTGGATGAGGAGAGTAGCAAGAACAAGTGGAATGAGAGATATTGTTACTGCCATCTTTAGAAAATACAATCTTCCATAAATAGTTATATAATTAAATATTAACTCTTTGCAAATGAACAGAGAATTAAAGATTTCAGTTTAGATACCAGTTTCAACCTTTTTACATGCCAAGCCATTCATAGGTGCCACTAATAGATCTAGAAAGATACACAGCTCTCCCCTTTACTTATTTTCTCAGTGTTTCCATATCACTCCCTTTAAGTGGGATGAAATCAGCAGAAAAGAAGAGGAGGAAAAGGGCTTGGCAATTCATAATATGCACACCCTACTCCTGAACTGTTGGCTCTAATCACATCTTCAATGAGTCCAGCCATTTTTCTACTCGATGCGTGACCTTGAGTGCCAGTTGGCTTCCCCAGGCTTCACTGTGGCTAAATTGTCCTGAAATTCTCTTTTAACTCTAATGTTCGGGAATTCTAACTCTTATATCTGCAGGTCTGAAACTATTTTCATCTGCTAAATAAACGTCATTACCAATATCCCCAGATAATTATCCTAATGAATTTGCATATGTTTATTTTTCTATTTTGAACCCCATGGAAAACCATGAAATCAATTTCTGTCACATGCTCCTTCTTCACAAATAAGATAAAAGGATTAGGTTTCTACTTGCATTTGAGTTTATCTAAATTACACATATTATTTTTCCTCTCCCTTTTTTCCTAGAATAGTCCATCAAGCTTCAAAAGCTTTCTCATGAAAACAATAATACCCTTCAGGCAATGTGTCCTTGCTAGGCTCGTTGATAACATCTTTCTCTATCAAATATGAATCTGTGGTAACATGATGAAATGAAAATTCTGGATTCTGTCAGAAGCATGAAACTCATTTGTGAAACTAGTGATTAGTGTGGGACTTTCACAACACAGCAGTAACCCTGTGGGCTTACAAATAAATATGAAACCTGAATCTCCAAAAGAGCCACCAGAGTTGTCTAAAGCAATGTCCAGCAGAGGTGGCAAGGCAGTGGTTAACATTGGTTCCTAATGTCACTCATCAGCAATCTTTTATTACTTAATAGTGTCACTCTGGATAAAACATTTGGTGAGGTATAAAGAAGATCTTCTCTTTCTCTATGAATTACAACTTTCAGAGTTTAATTCACACTTCACTGCATCTCCTAAGAGTGTTTCTGTATCCTTCCAACCAAGTATTTACCCTATCTTGCTGTTAACAAGATGATTTGTCTCCCACAATTTTCTCTCCCATTTTGACCTTGAAACCAACATGTTCTTCTCCCATCTTTTATGCATAAACTGTCCCCTCTAACAAAATTTTTTCTGTGTATTCTTCTGTCTAAATCCAAATTACAGTCATAGAACAAGTCCTCTGGGAATGCCTCTGCTTATATGCATGGCTCTACTTACAAGCACATGTACTAACACATAACAAGGCATTGGGGAAATCTTATTTATCTTGCCTATCTTTATTCACTGTATTTTACTAGTTCTAACATCAGTCTTGATTGTGCCTTCAAATTGGTTTGTGGGAGCCAAGCCAAGAATGGTGAAGAGCTCTTCAGCTCTGGGTCTTTGGAAGCTGCTGGTCCAGACCAAGAGCACTGCAGGAGTGCACCAAGAAGACAATGAGGATACAGGCTGTGAAATCTCTCCTCCTTTCAACCACCATGACTCATGCTCCTGAGGGAGAAAGTCAAAGGATTTGCTGGCATTTCTCTCCGTCCCTCATGTGTCAGCACTCCATGTAAGCACAACATTTCTCAAGTCAGCTCGAGACTTAGGGGACAAAAGTGACCCACACTGAAAATGCCACTGTGCTCAGCACAGCCTGTCATCCAAATTAGCATTTGGAAAGTGGTCAGACCCAACACCCAATCAGTGAGTCCTGTTTACTTAATGATCTCACCTAGAAATATCTGGTGAAGGAAAGGAGAAAGAACATGGCCACTCTAAGACTAGCAACGTGCCACATGCTAGATAGGGAGGCATCCCACCAGCTCTGGCAAACGCTTGCAAGGGCCTACTGAGGAAGGTAATTTAAACACCTTGATCCACCACTGCAATACTAAAGCTGCTTTTTCCTTTGCTGGAAAAAAGTACTTATTAAGCAGCCCATTAGGAAAAATACAGAGTTTCCTTTCTTCTTACTTACCCCTTAAAGCAAAATGCTATTTTAAGCGTATAGAAAAAAGCAGATTGAAAATTCATAAAAATCAGCATTGTTCTTATGCTTCTTTTCGGCCTTCCCCCAAAACTAATCTTTTTTTAAATGGCCAACGAGAATACAAAAATGTAACAGGATTAAAAATTTGTTTTTAATATGTGAAGAAAATACTTATAGTATGAGAATTCCTGCAAAAAGAAAAGAAACTTCCCTAAGAAGCATGTTAAAATAAAATCAAAGAGAGAAAATTAGAGGAAAGACATTTAGATAGCCTGTACTGACTCTGATTAAAGTTAAAATCAAAATCATATTGGAATAGACTGATATGTCTGGCTGATAGATTTCTTTTTCTTATTATTAGATACATAGTAGCAGGGAAATGGAAGTGAAATACATTTGGGAGCCTTGGGAATTAGCTATATTTCTTAACTATCTCTTTTCATATAAAACACAGTTCTGTATTGCCAGTATATTTGTCTTAGGGGTGTGTATGCATCTGCATGTTTGTGTGCATGCATTGTGTGTGTGTATGTGTATGCCTGTAAATATATAGAGAGAATTTAAAATATATATGTAGAATTTTAAAATAATTGAAGTGGAATTGAAATTTGTATTGGGGTGTGTATGTGTGTCTGCATGTTTGTGTGCATGCATGTGTGTGTGTATGTGTATGCCCGTAAATATATATATAAATATATATATAATTTATATATATAATTTTAAAATAGTTGAAGTGGAATTGAAATTCTAATGTATCTAATATGACCAAAATTAAAAAAATATATATGATGTTGAAGGTGGGGAACTAGGCTGTTGGGATACTCTCATTAGCAACTCTGGGGTATTTCTGTGGTGGAATTGGTAAACTGTACTGCCACCCAGTACTAACCTATGCTGTGAGCTACATGAATGCCTGTTCCTCAGAACTAAAGATCTGGACTTGAGGTAGCAGATGAGAGGTTGCTGTGCTCATTGTCAGGCACACTCACTCACAGACTTAAGTATACACACAAACCAGTTGTCTTCGTGGGTAGTAAGGGGGGAGAAGATAAATTCACATATCATAAATAGTCATGATAGCACTTCTCTTCCTACTACTAAGAATACTTTATGCGAATTTGAAGATTAAGTGAATGAGAAGGTATAATGTTTACTTTTAAAATACCAAAATTTGCATCCTCAACTGGGCCTGCATATTTCTGTTTGGCTTAAAAATAGTGCACTATGGATATCTCAGTAGTCTGTGTTGGGATGATTACATCATTAGTTTTTGATGTAGTGTTCCATGATTCATTGTTTGCTATAACAGCCAGTGCTCCATGCAGAATGTGCCCTCTTTAATACCCATCACCAGGCTAATCCATCCTCCCACCACCCTCCCCTCTAGAACCCTCAGTTTGTTTTTCAGAGTCCATCGTCTCTCATGGTTCGTCTCCCCCTCTGATTTCCCCCCCTTCATTCTTCCCCTCCTGCTATCTTCTTCTTTTTTTTTTTAAACATATATTGTATTATTTGTTTCAGAGGTACAGATCTGTGATTCAACAGTCTTGCACAATTCACAGTGCTCACCATAGCACATACCCTCCCCAGTGTCTATCACCCAGCCATCCCTCCCACCCCCCCACTACTCCAGCAACCCTCAGTTTGTTTCCTGAGATTAAGAATTCCTCATATCAGTGAGGTCATATGATACATGTCTTTCTCTGATTGACTTATTTCGCTCAGCATAACACCCTCCAGTTCCATCCACGTTGTTGCAAATGGCAAGATCTCATTCCTTTTGATGGCTGCATAATATTCCATTGTATATATATTAACATAACAATAAAAATTTTTTAAAAAGAATTTCTTAATGAAACAATTACACCTGAATGACAATTCTGGTCATCCAAAATTCAAATCAAAATTGACATAATTTTATTAAATGAAACTTATTAAATAACTGTATAATCTGGCCTATGCCTACAAAATGATATCACATTAGTTTTTAAGATCCAAACGTCCTCTCTCCTGATGGCACAATGTCATCCTCCTCAGCGGGTTCAACAGTTAATTGTTAGAGTCTCCAAAAGGAGGCTGGGCGTGAGACGGCAACTAGTCTCTGAGCTGCAGCCCATGTTCAGTGTTTTCCGTCTTGTTCTTTAGCTCCAGCTCCCACTTGTCCATTATCACTGGCTATCAATCTCCACAGAGATCCACAGACACTGTTGACTGTGCCCATTGTGAGAACACATAAACATCAAAGTCGTGTCTCTCAAAATTTCTAAAGCTGCCAGTCTTTGGGTTGTCAGAGTAATTTGGGTTCTGTGAAGAGAATAATGTATTCTCCCACTGTCTCTTTCCCATCAGCTCAGACTTAGCTTATATAGCTCCCTCAAAAACAGTTTCTCTCTGATGCCATTCTTTTTCCCTCTAAAGACAATGTTTTTCTTCTCAGAGCCACAAAGTCCCTTCAATTTCCATGTTAGCTATGGGCTTTCCCTTACTTATGCCTAAACAAAACAACAACCCCCTCCACACCTAATATTTTTTTTAATTGCCATCTTTTACTTAAAATAAAGCATTGGAAACAAAAGAGATTTCCAGTCTCTAGTTCTTCTACATAGAAAATAACTGAGAGTTTTGAAATTATAAGGTTTTGTTTTTGTTTTGTATTATTTTGTTTTTTTTTCATTTTCTACCCCTCACCCCACCTCCAACAAGATTCTTGGTTTAATTAAAGCTACTTACAAGGCATTGTATACTTCTCACCTCAGCAGGCTCTGATAACACATAGTCTTAAATGAAGACCTAAATGTTGTAATGATGACAGCGAATTTTCAAATGATGCATCCTTGCAAAGCCTTACTCTAGAAATCATGGCCCTTTGCTCTTCTGTATGTAAAGCATCATACCAGATGCTTTAGAACATGCAAAGATACCTGTCCTCCATGGCTTATAATCTGGAAGAAAAGGAATCTATCGATCTATTTGTAATATTTATTTCCAAGACAGTCTGTGAATAGCCATGATTACCTAAGTGAAGAAGAGTGCATTTTTGGTTAAAGTTTTTACGAATTCATAGAAGAGTCGAGATTTGACTTAGATGTTGAAAGAGGAATGGTACATTGACAGGCAGCGGTGAAGGAGAAGGGCATTGCAGGCAGCTCTGAAGTACCACCTGGACAAAGGCATGGATGCAGTGAGGTGTGAAAGGATGGTGAGGAATGAATATTGTGAAATATGAAGGTGGTTAACTGAAATAATCAAATTATTGAGACACTTGGGCAGCTGGCTAAATGTTTGAACTTAATTCTCATTTAAGTGAATGGGTATTGAATCTTTGGAGTAGAGGAAAAGTATGATTAGATTTGGGTTTCAAGGAAAATATAAAACCTGTCAGCTTAAAAAGTAATAAATAATCTTAAAGTAACTTTGAGAAAATGGGAGAGGAGAAATGTATAACAGTTTATTGCAATGTTAAAAGCGAGTGATACATACCAGACACATAGCCTATTAGGATTGCCAAATGATATCCAATAATAATGACACTAATAGGAAATGTGTACTTGTCCCTGCTTAGCTCAAGATCAAGTAACTTTTTTTTTTTTTGCTTCTTGGGAAGAAAGCAAGATGAATATTGTATTGAATTACCTAAGGGTAAATGAACCCCATCCAGAGACAAACTGCCTTGCTTTAAGGATTCTGTTTTCTACAAATGGTCTCATTGTTTATATAATAGTAACAATCATGAATTGTACTTGTAGGATTCAGTATGGATTTGTTTTTACATACTATTATATTGAACCATATCGCAGCAGTCTGGAAATATTTTCAAAATTGTTGTCCCTTGGAATCTAGAAATATGCCTGTTGGCCATGAACTGTGAGACTAGCTGAAAAAATTGCAAATGAAATGCACATTATTAGTCATAGGAACAGTTAGGCTAGTCATGCTATAATCAAGCTATCAATCTTAGATTGAGTCGCTTGCTGTCCCTGATGGCTTCATTATACAGCTAAGTCAGAAGGAGGATACTGCCAGTCAAATGAAGAATCCCTTCCACCAAAACCAAAAGCACTGGAAGTGGGGTTGCAGGAAGGTAGAAGTAGCTAATTTATTCATAGGGAAAGTTTCACTTCTTACTGAATTATCAGGGCGGTATGTAACTTCGGAAAGTTTAATTCTAAAATCTCTTCACTGTAATAGATCTCTTCGCTGGTTATAATCCATAAATGTTGCCTAATGATTTATTCAAGCAATGCACACTAGGCATTCATATAGCTCAAGAGGTTGAAAGAATTGAATGTAGTTTCTCGATATTTTGCTATTAATCTACAGGGTTTTATTGCTATTCTTACAGCTTTTTCATAGGAAATAAGTACTTTCTCCATATAGCTACAATGCTGTGTCGCTGTAGTGTCTTGTGTGAAGCACAGCCTTTCTCTAATTAAACAACAACAACAACAACAAAACCCAAAACCCCTCATTTATAGCAGAGGTTAGCGAACCACAACCCACGGACTAAGTTTGGCCTGCCGCCTATTTATGAAAGGCCTACAAGCTAAGAATCGTTTTTACATTTTTTAAATGGCTGGTTAAAAAAATCGAAAGAAGAGTAGTATTTCATGACATGCAAAAATAATATGAAATTCAAATTTCAGTGTCCATAAAGAAGTATTATTGGAACATAATCACGCCCATTCATTTATGTGGCTGCTTTTAAGCTATAATGGCAGAGTCGAGTAGTTGGAACAGAGAGCCTCTGACCCACAAAGGCCAAAAAATATTTACTATCTGTCTCTTTAGAGAAAAAATTAGCCAAACTCTGGTTTGCAGCATTCCTAGAACAAGGGATCATGTAAGAAATTAAGAGTCACTTTGTTTTTGTTTTTGAAGCCAAGGAGTTAAAAAAAAAAAAAAAAAATATATATATATATATATATATATATATATATAGCTATCTAGTAAAAGAGCAAAAGTTTCCTCTACAAGGTTTTGGGTTATGTGGCCGTAATGCCAGAATTCTCACTTGGGTACCTAAAAGTCAGTGATTTTGAACCATGTGGGAAAATACAGGTGAGCCAGTAAAATAATACATGAAAGGACGTAGTGTAGGCCTGAAGTCCCTGCAAGGCTTGAGAAAATATAGCGAGTTACCGAACGTGTGCCCATTTGCATTTCTTTCTGGCAGGCATGTAAAAGTAAACTATTTATAGTGAGTCAGGCAATGGCTAAATGCACTTTAGCCAAAGAACTACCTTAGAAAATAACAGGAACAGTTCTTTGGGTGAGGTGGGAGAAGAGAAGGCTACCTTAAACAAAAAAAGAGTCAAAGAAAGAGAAGAATGTGATCCATACTTGAGAACATGAGAGGGCGTGGCAAACGCTCTGACGTGAAAACTGCTTTCCCTGGCTCTGAGGCCTTCGCTGTCCCTCTCAGTGCAGCTGGTACAGCCACGGAATCTGTGTGGCTTCGGTCCTCTAACCCGGTAGCTTAAACCCATTCCAATACACACGGCTCCTGCTGCCGGGGGCCTCCCATGCAAAACAGAAGAGGAGAAATAAAGAGGCTCTTGAGGTGTCTGTTTTTATTCTCAATTCCCCCCAGATCGAGGAAACAGAACCAGTCTAAATGGTTTCAGGGTTCCGTGGCAGCCTGTGGTGTTTAGTGGCATCACAGTACAAATCAAAGGAGCAGATCAAACTGCTGCTGGCTGCTGGGGAAAGAGACTCAGAGCTCCAAGGGAGCCAGTTACAGTCATCTAACATGATGCAGAGCCTTGCTTGGGCTTCTAGAATTCTGAGGATGTACCGACTGGAGCATATGTGAATATACATCAC
This sequence comes from Mirounga leonina, assembly GCF_011800145.1. Taxonomy (NCBI): domain Eukaryota; kingdom Metazoa; phylum Chordata; class Mammalia; order Carnivora; family Phocidae; genus Mirounga; species Mirounga leonina. Next base: position 33,142,963 of record NW_023270807.1, read on the forward strand.
TAGGATTCATCTGCTCCTTTTAAATCAAAGGACCAGCTCTGTGCGTCAGGACGCAAGCCCCCAGATGTCTGAACAAGGCCTCGGGGCAGTGCAGCTCGCATTACCGAGTCCGAACATGCCACTTTCAGGGACAGCGGTTGCTTCGGGGCCAGCATCATATTGCTTTATCGGCGTAGCTGTTGGCTGTTTCACTACCTTAGCTTTGAGGCTTTATCTGGTTTTGATTTGATTGCCCTAATTTATTCCTCAGTTCATTGAATTTGAGCAGCTGCTCCAAGAGGCACTCAGTCTTTTCTTGCTATCATCCATCCTTGCATACAATTCCTTATTTCTAAGTAGTGAGGAAAGGAGAAGTGTTTTCCTTTTGCTAAAACAAGTAAATTGTTTCTAACTAACTGGGTGGGTTTGATCTGAGAGATCTGATTCTCACATCTGCACTTTCTCTGAGATGGTTCCACAGTTACTCTGAGGTCTTGCTGTAGTTTGCTGCAGTTTCCAGTAATTGAACAAGCAGCATACTATAATTTAGCAACTTGGCTTTAGCTGTTTGTTAACTCTTCTCCAAGTGTAATCCCTCACAGTCTTCATTTCTCACTCCTATGCTTAGTTATGGCCTTCACGTAAAGTCAGAATTTCATTGTGTGAACCAGTAATATTTTTTAACAACGTTAGAAAATTGACAGCCATCCCCTAAAATGTAATGAAGATGAGAAATAAAGCAATAATGGGATATGAAATAAATGGTAGAGGTTGGCAATCAATGAAAACTACTGAGAACATCAGTATCTAACTGTATCTAACAGTTTGTATCTAACACTTGCAAAAGTCAAGTCTGAAGTCCAATGAATAGAGAGGAAGATTCTATTAGGAGCATTATATGAGATATAAAAGTACAGAGTGTTAGAAGGTGTATCAATTTTATTTTAAAAACATTATACATATAGAGTAGAGTTAAAAAAAAAAAAACTACCCTTTTCCTTCTATTATATTATAAACTCTAAAATCACACTTAATCTGGACTCCTCCATTTAGCAAAATGTCCCGTACTGTGTTGATGGCTAAGACTTGAATCACTTCTTTTTGGAAAGAGGAAATACAAGATATTCAAGAAGAGTCATTACAAAATCACTTCAACAAATCATTTGAAAGTGCGAGTAGTAACTGTTCCAATAAATGTAAAAGCAATTATAATGCATGTTAAGCAGGTCTTTAGCTTGTTATAAGCAAGGACACACAGGATTTGGAATAAAAAGTTCTGTGTGATTTAGGACAAGTCACTTAAATTTCCCAAATCTTAGTTTTCTTGCCTTTAAAAGGGGGGGGGATGGAAATACTGGCACCCACAGAGTTTGAAGAAATGAGATAAATATGTTCAGGGTATTTAAAATCAATTTGTAAATTGGGGAGGAACTACATGAAAGTGATTTTGATTCCGCAGACTTTCTGTCTGATGCCAATTCAAGTGATACTGATGATAATTGTTTCTGGAGCACCTCGTGTATGCTAGGTCCTCGGCAAAGGGCTTGTAGTGTAGTTTCTCTAACCTTTATGACAACCCTGAAAAGTTAGGTATTGTTATCTCTACTCTGACTACAGGACACACTTCCTGGGAACTTAGTTCCTATTTGTTATATGTGCACAGCTTCTTTACCAGCTGTTTTGTAGATAAAGACCTACATACTGGACTATCTCTTACTTATCCTTTAAAAACTGGCTTCAGCTTCACCCATACCCCCCACACTGGACCTAGGACCCATCCTCTTTGCTTAAGGTCTTTAGCGGCAATTCTTACCTTCTGTGAGAGTTTAGACAGTATCACAAATGATGTAAGATAAAGATACATAAGGACTTTGGGGGGAAGAGGGAGAAAGAGGAATTCTTCTGATTTTATATAGATGACCAAAAAAACAGTGTTTTGGAAGAAAAATTGCAAAGATAAAATTAGAATTGTGGGTCATAGGCTGAAAGATGTTAAGGATGTTATTTAAGGGGGAAAAAAAACCTGTTCCTTTAAAAATTTACTTCTTCCACTGTATTTTCTATTTGTTTTAGAATTGTGAGAGCCAAGTGTTTCCTTCCATGTGTTGCAGACTTAATTCTATAATTTTCTAAGTGAAAGAGACATCTTGATGAATGACAGTGAAGGGATTTAGTGGAAATAACAGGAGGCAGTAAAATGTCTCCTGTTGTGGTGCCAAGGTGGAGTTGAGGACACAGCTCCCAGGCCTTGTTTTGCTCAGGGGCTCTGATTTGGTACGGCTTGAGGGTGTGCCCACCTGAGTCCCCACCTCATGCAAGCTTTGTTATGGAATGGTGCCAAAGCACATTGTGCTTTAGCTTGTAAAATCCCTGTGTTTGGGGGTATTTTTTTTTACAAAGAATAACAAATTGTCAGTTCTCAAAGAGACACAATGAGATGTGTGGGGAAAACAGTAAGTTTGTGAATGAGAAAATGAATCCCAAACAGGTGCTCTTATTTCTACACTGATAAATTACAGAGAAATTTCTCTGGCACAGTTCTGCTAAGCCTAAATATTGCTCTGAATGGTTGTCAAGCCATCATTAAGCAAGCAGAGCCCATTATGACATTCATGGCCCTTAGCCACCTTTGGCTTCGTTGGCCCCTTCTTCCCTTAAAAAAAAAAAAATAGAAATTTTTAAAAATATTTATTAAAAATTATATTTTAAAAGTGTTCGTAAAGATGAATATATTTATATTGTGTATTAAAACATTTTATTTGACCTAAAAGTTCATTTTCCTTCTGATTTTAAAAATAAAAGAAGACTTTTTGTGGGCACTTAACCGTGTGGGTGGGCCCTGGACTCTGCGCCTGCTATGCATAATAGGTAAGCCGGTCTCCATATACTTTACTTTGTAAATGATGAGTTTCTAGAACTATGTTCATAAATGAGAGAGGTCTTTCTCTATAGTTTTAAAATTAAGCCTTTATTAAATTTTGACATCAGCATTATAATACCTAGATACAAAGAACAGGGAATTTTCCTTCTGTTTTCTGTTTGGGAACTAATTAAATGTTGTGGAGTCGTCTTTTCTTTAAATTAAAGCCTATCTGGGGTGCCTGGGGGGTGCAGTTGCTTGAGTGTCCGACTCCTGGCTTCGGTTAAATTGTAATCTCAGTTGTGGGATTGAGCCCCATGTAGGGCTCTGTGCTGTGTGGAGTTTGCTTGAGCCTCTCTCTCCCTCTTCCTCTGCCCCTCTCCCCTGCATATGCACACACTCTCTCTCTCAAATAAATATTAAAAAAAAAAAACCTATCTATAAAATCATTTGAACCCAAATATTTCAGGAAGAGAGCATTCTTGACCAACTTTTTTTCACTTCTTTTTGGTTTACTGGTCTATCTCCTGTTTCTTCTTCTATGTAAGCCAATTTTCCTGGAAAAGTTACGCATTTTACCAATTTCTTTACATTTATAAGCCAAGACTTATATATCATATATTCATAAAACTTTTATCTGCTCCCAATCTGTAGTTGTTTAATACTTTTCATTCTTAATGTTCATATGGTCTTCTTTCTCTTTTTCTGGATTTGCTATGCTAGAGAGTTCATTATTATTTTTTTTTGAGAGTCGATTATTTTAATCATTCTTTCCAGTGAGATCTTTGAGGTTTATTGATCAAATCTACCATTATGCTTTTAACTAATTTTTATTTCTTTTTTCTTTATTATCATTTTCTCCCACTTTCCTTTACATTTTAAAAAATAGTTTCTTGGATTGAATGCTTAGTTCATTTATTTTTATTCTTTAAAACTTAATGAAATAATTTAAATGATATATTTTCTTCTGATTTTTGCTTTGGCTACATGCTGTATGTTTTTGTATATGGTATTTTCTTTGGTGATGTCTAAAAAGTCTTTGTCATTTTAATTTTTTCACAATCCTGTAATTGTTTAGGAGAATTCTTACCAAAAAATTCCAAATGATGATTTTTGCCATAGTTAAATCTTAAAAAAAAAATCATTTTCATTTCATCATGCTAAAAATTTGTAATGTACATTTTCTGTTTTGGAATTTACTAAGATTTTTTCTGGACTAAGAATTTTTAAATGTTCTAAAGACACTAGAAAATAAAATGCATTCTCAGTGGTAAAAGTTCAGTATAGTTATTTTAAATCTACTTTACTAATTGTACTATTCAGATTATATGTCTCTTAAATGCTATTTGTTTTTTTTTTTTTTTTGCCATATTAATTAGTCAAAGATTAAGGGAAATGTGTTAAAACTCTCTCCAGTTATATATTTTTATAAAGGTTTCCTTTTATTGCTTAGTGTTTTTTCTTCCTTTATGTATCTCAGTGGGAATATTCAGTTAATTAATGTTCATTAAAGTTAGATCTACATAATGATTTGGACTCTGTCAAGATAACACAGTCACTTTAGTCCCACAGCTAACATTTTTTATCGTGCATTATTTTTTGTCCGATATTAACTGTTGCTTTCTTTCTCTTCCTTTATGTACTATCCTTATGTTTTATTTCTTGTTATCACTTTTTGGTATATTTCAGGCTTAGTCTATCAGTAGATACTGTTTTTGACTCAGAACAGTGGTTTCTTTTTGTTTCTTTGTGTCTTTATTAGCAATATTTAAGCTATTTATATTTTTTAAAAACATATTAAATATTAAATACATTAAATAACAAATATTTCTATCACTTGGTTCTAAGCTATCTGGGTTTTCTGTTTGTGGGGGGGTTCTTCTAGAGAATTCTTTGTCTTTGCTCTTTTGATGTATGGACTATTCTTTTTTGTTCCTTTGTTTTGGGCTTTCCTATGGTTTTGAAAGCTGTATACTTTTTCATTTTGCTGATATTTAACCCTGCATTTTGTAAAAGTAACTTTAACCTCTCTTTCTCTGATTACTAAACACAAAAATGAAATCTCTTTTGAAAACTTCAAACAAATGTGTTTAAAATATTTTTTATTTCTCCTCCCTACAATCTTGAATTTTCAGTCTTTATTAATGCCATTTATTTTGAATATAGAGTATTACCATTTTTATTACTACTATTTAACGTTAATAAATTCTCTTTAACATTTATATTTACTTTTAAACAGATTTCCCTTCCCCTACCAAAACTTGTAAACATACAGGAAAGGGGGGAGGGGAAATGTTCATAGCTTATTTGTATGGTGCGTGAATTTCTCAGTTTGAGCTTAGATGGTATCAGGTCTTGGTTAATTGGAGTACATCTTCAAGTTTTTTTGGGTTAAGGAGAGATCACCAGTTCTCTTTCTGGTCTGTAGCATGTCTCAATATGCTCTTCAGACCCATACACACATCAGTGACAACTTGACTCTTTATAAATTCTTGGGGCACAGTCTTTCCCATCAAAAGTCTGTATACTTTGTACCATTCTTCAGCCACTTACTGTGTATGACAGCAAATTCATCAGATGCCGACCTAAATTTATTCTTATTTAATGTATTTACCATCATACTGCTAACCATCTATTTAGCAAACACCTGATTGTCATATTCAGCAGGTCACTCTTCATAGCTCCCATCCACACACACACATACACATCCTACTGGTGATCAGTTTTTCATCTATTCTTTCATTCATTATTCATTTATTCAGCAATTTTCATTGAGTGAATACAAAATGTCCTGCCATAGGAATAAGGAATACAGAGACATGATGCCTTCTTCAAAATGATCAAAAATACTGCAGTAAACAAATAAGCAGGCAATGACAGCAGGTGTCCTGAAGGCCTGTCCTCAGGCAGGGCAGGAAATGGAGGACACAGATTAGCCTCAGAGTATCTGAACCAGGTCTTTTTATCTCCTTATCTCTTACTGGGACCTTGTCATAGCCTGCTAAGGATGACTCTGCCTTAGTCTTTTCCCTCTAAATCCACTCTCTGTTATCACCAAAGGTTGTCTTTCCAAAGCCTTAGTATGATTAGTCACATCTATCTCTGCCAAAGGCTTTCATTCCCTATTATCTTGTCTTCATTTTAAATGCTAGTATTTTGTTTATCATATATGTTTGCATTAATTTTAATTTAAAAAAGCATGAAAATGGGGATGCCTGGGTGGCTCAGCCCGTTACACACCCACCTCTTGGTTTCGGCTCAGTTTGTGATCTCAGGGTCCTGGGATTGAGCCCTGTGACGGGCTGTGCGCTCAGTGGGGAGTCTGCTCAGGATTCTCTTCCTCTCCCTTTGCCCCTCCCCCGCTCTCTCTCTCTCTCTCCAAAAGAAAGAAAGAAATCTTTAAAAAAAATGTAAAAAAAAAAAGCATGAAAATGTTATTTATCTTGACTACTGAATTTTTTGGTGCCCCCTAAATTTTGTACAACTCTAATCCCGGCCCTAGCCAAAGGGGTAAAATCCAAACTCCCTGGAATAAGTTACTAGGCTTTTCAAAGTTGGCTCAAATTATTCTTTTTTGCACACCCTTTTCTGACTCTTCCTTCACCTTTCAAAATTCCACTGAAGCTGAACAGTTATCCTTTTTATAAATTTATTTTTACTAAGATATAATTAACATATCATAAAATTCATTTTTAAAAGTATAAATCAGATTTTTAGTATGTTCACAAAGTTGTGTAACAGTCAGCAACTATATAATTCCAGAACATTTTCAGCACCCCAGAAAGGAACCCTGTGGCCATTAGCAGTCACTGTTCTTGGCCATCATTAATCTTTTTTCTGTCTCTGTGGATTTGCTTATTCAGCAGCTCATCATTGATAAGTTCATCATTACTTTTTGCCTTCACCTGGAATATTCTTCTCTTCTATCATCTTTTTGGGACAAAAACATACTTATCTTTTAAGATCCAGATTAGATCTTACTAACATTTCTTCTATCCCTGGCAAAATTAGTGGCTGTGTTTATCCTTGCGTGCATAACACTTTTTATGTGTAGCTACCATGACACCTATGACATTGTATTGCCACTATCTATTTTGTTTCTACTCAGTACTGAGTTCTTTGAATATCAACTCAAACTGTAGGGATAGGGACTCCTGGGTGGCTTAGTCGGTTAAGCGTCTACCTTCCGCTTGGGTCATGATCCCAGAGTCCTGGGATCGAGTCCCACATTGAGCTCCCTGCTCAGCAGGGAGCCTGCTTCTCCCTCTCCCTCTGCCCCTCCCCCTGCTTGTTCTCTCTCTCTCTCTCTCTCTGACAAATAAATAAATAAATAAATAAAATCTTTAATAAAAAAAAGACTTTCTCCCTCTGCCCCTCCCCCATGCTTGCTCTCTCTCAAATAATCTTTAAAAATTAGGGAAAAAATGTAGGGATAATTTGTTCAACTTTGTGTTTTTACATTTCCATCATCCACTCTTATATTAAAATATATTCTCCTTTGACTCCACTGGAAAACTACTTCTCACACTCAAATTATTTGCCTCTAACAGGGCTGGTCTTTTCCGTATTTTCTGCGTACTCATATTGGATATGCATAAATCATAATATGCTGTTTTCTTAGGTTCTATTATTGGTTCGGACTTTGGCTATATGATTAATCAGAGCCAATCAGAACACTTTGCTGGGACTTATATATGAGTCCAGTGAGAAAGAAGTGCTTTCTTCCCTCAAGTCAGATAGTATAAAGATGTGACTTAAATGGTCCTGTGTATAGGAAAGCCTGAGATAATGAGGCAGGTTTACCAAGGGAGGCTGGGATAAGAGATGAAGGGAAAAAAAGGATGTCCTGAAAGTATCATCTAAGTTCCTAGAGAAAGAGGTTAATGCCTAAAGCCAGCTCCTAGTCTTTCTGTATATCACATGAGCTGTTAAATTCCTTTTGTTAAATACATTATGCTAGTTAGGTACACTATTTTCTTATTCATCTTTCTATTATAAGTACTTGGTGTACTACCTGGCTTGCACACAGCAGATACTCAATAGGTGTTTGTTAATGCAATATGTATTGTTCATTTTACAGTTTCCTCATAGTTACATATGTCTTTCCTATTTCAAAACTTCAGCACCCAGCAGTAAATCCATTTCATTCATTTTCCCCTATTTTCCCAAACCACAAATGCTTGGAATCTTCACTGGAAATGTGGTCCAAGATAGTAATCCTCCCACCAAGTTCACTACAATACTAGTTTAGTGGGATTAAATTAGGGAGGAAAAATTACATATCTAGGGCCAGTTCAAGATTTGCCACTTACTTGATGTTTAATATCTATCTTACTTTTTTCATCCAATCCTTGCTCCACTCATACCTTAAAAAGATAAGAAATGTTCTGGTATTGGGAGCAACCTCTGGAAAGACTTTCCATGGCATAACCTCTGCCATGGGCCTCAGAGGCTGTTGGAAGCCACAGGAGCAGAATGTCAGGTTCCAGATACAGTCTGGATTCTTTGACCAACTTTTTGTGTGACTTGTACAAGTAACTTTGTTTTTTGGAGTTTTCAACTTCCTCTTGAAAAATCAGGATTTTAGTCAGATGTTTTATAAGATTTCTTCTATTACCATCATGCTATGATTTCATGTATCTTTGCAGTCAAAGATGTTTCATCAAAATGAATTTGGTTATGTGTCAGTAATAGCACAGTAGTATTCCTTGTATTTGTAGATATGTCCTGATATTGATATCTGATCTTAAAACATATAGCATATAGCCTGTCAGCATGTATCTCTGAAGGATTGTAATTTGTATATCTTAAATATTAAAACTAAGACAAATTTCCAGATACAAAGGTATATATCTATATGTAGGTCAAGCATTCTGTTGTGGTCTAACTTTCTTTCCTTTTTTTGTATGGAATTAAAAACACTGCTTGGATAGATAAGTGTAGTTATTGTGTACATTGTAGTAAAATAATATTGACTGGAAAAGAAATCTCCTTTTTCTATGGACCTCCATTTTAATATAAAGAATTTGACCTAAAGAAAGACATGAGTTAAAAAATTGACAGGAATTCTTTTGGCAAATAAGAGGTTAAAATGGTGTGCAAGGCACACATCAGAAATCAAAATATTATCAGTATTTGTATTGTCCTTTGTAGATATCAAGTTCTTCTTTCTACTGCTAATATTACAACTGTGCCATGAAAACTTTATCTCAGGAATCAGAGTTTAATTTTTCTTCTTTTGACAATGATTGAAGAGTAAAATATGAAGAAATATATAAAAAGAAGAAAATATTTGTGCATGCGTAATGTCCCAGGCATTCTCTTATCAATCACCTCATGTAATTTTCACACAGTCTCTCTATACATATTATTGTGTACTGAAAGAAACTGAAATTCAGAAAGGATTACAGGCCAATAAATGGGAAAGCAAGAATTGAACTAACTCCAGGTGTGTCTGACCTATTGTATATAACGTGTAATAAGATTCTAGAAGGAAATGTTAAACAGCCCTTTCCTGGTAATTGGGAAAGTATGAACAGTCTGTTATATGCTTTGTAAAACATTTAAGAACTAATACCAGCTTCAAAACTGATCACAAATACACTTTTTTTTTTTTTTACTCATAGTAATAAATAGCTGCCAAGCGCTACTGAGAGCCAAACATTATACAGAGTACTATATGTGTATGACCTTATTTAATCTTTATACAAACCCTGCACAATTAGAACTGTAATTATCACCATTTCATAGATTTACATGTTACAATTCTGAGAGGTTAGGTCATTTAATTTACCCAAATGCACAGTAAGTAAATGGAAGAGATGGAATGTGAACCCAGGTCTCCCTGACTCAAAAGCCTATGCCTAATCACTCACTGGACTGTAACGCCAGGCACTAGATTAAAATAAAATGAGATCTGGGTTCTATGTTGGTCTTTTACTAGCTCTCTGAATAACTTTTATAACTAGTTTAACCTCTTTGGTTTGGTTTTCTCCTCTTTAAAATTAGGATAGAACATGGATAAAATTAGAATGAGAACATTGTAAGGATTTCTTCCTCTTTTCAGCATACTTTGAGTTTCTATGGCCTGAGGCAAGTCTCAAATGTACACAGATTAAGCTCTCCAGACTTCTTCCACCTGACTTTATTCTTACCTTAAAAAAAAAAAAAAAAAAAAAAAAAAAAAAAAAGACTTGTCCTGCAGTCTCTGAACTTGAGCCGCCTGTCAAGTTTTGATTTGGGAAGTACCACTGGTTTCACACTGCCTATAAAATAAATGCTGGTAGAATTCCTAACTCAGTTTGTAGAAGTTGTCCTCCTTCCTGGGTTCATTTAAGAATTAAACCCATAGAATTTTTTCCCCACATACAAAAATTTGGATAGGAAGGAAAAGTCTTCATCTATTTTAATCATCAGTGTCGTTGGTTGGTAGTATAAATCACAAACTGTACTTTTGCATGTTTCCTCTTGTGCATTCTTTTTTAAAAATGTGAAGTATATACAGAGGAATACTGTCCTTAATATGCAACATGTACATATCAGCCATCTTAAGAAATAAATTAGCAACTTAGAATTCCCCTGTGGGCCTCTCTCAGATCACATCCCCCAGCCATCCTCCTGAGTTAACTTCTAACCTGAGTTTGTGTTAATCATTCCCTTGCTTTTCTTTATAATTTTACCATTTGTGTATATACCAACAATGTTATGTTTAGTTTTACCTGCTTTTTAACTTTATATAAATGAAATAATCATACTATATGCTTTCTTCTATGACTTGCTGTTTTCATTCTCTATTATTCCTTTAAGATTCATCTATGTAGTGTGGAGGTGCTGGTTTTCTTTGTTAGTGATTAATAGTGTTCCATGGTATTAAATATACCACAGCTTATCCATTCTATTGTTAATGGATCTGTAAGTAATTTCAGTTTTTGTTTTTTTAGTTTTGTTTTTGCTATTACAAACTATAAACATCCATTTATTTGTTTCCTGGTACATATATGGAAATTCCTCTAGCATTTATACATGAGAGATTGTTGGATCTTAGGGTATGCATTTCTCAGCTCTAGTAAGCCAGTTTGGTTTAACTGATAGTTTTTAAAAATTAATTAATTAATCTATTATAAACATTTAACATTCTGGAACATGAAAGAAGTCATAATCCTGTTGAGTTGTAAATTCTGGCTAAGATATTGGAAAGGCCTACTAGAAGAGCAGAGCATTAACCTGAATTGGGCTGCTGAAATAAGGAGATATTATCAGTTCATAGGAAACGTAAGAAAAACAACATAAGTATGTGCAATGATGTCGATGGAGCTAGAGGGTATTATGCTAAGCAAAATAAGTCAGTCAGAGAAAGACAAATACTGTATGATTTCACTCATATGTGAAGTTTAAGAAACAAAACAGATAACATAGAAAAAAAATAAGAGAGGCAAACCATAAAACAGGCTCTTTACTATAGAGAACAAACTGAGGTTGCTGGAGGGGAGGTGAGTGAGGGGATGAGTGATACAGGTGATGGGATTAAGGAGCGGACTTGTGATGAGCACCCAGTGTTGTATGTAAGTACTGAATCACTAAATTCTATACCTGAAACTAATATTATACTCTATGTTAGCTAACTGGAATTTAAATAAAAACATGAAACAAATGAGCAAACTAAAAAATATTTTAATTTAAAAATTAAAGAAAAATAAAAAAATGAAAATGAAAATTTGGGACAATTATAATTTCTATTGTCAAATTTTGATGTAAGTAACCAACTGATTTCCCTTTTTAAAAATAAATACTATAATTATAAATTTAAAAAAAACAGCATAAGAATGAAGAATACAGGAGACCATTCTGTTTCTAGAAAAATAATTTAGAAAGGTGGACAAGTCTTGTTTCTTTTCTATTAATAATTAGATACTTATGTTACTTCAACCCCCTCACCAGCTTCTTGTGAATTCTAGATCAATGAATGTAAGCTTACAAACTGGGAGCCCCAAATAATCTATACTGAATTTGCCTCACCTGTCGTTCTCACCCACGCCTCATCATCCCTTCTCTCCACTCCACCCCCACCACTTTCATCTCTTCTGGTTTAGTCCTTATCAGTTCCAGCAATAACCCTCTGTTCATGCTCTTGAAGAGACTCCAAGGGAGTCACAGTGCAGAAAGAAAAACAGCTCAGAATTTTCTAGGTAAAATTTCTTGACATCCTAAGGAATATATTCTTACAATACAGAATTCATGTTTGTTTTATGAGTTTATACTTTTTTCATTATGGATCTCTTGGAAGTCATTCCATATGGTCCTCAAAAAGAATTGCTTGAATGTCCCTCTGCAGTAGTTGCTCCCAGCCTGTATTCCATGGACTTCAGTGGGTATGGAGAGCTATTCCAAGTGGACAGTAACTCCATGTGTACAAATAACATTGTCAGTGGGCTAAATAAAGGGTACATTCCATTTCATGCACCTATGGAGAGTGGTTATTCAAATGTATGTACATAATGTTGTGATGAGTAATGAAGAAATACATTTAACACCACAGGTTAATCCTATGTAGTTTTTTAATCCTCTTAATAGATATATAAATTTCAGCTACTATCATGCAGGTGAGAAGAGTTTGTGACAGTAAAAGTGTTTTTGAGATCTACAAATTTGGGAACAGCTGCTGTGAAATATATACATCTATACCTCTAACATTGTGTGTGTGTGTGTGTACGTGCAACCATGCACATACATTATCTCTAGATACATTTTATGAAAATCTACACCACCAGAAGGATAGTCGGATATTAAGAAAAAATTTTCTGTAGAGATGTACCTTCCAACTCTCTCTGAGACAGCATTTTAAATTATTAAAGAGTACTTAACATTTGTACTTGAACATCTTATTTGTAAACAGATAAATTAGAGAACACCATTATTCAACAAGATTTCTCACATTGTAGAAGGAACATAGGGTCCCTTTTAGTTCCATCTTTGTAAACATTATTTATAAATCACCAAATACTTAATAGGGAGAGGATCAAAAAGCTGAGTTGATTAAATATGAATCAGAAAGTAAGATGAAGCAAAAATTGAATAGTAGTGTCTTTTCTTATTTATTGTCCAGGTTTTGAAAAATTAAGGTTCATTTTTTTTTTTGCCAATTCAGTTTTGTTACTCACAACACACAATTTCTTCTAAACCAGAAAGTAATTTTTAGCAGCCTTGAGTATACATGTGGGTGCATTTATTTTCTCTTCATTTGAGCAAAATTTCCTTGAGTAGAAAAGACTGATCTTTTTTAAAAAGTATAAAAATGACATCCCCTTCTTACAGTTCAATTTATAATTGAACTCTTCAAAGAAAATAAAAATAACAAGAATGATTTCTCTCATGGCTAAGACTCAGATAAAGATTTTTCTTGCTAACGTCCCTCAGAGAACTGTTATGGAAAATCACTAAACTGGCTTCTGACAGTGTTTTCATATATAGAACAAAATATAAATGACAGTATTTTCATTACTGCTAATAATGAAAATATTGATGTCTAAATGTTTATACTTAGGAAAAATATGAGATGAGAGCTTAACGGAATAAAACATGTGTTGGTCACTGAAATGGATTTTTTTTTTAATTTATAAAACAGTTGGCATCTAATGTCCCATCCCCTAGTGATGCTTAGTGATGCTTAGGAAACTTAAAGTGAAAAACAAAGTGCAAACATACCAAGGAAACAGTAAACTTAAGAAAAATTCTTAATTAGATGATCCATGAAGTCCCTACCCTTGTTTATGTCCCTCCCCCCCCACCCCCCAAGGGTCATTCAATAAATAACATGCTTGAGGGAGTTTGTGTAAACAGTGTCTTGGCATCAGGGAAAGGTAAGATTAGAACTAACTCCTGGAATCAGTCCTGGTAGCCTGGCTGAACTGTTCTGTGGTGTGAGTTGATGCACAGAGATTATATGCAGGATAGTTTGTCCTTTGTATCTGCTATGTTTACAGATGTGAAACTATAAATACTGTAGCTAGCATACATACAGATGAACAGCCATGTGAGAACATTAAAATCTGAACTCTTTTAACATAATTATTCCTTGCTTTTGCTCTCCAGTAGAAACTTTTCTCTTCCCATCGGGAAATAAAATGTCCTGTGCAGACACCTAAAAATGAGAGTTAGTGTTTGCTGCTCCATGTGGAGAATGAGGGTGGCCTTTGTGGAAGTGTTTGGAGTCCTTGGCAAACCCTATCTACTAATAAGCAGGGGACATTTACAAAGTCAAACTCCTTGCAAAAGGCTGGACCTGCATCTTAGAAGTAACCGCTGGAGAGTTCATTTATTCAGAAAGACCATTTCCTTTAAAGCAGACAGTTCCAAAGCAATTATTTCTCATTTTGAGAGGACATTGGAAACTCATGAAAGATGAGCCTCCCAACACTTCTACATTGATTCCACACTGCAACAAGATCCCCTTAGCTACTTGATACCTACCTAGAGGTAACTTTATGGTCTTTCATCTACTAGATTAAATCATTTTTTCTCCCAAAGGAAGAGGGTCTATCTTTTTACATATTCAAATTTTGCTTATATGTTGAGAATATATCATCAACTTGTTCATCATAGATTTGATTAGGCATGAAACAGCAAGAAGGGCAATGCTTTACTTCTGTTTTCTAAAAGAACATAAACAAGCAAGCATGGACCCGTATCAAGTAATTTCTAATCCTTCTTGGCATTTGAGGTATTTAAGGTCTTTAAAACAACCATGCAGATTCATGGCATTGTAATTTAGAATTTGTCTAAATACAATGTTGAACTGTGCCCTCTTCAAGGTTAATGTATAGGAACAATTCATTTGGTCAGGTTGAATGACCTGGGGTAAAGAATGCTGTAATTAAAATTGATTCATGTTATACAGTACAGTAACTCTCATGAAGTGATAAAAATGTTACTTCTTGGAAAAATGATTCCCCAAAGAAGCTGTGCCTAAAGTTACAGAGATCCTCCAAACTGAGGATGTGAATGATCTGAGGAGCACCTTACAAATATCAGGGGTCTACTGAATCAGTTAATACTTCCTGTTTTCATGGCATAAATTCAGCTCCTTCTAGAAACTCTTGAAAGCACCAGTATTAGCATTCTGAGTTACACATGACAAAAAAACCAACTCAAGAAAGATCAAAAAGATATAAAGGAACTGAATGGTTTACATAACTGAAAAGATCAGGACAACAGGGATGGTTTCAGGTGTGTCTTGATGCAGAGGATGGTAGTCACTAAGACTCTTCCTCTGGATCTTTGCCTCACGTAGGTTCTTTCATGAAAACAAGATGCTTCCAGCATCTTCAGCCTCACGTCCTTCCAACCTCAAGTCTAATGGAGAGAGGACCTGCCTCTGTCCTAATAGTCCCAATTGAAAATTTTATTATATTTCTTTGGCTTTGATTGCATTACCTGCCCATCCCTCAATTACTGTGATCAGGAGAATGCAAGGATACAATGTGCTATTAGACTTATACCTTGCACCTTAGGCGCATGTTCCACTCCTAGAGTTGAGGATGGGGGCCGGTATGGAAAGGAGAAAATGGGGAAGAATGAACCTTAAATTAAAACAGGAGCCTTTTGCCAAAAGGAGGATGGCTGCTGGGGACACAAACCATGAAATTTGCTGTCCCACCCTCCTGGAACCCTTTGCTGTCAGCTCATCAGGCACAGCCTCATCTAGTATTGTTCCTTATGTGGCAGGGATGTTTAAAAATTCATAAACAGTGGTATAATTTTATAGGCTTAATAACTTATACTGTGTAATATAATATTTAAATTTTTAATACAATTATTAATTATATTTAACTCAGTGCTAGTTACTCCTTAAGTGGGTTCTTTATATTAACATCCACAAATACTTGGCATTTTAATTCGGGGTGTACAATTCAAATTCGGTTTTAGTCAGTTTGAGGCAAATGTTAACTTTAGGATAATTTACAACTGCACAGAGATAAACAAAGTCATTAAACTCTTTCCTCCCTGCCAGGAAGGCATTATATGATACTACATCTGATTTATGTTATTAAAGACCCTCAAAAACAGGAAGAGCAAAGATTGATTAAAAGTAATATGACCCAGGGCGCCTGGGTGGCTCAGTCGTTAAGCGTCTGCCTTCGGCTCAGGTCATGATCCCAGGGTCCTGGGATCGAGTCCCACATCGGGCTCCCTGCTCCGCGGGAAGCCTGCTTCTCCCTCTCCCACTCCCCCTGCTTGTGTTCCTGCTCTCACTATGTCTCTCTCTGTCAAATAAATAAATAAAATCTTAAAAAAAAAAAAAAAGTAATATGACCCACAAATAGGAAAGAAAAAAGTAAAAAGGCATATTACTAGGTACAGACACTCCAAGTAAAGTATAAAGATAACTGTCATATTTAATATCATATTAAGTACTAATTTTTCATGGCTGGAAAGGACCATAGAGATAATTCAATTCTAATAATATAGATATTTTCTTGGTAAGCTATTTGTCATTATTTTCTCCATAAGACATGATGGCCAGGAAAACACATTTCCATTGATATATCACTGTGAAATAGATTAATTTGGGCTGATTCCATAAAGAACTTTCTACTCGTCCAAGACGACACAACAGCACCCTAACTCAGCTGATTCCTTCCCAGGGCTTCATTCATTCCAAGCGTCATTGAGCCTCTCCATGTTCCTAGCACTGTGCTAGGTACTGGGATACAATGATGAATAAGATAAATGTGGCCCCTGATCACTTGATGCTTCCAGTTCAGTGAAGGTGACAGACATTAATCATGTTACAGTTGACCCTTGAACAATGCAGGGGTTCGGGGTACCAAACTTCCTGCACAGTCAAAAATTTATATATAACTTTTGACTTCCCGAAACTTAACGACTAATGGCCTACTGTTGACCAAAGCCTTACCAGTAACATAAATAGTCTATAAACATATATTTTGTATGTTATATGTATTCTATACTGTATTCTTAGAACACAGTGAACTAGAGTAAAGAAAGTGTTAAGAAAATCATAAGGAGAAGGGTGCCTGGTGTCCCAGTTGGTTAAGCAGCTGCCTTCACCGTCATGATCCTGGGGTCCTGGAGTCAAGCCCTGCATCAGGCTCACTGCTCAATGGGCAGCCTACTTCTCCCTCTCCACCGCTTGTGCTCTCTTGTGTGCTCTCTCTTTCTCTCTCTCAAATAAATAAATAAAATCTTTAAAAAATAATAAGGTGAGAAAATATATTTATAGTATCTTACTGTAAGATAAGCTATAAGAATAGTGGTGCCCATGTCCTATAGCTTTCCAGTTAATGCAAATGCCTTTTGACCAAAGCCTTAATTCAAGTCTTTTGCTCCTGACTGAACTAACTCATGGACACCTTCAGGAAATGTAAAAGCATACAACAATCTAAGGCACCCATATGTCTGAAAATATTCTGAGTCATATCATAGTTTATAGATATCCATTCCTTAAATCCTGACACTAACATGATCTGAAGAATTGTACAAGTCAGTAAAGATAGCAGACCTGATATAACACACTATATGGATATTTTTCCTCAGACAAATGCTGTATCTTGAGATTAAAAATTCACATTTAGACCAAAATGATGTTGGTATCATTATATACTTTGCAAACCTTCCATTCTGCCTCTACTTTCCCCTTTCCCTCCCTGCTTCCCACAGTATTAGTGTTCCCCAGAATCTCATTGTAGGCCACTGACTTTTATTCCAAACCAGAGATAACCAAATCACCACTGCTGCTCCTGAGCCGTCCACCTTCATGTCCAACTGCTTATATATTCATTCAGTTAACAAATATTTTTAAGAGCCTGTTCTATCCCAGCTCCTATTAACTGCCTCCATGAGATAGTCCTCCAAAAACTCTAATCACATACCTGAAATTAAATAATCTTCAGGCTCCCCAAATCTACCCCTTACTCTCAAGTTCATCATTTCAGTGAAGGTCAACATAACCCGCTTGCTTTTTCACTCAACGCCTGCCCCTAGCTCTCCTTCCCTTACAGTCCAGTTACAAGTCCTATGGCTCTTCCTTTTAGACTTCATTCAGATTCAACCTCTTGTCCTGCCTTCCTTCACTTTCAGGGCCTCAATTTCACCCCTTCTCACCTCTAGTATACTAGGCTCACACTGTGTTTCCCTTCTCCAATTGGGTTCCCCTTACCAATCATCCTTTCCAATCCAAGCTATCTATTATGAAGACTGATCTAATCATGTCACTTCTGTGCATGGAAATCTCAATGGTGATGTTTCCTCATTGCCTTTAGGATAAAATACTAGCATCTTAGTACAGCAAACAGAACCCTTAGGAATGTGCTCTTTAACCTTTAGCTATATTCTAACACCATCACTCCACTACCCTGAGACTCTAGTTGCAGATGATTTCTTGTTCTGCAGATTCATAACATGCTCATGGCCATGCATTTGCTCTTCTGTCTCCCTCTACCATTACTCTTTACCATCAAGATTCATTTCCAATATTACTTCTCTGCACAGGATTTTCAGCATCAGGCCCATCTGTGCCCCTGCCATTCTACTCTGTCCACCTATTGATTGAGACACTCAGATCACAGCCTACTCTAATCTTTTGTTCACATTTCACTCAAACCAACTTTCTGGAGCATAGACTTTTTATTCCCTAGGATCTACCCATAGTACATGAAAGTGACCAACAAACATTTGCTGAACTAGTACTTGTGTAAGTACTTAAAAATTATTAAGTGCTTTGTATGTGCTAAGTGTTTTAGCAAGTCTGGGAGAAATGCACATGCACCCATTATAAAAACTGAATTAAAGTTTGAGTGAGAGAATGAATAAGTAAATGTAAAAAACTAACTATGAGATTCCTGGAACAGGATGACTTTCAAGTATTTTTTTTTTAACAAACAACACTAAAAATACATCTTATGTCATAAATCGTCCATTATCCAAACATCTATAATAATGGAAATGAAAATTTTACAAATATAATTCCCTTACTATATTACGATACCTTTTGTTATTTTTTCTATAACTATTTTCTTTTTTTAACTGTTGGCTGTAAACTACCAAATTTATTTTATGACTTGTTTTAGAAAATACTGTTTACTAATTTTACTATATTTGACTTATAAAGGTTTTCATTCATACAACTTCTGTAGATAATTAAGACTATAGATAAAAAATAAATAAGCAATATCTCTTAATTGTTAGAGCTACTCAGAATTTATTGGGTTTTTTTTTTTAAATATGTGATCCTCACTTCCCATACCACCACTACTATTTAATGACAACAAATAGCTTGTCATGAGAATTTTTTGGACATATTTCTTGCACATTGCAGTCATTGGAAGCAAGCTGAGTTATCCGAAGCAGGATTTGAAGTCACTGGATTGGACAGTTCCCATTTGCAGTCTTCTCTGTTGAGTCTAAACATTGAATCCGTATTTCCTATTGTGAAAGAGTTAAAGCTCTCCAGTGGTGCTCCATTCCTACTAAGTGTGCTTTCCTTATTTGTTCTTTTAATAAAATGCCTTAGTATAAAATACAATTATGGAGTAGTTTTCTTGAAATGAAGCAAGCAATGAGGAATCAATTCGACATATATATGAAGAATCATTCGGAATATTCTTTTTTTCTGATTTCTAGACAACTCTACTACTGTGTATAAATCACTTACAGTTTTCCTATCACCACGGTGTTTGGCAAGGAAAACTGCGGTGTTTCTTCTTTAATCTTAAGATGCACATATCTGCCAACTTTTATGTTGCTCATGAAAAGTAATAAATATCACACTTTATATATCAGCATTTCAGTGCCTGGTAACGGAAAGAGTGTTTATTGTTTTTCTAAATGAAAGAGTAAAAAATTGAGAAAGATAAAGAGATTTTGCCAGTGTTTTGCTATAGAAACATTTTTCTCTTTAAAAAAAAAAATCTGCTATAAAAAGTATACCAGGAATGGGGATATTTATCACGATATATATGCTTTCATGGCTAGGGTGGTAAATATTTTAAATTGAGACTTTGAAAAGCACACTTATGTAAATAAGCATTTTGTTTTTAAGTAATTTATATTTCAAGACAAGATTTAAGCTGTGTTGATAAATTTGTAAAAATCACATTTCTGTATCTATACTCCTGCTAAGTATAGTAGCATAGCTGTCATGAATCCTAAATTTGAATACACAACTTTTATACATGGGATAAAATGCTATTTCTCAAGTATAATATGGGGTCCTCTTGATACCATGAGCTTCCTCACTACATTTGGTGGTGATACTAACACAGAAGGCTGGAAGGTGGTATTATAGAGGAGGGAGGCTATGTGATATCCATATTCATTTAGGTATTTTTCTGAATGTATTTTATGAATTGGAGAATTGTTTACACCAGAAAGTGTCAAAATTTTACTGGAAATATTCCATGTTGTTTGGTGGACTAACATAAAACAAAACAAGAAAACAGGTGAGGATTTTTTTTTTGCATAGAAGGATAGCACTACACCAGGTGTGGGAGAACAAGCAGGGTGAGCAAGGCATTCACATGGGGAGGATCTGCAGAGGCAGCTGTCCAATAGAGGTGTCAGTCCCTGAGTAGGGTGTGGAGGATATCTGAAGTGAGGGTGACATGAAGTATTGCAGCTACAGTGGTATATGTAAGGGAGTGCTCAGGGGATAGTTTTGACAATAGACTGGCAAATGGTGTCAGAGCCTGAGCATTTAGGAGGGTGTCAGTAAGTGAGACAAGGAGTGGCAACAGGGGCTGATGATTGGTTACAGAAAGGGGGTCTGATCGGATACAAAAATGTATTAAGGATGATGGGAGCCAGGTTTCTCATGGTCAAGAAGGGAGGTACAAGTGTGGGAAGGAAGAAAACTAGGATAAATCCTGCATTTTTTTTAAAAGATTTTATTTATTTATTTGAGAGAGGGAGAATGAGAGAGAGCACACGAGAGGGGGGAGGGCCAGAGGGAGAAGCAGACTCCCTGCCGAGCAGGCAGCCCGATGCGGGACTCGATCCAGGGACTCCAGGATCATGACCTGAGCCGAAGGCAGTCGCTTAACCAACTGAGCCACCTAGGCGCCCCAAATCCTGCAGTTTTGTATCAATTTGGAGATATCGGTCTGAGTTCATGTTTTACCATTTATTTAGATGACATAGAAATAGATACAGAGATAAATAAGTGTGCATTAGGATTCTCCATAGAAATAGAACCACTAATATGCCTCTGTGTGTATGTGTGTGTATGTATATGATTTATTATAAGGAATTGGCTCACCTGATTATGAAGGCTGAGAAGTCTCAAGATCTTCAGTTAGCAAGCTAGAGATCCAGAAAAGCTAGGCCAGCAGGCTCAAGACCTAGGAAGAGCCAGTGTTTAGGTTTGAGCCCAAAGGCAGGAAAAAAAATTGATGTCCCAGTTCAAAGGCAGGCAGGAGGAGTTTTCCCTTACTTGTGGGAAGGTCAGTCTTCTTCTTCTGTTCAGGGCTTTAGTGGGTTGGATGAGGCCCGCCACACTGAAGAGGGCAATCTGCTTTACTCAGTTTACTGTTTCAAATGTTAATCTCATCCAGAAGGACCCTCACAGACACACCCAGAATAATATTTGACCAAATATCTGAGCACCCTGTGACCCAGTCAAGTTGACACATAAAATTAACCATCAAAGTGTGTGTGCTTCTGTGTCTATGTTTAAAATAGCTAGCTTCCAGATCTTAGTCACTAAATACTATTCTCCCTTAGGGAAATGGCTGAATCCAAGGCTGGGCAGGAAAGTATAACATTATCCTGGAACATCTTGTTGTACCATAAAAGAGTGCTCAAAGAATGATAAGGAACATGTCAAAGGACACAGGAATCAGCTTGAAAAGGCTCCTGCTGGCCAAAGTCAGGACAATTGGAGCATCAAAATAAGTAATAATAGCAACAGATTGTAACATCAAATAAAATAAGAATCCATGAGCCCATAATTGATGAAACCATCTCTCATATTTACATAATCTCAAAGTACAAACACACTAAACATATATTACAAAGGAAAAAAATTAATAATAATAGATTTTCAGTGTAGAATCCTGGCAGATGCTACTTTAAACAAATGGTCAACATTAACATTAACAATAATAGTACATCTGGATGTCTTCTTTGTAAAAATATCTGTTCATGTCTTCTGCCCATTTCTTAACTGGATTATTTGTTTTGGGGGTGTTAAGTTTTATAAGTTCTCTATATGTTTTGGATACTAACCCTTTATCAGATATGTCATTTGCAAATATCTTCTGCCTTTCAGTTGTGGTTGTTGTTTCCTTCGCTGTGCAGAGCTTTTTATTTTGATGAAGTCCCAGTAGTTTATTTTGCTTTTGTTTCTCTTGCCCCAGGAGATAAATCTAAGAAGTGAGAAGAAGTAATAAGTTGCTATAGCTGATGTCAAAGAGGTTAGTGCCTGTGTTCTCCTCTAGGATTCTAATGGTTTCCTGTCTCACACTTAGGTCTTTAATACATTTTGAATTTATTTTTTATGTATGGTGTACAAAAGTGGTCCACTTTCGTTTTTTTGCATGTTGCTGTCCAGTTTTCTCAACACCATTTGTGAAGACACAGTCTTTTTCCCATTGTATATTCTTGCCTCTTCTGTTAAAGATTAATTGACCATATAATTGTGGGCTTGTTTCTGGGCTTTTTATTCTGTTCTGTTGATCTATGTGTCTATTTTTGTGCCAGTACCATACTGTTTTGATTTCTATAGCTTTGTAATATAACTTGAAGTCCAAAATTGTAATACCTCCAGCTTTGCTTTTTTTTTTTTTTTCCCCAAGTTGCTTTGGCTACTTGGGGTCTTTTGTGGTTCCATACAAATTTTAGAATTTCCTTCTAGCTCTGTGAAAAATGCTGGTGCTATTTTGGTAGAGATTGAATTAAATGTGTAGATTGCTTTGGATAATATAGATATTTTAACCATATTTGTTCTTCCAATCCATGAACATGAAATGTTTTTCCATTTCTTTGTGACATCTTCAATTTCTTTCATCAGCATTTTATAGTTTTCAGAGTACAGATCTTTCACCTCTTTGGTTAGGTTTATTCCTAGATATCTTATGGTTTTTGGTATAATTGTAAATGGGATTAATTTCTTGATTTCTCTTTCTGCGGCTTCGTTATTGGTGTACAGAAATGCAACAGACTTCTGTATGTTGATTTTGTATCCTGCAACTTTACTGAATTCATGTATCAGCTCTAGCAATTTTTTGGTGGAGTGTTTTGGGTTTTCTTTTTTCTTTTTTTTAAAGATTTTATTTATTTGAGACAGAGAGAGAGCACAAGCAGGGGTGGGGACAGAGGGAGAGGGAGAAACAGACTCCCCACCAAGCAGGGAGCCTGATGTGAGGCTTTATCTCAGGGCCTTGAGATCATGACCTGACCCAAAGGCAAATGCTTAACTGAGCCACCCAGGCACCCCAGGAGTGATATATTTATATTAATTTTCTGATGTTGATGGTTTGTAGTGATGTAAGATAATATCTTTATTTATAAGAAATACCCATTGAAGTGTTTGGGGTGAGGAGCATCACATCATTAACTTACTCTCAAATTCAAGGAGAGAAAAGTTTTTTGTTCTTGCAGCTTGTTTGAAATTGTTTCAAAATAAATAAAAAACATATATTATGGAGTATTTTATTTCATTAGCAGGCTGAGATATCACTTGTTTCCATAAGAATACAGCTCTTTTGCTATATTCCCTTAACTATTATGTCTGTTTACTTTGGTGTGTAAAGGCAGTAATTACTACACCCCTCATCTTATAAATTACTAATTATGACTTTTAACATCTTAAACAATTACTCAGGTTTGGATTTTCATTATGCAAAAACCATGTCAAGTAATGGTACATCTAGTCATAAGGAATACATTCTCACATTTCCTTCTTGGATACACATATCTCTTGCTCTCTTTCTCTCTCTGTCTTTTAGGAACTTTCCTAGTATGGTAACACTTTTCAATGTAGTTGAAATGGTAAAGCATTTCAATGAAACTGCTTTAACAATTGTTATCCCCTATCTCTTTCTTCATTTTTAAACTCTCAGGACAGTTATCAGTCCTTTATTGATGTCTCTAAAACATTTGATATTCTTGGCCTCTGTCTCCTTGAAACTCTCAAGTCACTTGTTCTGTGACAAGGCTTTCTTACATTTCTCCTACCTCTCCAGGAATTCCTTCTTAGTGGCATTCATAGATTTGTTTCCCTCTGGTGGTCCTTAAGATATTGATGCTTCTGCAAGTTCTGTTCGGTCTCATCTTATCCCTAAATGCACACTCCTCCTGAGTCATCTCTTCAAAGTCTTAATGGCCACCTATTGGCTGATGGCCTCAAATTTCTCTTGTAGCCAGACATCACTCCTGAGCCTGGACCTGAATACCCCACTGACTACAAACACATCCTCATTTCCACTTGAGTATCTCAAAGTCAGGAAGTACAAAACTGAATTCATCACCATCTTCTATTCTTCTGTTCTCCCTTACATCCCCTCTAGCAGGCTTGGTACTCTTTTTTATTCCTCCTAGTGAATCACATTGCCATCTACCTAATGGCCAATAAGATGTTTTTTAATTTCCTTTTTATTTATCAAATCCATACATTTCTTTTCTCCCCTCCACTGTCTTAGTTCAGATCACCATTATCTCTTCTCTGGATTACAGCCTCATAGTTGGTGTACCAGACAGAAACTTTGCCTGTTTCCAATTTGTCTTCATAGTGATACCAGGGCATACATGCCAAAACACAAATCTGGCTATGAAAATCCTCTGATCAAAATTTTATGTTGTCCCCTCTTTGCCTTGGGCACAAAGCAAACTTGTTAGCAGGATGTGAATGATCTTTCCCAATTTGGTCACCGCTCACCTCTCCAGCTTCATCCTTTTCTCATTCTCTTTTACCAGTACTTTGCTCCTTGCAGGTCTATGACAAAGTCATGCTTTACTCAGCTTCCAGACTGGAACGCACTTTATGCCTCATTTCCTTTTTCTTTCTTCACCTTGTTAACTGTTAGTCATAAATAAGAGATACCATGTCTTCCAGGGAGCCTTCCTTGATAGGCCCTCAGCCACTAGTTGTTCCCTGAGAATCCTGTGATTGTCTCTTATTTGTATCAGAGCACTATTCATACTGTAATTATTTTTTTCTGTCTCCATTCTCATAACCATAGTCAAAACCCTTTAAAAGCCTTGCATAACTCTCAGAATAAGATCTAATTCTTTACTCTGGTTAATGTTATCTGACTCCTTTCTAAGTCTCCCACCTCATCTAGTACCATTTTTTATCTTCCCCAGTGTTCTCAGGTGTTGCTGCCCTTCTCTTTGGTCCTCAGACTTGCCCTGCTCATTTGGAGGCTTGCTTGCAACTCCTGGTCTTTTCATAGCTGGCTCCTTCCTGTCATTCATACTTTACCTTAAATATCACCTCAGCAGAAAGGCTTCTCTGACCACCCAATCTACTGCAGCCCCTCTGTCAGTCTCTGTCACTGTATGCCATTTCAGTTCTCTGCATAGTGCACATCCTGACTGAATGTTTCTCTGAATTATTAATTTGTTTATTTCTTATCTGTGTGTCCCCAGCCAGATACAAAACTCCATGAGAGCACAGACCTTGTCTACTTTTTTCTTTACATATTCCCAAATGCCAATAAAAATGCCTCAGCAAATAGTTGAATGAATGATGCCCTCATGAGACTACAGGCTTCTTGGGGTGCCAGGGTGGCTCAGTTGGCTAAGTGTCTGCCTTCAACTCAGGTCATGGTCCCGAGGTCCTGGGATCGAGCCCCACATCAGACTCTCTGCTTGGCAGGGGCCTGTTTCTCCCGCTCCATGCTGTTCCCCCTGCTTGTCCTCTCTTTCTGTGTGTCACATAAATAAAGAAAATCTTAAAAAAAAAAAAAAAAGACTACAGGCTTCTTGAGGACAGACTCTATTTTAATAATCTCTATGTAAATGGCATCATTCTTGATGTATCAAAGGCAGTAATCTCATTCATTCACTCAAACATATTTAAGTTATTTTTATATCCTAGGTACTGTGTGGTAGAAGCCAGTGAGAAAAACACAGTTTCATGACAAAAACGCATAGTCCAACTCATATGCAAATGCAGTTCAATTTTCCCAAGGCTGGAAGCTTGGAAGTTGTTCAACTTTCCAGAATCGACCTTTACTTTGATCACACAATATAAAAAATTCAAAAACCCATGCCAAGTAAAATCTAGCACCCTTACTGATATTACTAAGAATTCATCAGGGCCATGGAGTGATTAGTTTCAGAAACTGTTTGTCACCTCTTGCTCCACATCCCTGCCTAAGCTTCATTCTTGATGTCTTCGTCTTGCTTCCTTCAGCTACTGTCCACTATACCCCCACAAAAGAATTTCCTTCCTCTATTCCACCAAACATAAACTTACTGTATGTAACGGACATGTAATGAAGGCTTGGGGACTTAGGGGTAAATTATAAATCAGAACAGAAAACAGTCTACTATTAGCAGTTCCAGAGGCTCTTTTCCCCAACAAGAGAGCTCTCACTAACAGTTTTTTCCTAAGTCCTCTGCCTGCCACTGTATTTATTGCTAGATGCTACCTCCACCTACAGAAATCTTTCTCTCAGAAAATTCCCATTGCTCTAATACCTAGAAAATTTAGCTTCCCTTGTATGACTCTTTCTCTCCCAAATAAGTCCACATATCTCATCACAAGGGGGCCACAAATAGGTTTTCCTAAGCAAAAGAGCTATCCACTCCCCTTGATGGGGGAGTGATTCTATTTGAACAGAGCAGAATTATCATCTCCCTCACTTTAGATAACTGTCTAAACTTCTGTCAACAATGCCTAAAATTACATTTAGCTTTAGATTAAACATACTGCATAATTGACTCATTGAAACTGTTGAGACTGAAATCTTTAAGTCTTTCAGAAGAGTTGCCTTTCAACTGCATCTCTGTCATTTTGCCCTTGTTTATTTGGAATTTTAACCGAAGTACAGACATTCATCCCTGATAACTTTCATCTTATTATATTTAGCCCATCATTTCAGCATGTCAAGATCTTTTAGAATTTTGGTTCTGGCATACAATATATACACTATACCTGCCAACTTCATGTCGAATGCACTTGCTTAAGTATGTTCTCTATCCTCTCATCAGCCACCAAAAATGGTTAATAAGCATGTGCTATTTTGTGACAGGATTCTAATAGCTAAAAGAAGATAACCAAATAAGAAAGATAAAAATTTCAAGATATGAAAAAGTATAAAAATCACATGAGAAGATTAAAATTTGCCAAATGAGACACCCAAGAACAAATATTTTTAGATTGGGAGTAAAGGTCTCATGTTCAGTCATGTATCTCCCATTTCTCTGGATAATCCCTTCACTACTTATTTTGAGGTAGAGGTTGTTCTGGAGATAGAATGAGGTGTGGAATGGGTGGTTGCCATAAAGCATATTTTAATGTGGCAGGGCCAGAACTGGCCTAAGGCAAGTCAGAAGCCAAAGACAGAAAATTTAAGGAGGCGCTCAGTCTCAGGACTTTGCAAGAGCAGGACAGCCTTACACAACTGTGGGAGTGAGTGCCCCCCACTTAAATTTTGCATGCTAGGCTTCCACTTGTCATCCTCTTCAAAGTCTCATAATGAGGAGGGACATTTAACTTATAGAAGGTGTCCTTGCCAAAGTTTATTCCTTCAGCCTAAGCTTGAGCTATCATATTTCCACCTTCCTCATTGCTAGCTGAAACACCACAGTTAATCCTAGCAATCTTCAAACCATGCTTGAATTTGACCTCTGCTCATTTCTCTAGTGATCTAAGACCACAATTACTAAGAGGGAGCTCCAGGCATCAGAAATAATAAAAAATAGGCTTAACCTACCTTTTAAATTAATAACATAGACCAAAAAGGTCAGGTTTTTTTGTTTTTTTATTCAATACATTCTGCAACCTTCTTTGTCAGCCACTGTATTATTTTCTTTGTTCTGCTTTCCCCATTTTCTTGCAGTTTGGTCCACCAGTACCATCACTTCCAGGAAAGGCAGGATCACAACCAATTCTGGCTTAATTAAGTGTATTGGGATCCTCTTGGCAACCCTGCACTGGTGTATACAATTAACTTGCTCTGTCCAGACCTGCTTGGTCATGTTTTCTTGGGGTTTGAAGCTACCTTGTATCCAAATCTCTGTTCCCCAGGACTGATGCCCACGTGATCATGTAGCTGCAAGCCACAACATTTCTCCCTTCCTCTTTCCTGATGCCTATCATTATAATACCATAGCTGCTGAGTACCTGTAGAGGTTGTATCCTCTGTTAAAAAATTATGTGTCCCTTCACCATTCTGTTTTTATATAGGTGTTTACCTGGTTGAATACACACAAATCCTAACTCTTTTGCTTTTTAAAAAGTAAGTTATTTCATGAATGGACGAGTGGACTAATGAGAATGAGCAGTAGGTACTAGGTGTTTCAACACTCAGAAAGCCATGATTAAATTAACTGAGCTGCTAGGGTGCCTTACAGTATGTAAATACTTGGAAGCCAGGCAGATGGCTGCTATGATATCTTTTTTTTCCCCACAGTTGCAGTATATATGTATATTATATATACACATGTGTATATATAATATACATATATATTTTTAATTATGTTCAATTAGCCAACATATAGTACATCATTAGTTTTTGATGTAGTGTTCAACAATTCATTAGTTGCTATGATATTTTAATGTCTCTGGTATAGTTATTCCTTACCAATGATAAGCATAGCTTTACTTAAACACTTTAGTTGGAAAATTATAATTGACAAATTTAATGCCCAGTGAATAAAGGAGATTCAGAGAAAAATAAAAATATATCATATGTGTGATACATGTGTACATGTGCCTGCACACACGTTCACACACATACATATATGAATAGATGTAAATTATGAAGGGCAATCAATGCCAGGAAAAGCCAAATTCTTTGCCACTCTTGCTTGCTCCAGTATCACCCTTTTCATTATTCAAAAACAAGTAGCTAAGGTGGATTCTAAATGAATCTATGATAAATTATTATGTTAACTTTATATAAGGCAGGTTGTATCCTCCTTAATGTTTTAAAATTCGATCCAACTAGGATTAAAATTTAATGGTTTTGTTTACATATTCCCTTGTGATGTTTTCACAAGTCCTATTTGCTCTTTCAGCAAGAAATTTTTTTTTAATTTTAAAACGTTATTAGACATTACAATAGGCACTAGGAATACAGCAGTGAAAACATCCATAATCCCTACCTTCATAGATTTTATAAACTAGAGGGACAGACAAAATTAAAGCTGTGCTCAAGGAAACATTTGGTTAAAGATGCCTTATATCTCATCTCCAACCAAACACCCTCATTAAAATTTTATGAAGCCACTATTTAGAAAAAGAAGAGGAGTTGGGTCATAAACAGATGACAGATTTTAGCAAATTTATGGAATACGTAAAAGAGGTAGAGAAGTGGTAACGGGTGAATTAGATCAGAGGAAATCTCCAGCCTAGACTACACAGAGAGGTTTGTAGTCTAAACTCATCTGTAATGCAGAATCTAGGCGATGCTTGGGACTGAAAAATGCTACACTCAGTTGAAGGCAAAGTTAGATATGAGGCTAAAAATGGGAGGGAAAATAGAATATCTGTTTGTGAAATGGTTAACTATCCCACACACATACATCTTCCCAACCTCCAAGTAAAGCTTGTTTGAAAGCAAGCTTCTATCCAACCAGGCAGGAGGGTACTTCTAAAGAAGTTGAATAGTCCTAGAGAAAATGACTTACTTAAAGTTCCCCCAGGAGAAGAAACTTAAATGTAGGGTTCCTGGGCCCCTGACCCAACCCCACCATTATTCTAAAAAAGTGCTTGCCTGTGAATTAGCAGTAGAGGTACCAATATATATAGAGAGAGGTACCAATCAGCTTTTTTGCCATCTTATTTGTAAAAAATAAACAACTAAGATGCACTAGAAGTCTGAAGAAAGCCTTCAATATGAAAGAATGGCCAAAATAAATCAACATAAAAACCAACTTCGAAAAAAAAAAAGTAAACAACAAAATACTTCTAATAGTCATCCTTAGAGTCCCATGGGGAACTTGCATCCATAAAACAAGAATAGGAAGCTACAAAAGTAACAACCAGAGAATTAAAATGAGCTCTTGCCTATCAAATATATTATGGCCAAAAATATTATAGGTGAATTGAAAAATGAATTTAAAGAATCCTTCCAGAATATACAGGAAAACAACAACAGCAAACAAACCCACACCCTCCCCCCCAAAAAACAAAACAACAATAACAACAAAAGACTGAAGATGTGAAAGAAAACAGACATATGGAGAAACAACATATAACACTGCAGCTAGAGTGATCTTTCTAAAATGCAAACCATCCGGGGCACCTGGGTGGCCCAGTCCATTAAGGGTTTGCCTTCGGCTCGGGTCATGATCCCATGGAGTCCAGGGATTGAGTCCCACATCGGGCAGGCTCTCTGCTCAGCGGGAAGTCTGCTTCTCCCTCTGCCTTCTCTTCCCTCTGCTTGTGTTCTCTCTCTCACCCACTCTCAAATAAATAAAATCTTAAAAAAAAAAAAAAAAAAAGCAAACCACCCCTTCTGCTCTTCTGTTCATAATCATTTAAGTCTTACCAATTGCCCTAAGTAAAAATCTTTTCACATTAAGAGGCTTTGTGGTTTGATCCTTTCTCTCTAGTCTTGACTCAGAGTCTTGACTCATAATTTTTCCCATTGCCTCCTAGACTCTGGACTCTGTGAATACTTCTCTTCCAGAAAAGACCTTCTTTCCCATGTACCTTCTTCACCTGGCTTCTCTTAACTCCTTCTAGAATTAGGTTGAGCACTTTCTCAAGAAGTTGTCCAGAATTCTACCAACGTGTAATTTTGTTTACTCATAAGTTTCTTGTATTAAATTGTGAAATCTTAATGTAGGAACGGCATTCTACACTTCTGTTAGATTAAACAGTATGAAATTGTTGATTTTAGGTCTTATATTCCCTAGGTCATATATAAACAATTTCATGTAATTTAACTTGATATATCCTAGCCCTTAATGTAATACCTGAAGCTTAATGAATGTTAGATAATGTTCTGTTGAAAGAAAGAATAAGTTATTACCAATATTGGTAGGGAAGAATTACCCTTGTAATCTGGGTCTTTACAGTTTTCAAATAAAAAATAAAGGCTTCATTGTTATAGTATAAGATCAAATATTTAATATTTTAAGATCAGAAACTAAACTGTCATTTAAATCAGCAACATGCTAAAAATCAAACAAAATACACTTAAGCTCTCAATATATATATATTACAGAGTGGTTTCTTTTTTTTTTTTTTCCTAATCTACATGAAGATACTTTTTCATATGGAAGAGAAAAGTAGATTTGCTGTTGAATATTCTGTCTTCTGTCTCCCTGTGGTTAATTTTCAGTTAACATTATGTGGTAAAATCAAACACTTTTTCAGTCTCTCTTGGCTGTCATGGCTATTTAAAAGAAGGCTACCCGCTGAATTGGAAATGAAAAAAATATTGATTGAACATAGTGAAATCAATTGGACCTTTTAGTGTTTTACATCTGTTTGTTTCCTACTAACTTTCAAATCGGTTGACTGATTTTGATCAAATTTGCTGCACTTCAATTTTAAGTGTCAAGATCAAGACCAATCTTCAAAGGAATTTTCCAGTATGCAAAGTTAGTCTTTAGGAAATTCACAACCTCAGGTGATACTAGAACATTTCTTGAGCAGAATCACAAAGTGGATACATTATGTCTCAGATACTTTACATCTGTGTCTTCTCGATTTCATATGGTATCTCTTTCCTTATATTATGAATCAGATACATTTCTAATCAGAAGTTGAAAGTTCTTATGCCTGACATAGGAAGTGTAGGCTTTAATGACAAAAGCAAGAGATATTAACACAGGCAGACAGGTTTTCCCACTACCCTTAAAGCGTTTCAGATTCTACCTTGCTCTGTGGAATATGGTACTATATTAACAGTGAAAACATGAGGAACTGTGCTCTCTGAGCTTCTATTCTGTCATCTCAAAAACGGAGTAAAATATTACCTATCTCATAAATTTGAGTATTATATAAGAAACTGCATGTATAGCTCATAACAGAGTAGCCGATGTATAGTGTGTGCTTGATAATTATTAGCTATTGATATTATCTATTCCCCCAAACAAATGATGTCTAGCTTCTCACTTAAAATCAGAAGCAGAAGGTCCATATACTAACTTTGGCACTCCTGTTTACCCTTCATCTAGGTTTCCCCAATGGTGACATCTTGTATGGCTGTAATACAATATACAATCCAGAATATTTATATTGGTATAATCCACAGATTTTATTCAGTTTTCACCAAGTCTGTGTGCGTGTATTTGTGTGTATGTATGTGTAGTTCTATGGAATTTTATCATATGTGTAGAGTTGTATAATCATAGCAATCAAGATACAGACTGATCCACCACCAGATTCCCTTGTGCTACACCATTTCTAACCTCCCCAATTGCCTCACTTCTCTGCCTAACCAACAAGCAATAATCTGTACTCCATCTCTATCTTTTTATTATTTTAACAGTATCATATCCATGGAATCACATAGTATATGACCTTTTAAGATTGGCTTTTTGTACTTACTTAGCATAATTCCTTTGAGATACATTCAGGTGGTTATGCATATCAATAGTTTGTTCCTTTTTATTGCTGAATAATATTCCATGATATGGAGGTAATACAGTTATTTTAACTGTTTCTAAGACATTTGAGTTATTTAAAGTTTTTGGCTATTACAAATTAAGGGGCCATGAACATTCATTTACAAGTTTTTTTTTGTGCACATAAGTTTTCATTTCTTTAGGGTAAATGCTCAAGACTATTTGGTTTCACATATTTTGCAGTGACATTGCATGATTCATACACATTCAAGATCGCTGTCTTTTTCGTGGATCGGCTCCTTTATCATTATGTAATGATTGTTTCTGTCCCTGGTAATTTTCTTTGCTCTGAAGTATACTTTATCTGGTATTAATATAGCCATTTATGCTGTATTTTGATTAATGTCTACTTGGTATATCTTTTACTGTTCCTTTATTTTCAACCTACTTATATTGTTATATTTGAAATTTCTTATAGACTGCATTTAGTTGAGTCATATATTTTTAATCTACTCCCTAATCTCTGTCTTTTAATTGGTGCACTAATGTCATCTACATTTAATGTAATTATTGATATTTTAGGACTTAATTCTGGCATTTTTGCTTTTATTTTTTAAATTTTTATCTCTGTTTTTAATTTCTGTTTTCTTTATGCTGCCTTCCTCAGGGTTATTTTGAATATTCTTTAGAATTTCATTTTGATTTATCTATACTATACTTGAGCGTATTTATTTGCATAGTATTTTTAGTGATTTCTATAGGTATTATATTATGCATAGATGACCTGCCAATCTATTAGTGTCATCATTTTACCAGTTCTAATAAAGTATAGAAAACTTACCTTCCTTTATGTCTCTTTAACTTCCCTCAATTATATTTGTCTTAAATATTTTCTCTACATACATTAAAAACATACAATATTAAAATTTTTGCTTCAACCATAAAATATAATTTAGAAAACTCAGGGGAGCAAAGGAAGTCTACACTCATTCTGGATTCATACTCATTCTGTTTTTCTTTTTCCCTTTATTCCAGGATTCCTTCTTTTATCATTTACTTTCTGTTTAGAAAAATACCATTTGGGCATTCTTTTAGGTTACGTCTGCTGGCAACAAATTTTCTTAGATTTTATTCATCTGAGAATGTCTTGATTCACCTTCATTCATGAAGGTTTTTTTCACTGGATATAAAATTCTCTGTTGACAGTTCTTTCTTTTAGCAGTTGAAAAATATTATCTTGCTTCCTTCAGGCCTCATGGTTTCTGATGAGAAATTCACTGTCATTTGAATTGTTTTTTGCCTATTGGGAGGATAACTGTTTCTCTCTTGATGTTTTCCAGATTTTTAAAAATAATTCTTAGGAACATTTTTATGCTTGTGAATTTATGTAGTGTATTCCAGAACCATATTGTGGTTAAACCATTTTTTCAATTAAATAATACTATACATTTTCACATATATGACTAGCAATCTCAGAAACATCTGTTATACATGTACCTTTACTGAGTGTTTTTAATACAGCACAGTGCAGTGAACACATGATTCACTAAAGTACACTATATCTATTCACATATACAAGACAATTCTTAGAATTTTTTTTATTGAAGTATAGTTAACACATAGTGTTACATTCGTTTCAGGTCTACAACATAGTGATTTGACAACTCTATACGCTGTTATGCTCACTACAAGTGCAGCTACTGTCACCATACAACAGTATTAAAATACCATTGACTGTATTCCCTATACTGTAGCTTTCATCCCCGTGGCTTATTCATCCCATGACTGGAAGCCTGTACCTCCCACTTCCCTTCACTAATTTTGTCCCTCTACCCACCCACTACCCTCTGGCAACCACTGTTTATTCTCTATATTTATGGGACTATTTTTATTTTTTGGTTTGTTGGTTGGTTATTTTGTTTTGTTTTTATAGATTCCACAAATAAGTGAAATCATACGGTATTCGTCTTTCTCTGTCTGACTTATTTCACTTAGCATAATGCTCTCTGGCTCCATCCATCTTCTTGCAAATGGCAAGATCTCATTCCATTTTATGGCAGAGTAATATTCCATTGTGTTTATATACCACATCTTATTTATCCATTCATCTATTGATGGACACTTAGGTTACTTCCATATCTTGGCTGTTCTACAAAATGCTGCAATAAATAGAGAGGTGCATATATCTTTCTGAATTAGTGTTTTTGTTTCCTTTGGGTAAATACCTAGTAGTGGAATTACTGAATCATATGGAATTTCTATTCATGCTGGATTTTTTCACCCACAGGTTTATAAAATAGAGGTTCCAGCCATGTATTTGTCACCCTTAAATATGTCATTTAAGAATGATAATGAGATTAAGATGATTATAAAGAGTTAAAACTGCTGAAATATATACATTTTAAATTCTTAGAAATATCTTGCTATTTAAAAATTAATTAGCTTATTTAAAAATAAGGTCCTGTTTTAGAGAACAATGGAATAATAAAAAGCATCTAACATTATAATCCATTGGCAGGATAAACCTATCAACAAATTGTGCTTATAAAGGCCTAACTAACATAAATGCACACCCACTGGATAGAAAGTCTCAAAAAAAGAGGAAACTAAAATTTAGTGAGGTGATAAAAAAGAATTCGTAAGAGGGGATATCAAAAAGTACAGGGAGTGCTCTTTTTATTTCTAAAAATAGTTAGAATTAAACCAAAATTAAAAATAATTAAGAATTAAACCATACCAGGAATGCCATCCTCTTTAAATCAAATTATCATCATGCTAGAGGCAAATGAAAACTTTTACATTGTAATTGAAAAAAGAGATTCTTCTTAAGATGCTGATGATTAGTATAATCTTGAATCTTCTCAAAAATACATTACATTTTTTAAAAACTAAAGTAATAAAACTTTCCTTAAAAATGCTTCTAAAAATAAAATACACAGCTAACTTCTTATATAAGACATGGCTGGCTTTGGAGCCCAGGAGTGTTTGTTTGTTTATTTATAAACTTACTTCTTTCCCAAGATCTTATAATAAGTACTGAGCAAGACCAAGACTTGAACACTTTTTTTTTTTAAAACATATTAGTGTATTATTAATTTCAGGGTAGAATTTAGTGATTCATCAGTTGCATATAACACCCACTGCTCATTACAGCAAGTGCCCTCCTTAATGCCCATCACCCAATTATCCCATCTCCCCACCCACCTACCCTCCAGCAACCCTTCAGTTTGTTCTCTGTAGTTAAGAGTCTCTTATGGTTTGTGTCTCTCTCTGTTTTTATCCTATTTTATTTTTCCTTCCCTTCCCATATGTTCATGAGTTTTGTTTCTTAAATTCCGCATATGAGTGAAATCATGTGGTATTTGTCTTTCTCTGACTGACTGATTTTACTTAGCATAATACCCTCTAGATCCATCCATGTCATTGCAAATGGCAAGAGTTCGTTCTTTTTGATGGCTGCGTAATATTCCATTGTAATAACCACATCTTCTTTATCCATTCATCCAACGATGGACATCTGTTTGGAGCCCGGGAGTTATCATCATCATTGTCTTTCTTCTCTGAGCCATTGCCACTGTGCCAGAACCGATTCATAAAGGAGAAATTTTGAAGACAAAATAGAATGTGAAAGTATGATGGTTAATTTTGTGTGTCACCTTGACTTGGCCACAGGGTACCCAGATATCTAGTTAGTTATTATTTCCATGTGCGTTTATGAGGGTGTTTCCAGATAAGATTGGCATTTGAACTGATAGATTGAATAAAGCAGATTGCCCTCGCAGTGAGGGTGGGCATCATCCTCTCTGTTGAGGACCTGAATAAAACAAAAAGGTAAAGGAAGAGAGAATTATCTCTCTGCCTGACTGCTAGAGCCGAGGCGTCACTCTTCTATCCTTGAACTGGAATTTATACCTTTGGGTCTTGTGGTTATCAGACCTTCAGACTTGGACTAGAACTTATGCCATTAGTTCTCCTGGTTCTCTTAGACCTTCAGATTCAGAATAGAACAAAGAAACAGCTTTCCTGGGTTTTGCAGACAGCAGTTGTGGGACTTCTCAACCTCCATAATGGTATAAGCCAATTTGTTATAATGAATCAACAAATCTCTTTCTTTCTCAATATAGATCTAGGTATAGATTTCTATATCCTCTTGATTCTCTGGAGAACACTGACCAATATAAAAATATAGTTTATAAATAATTAATAATGATTATTAATTAACAATAATTGTAAATATGGTAATTTTATTTTTAAAGTTATTTCATAAAATCATTATATCTAAAGGATAATTTGACTCATAAAACAATTTCTTTCTTTTTTGAACCTGGGAGAGTCAGGACAAACCAGGATGGTTGCTTACCCTAGAAGAACAAGAAAAACTCTATCTTCAAGAAAAGTAAGAAACAACTCTAGCCCCTAATCCCACTGTTTGACAGGAGAAAGGGAGGGAAAAGTAAGAATGGCTTAAGAAGGGTGCCTGGGTGGTTCAGTTGGTTGTTGATTTCGGCTTAGGTCATGCTCTTGGGGTCGTAATCAAGCCCCACGCCGGGCTCTGCACTCAGCCTGGAGTCTGCTTGTCTCTCTCCCTCTACTCCTCCCCCAACCCCAGCTTGCACGCATGGGTGCACTCTCTCTCTCTCAAATAAATAAATAAATAAATAAATAAATAAAATCTCTTAAAAAGAATGGTTTAAAAATAAATAAATAAAATCTAAAAAAAAAAAAAAGATTCAAAAAATAGGATACAGGGAAAAGGGGATAAATTCTGCCTGTCTCTACCCTGCCCAGATGGATGACCCTGAATCACAGTTTATACATACCCTGAACCAGAGGATGGTCCCAGAAGATTGAGCAATCAGTCACATGTTCTTGTGGTCGGATTAATAGTGTATTTTCACATTGGCCCTCTCTCTTTCTCAGCTTTGCTCCTCTGGTCCCTCCCTCCAGTTCCTTAAGATTACATTCTCTAGTAGAGTAGTAACCCTTAGCTCTTGCCCTTAGGTTCTGCTTTCTGGGTAAGCCAAGCTTGCATGCCACCCCAGGAGGCAATAATTCTGGAAAAGGTGAATTGAGAGGGCTCAGGAACCTAGAGCCTCGAAGAGCTGGAACAGAACCCTATCTCCAACTCACTAAATTGAA
Organism: Mirounga leonina; assembly: GCF_011800145.1. Lineage (NCBI taxonomy): Eukaryota > Metazoa > Chordata > Mammalia > Carnivora > Phocidae > Mirounga > Mirounga leonina. Next base: position 33,180,647 of record NW_023270807.1, read on the forward strand.
TATAGATCACAAAGAATATGGAACTGGGTCTGTTTTTTCAATGGAAACACCTCTAGTCTAAATATGTAAGTGTTTTTAGTCAGCAGATGGAGTTGCAAGTGACAGCCCTGCTGCTGTGGACCTCTCCCCATAGAAAATGGGGCATATTTGGGGCAATAGCTTTTTCTCACCCAAACATTAAGGTCATTTTCTTCACTGTAATTTCTGAGAAAAGTTCTCTCAAACTTCCCTGAGTTGAAATCATCTCTGTAGAAATTTGACAAAACCTTCATTTGAGGGAAGTGGTTAAAGCTTGTCCATCTCACTGGTGGTCTGAGAAACTTGACCTATTTTCTTGCATTGAGGGAACATCATGTATTTCTAATAAGGTGACTTTCCAGAAAGTGAAATTCCTTATGTTCTGGCTTTTAAAAGATGAAATATAAATAAATTTCATAATATATTCAAAAACAAAACAAACAGCAACAACAAGAAAACTGCCTGCAAGCAGTCCCACCTACAACAGGTGGAGAGAAAACAGGACCCTGAGGAGGGGACAAGAGGTGTGCCCAGCCTGGGCCACCATGTCCCCCTATAGGATCAGCTGTCCCACCAAGGGCCTGACCTACTGCATGAAGAATAGGACAGAGATCCACTCTTCTGGGAGTAGACAGCCTGCCATTCGTAACAGTGCTGCTTGGTGTAGCATCTAGCCACATCATTCCTGCATGTCTTGGAGCCCATCCTTTGGGTGAGGGGCATGCTGCTGTGCTGCTATGGAGGGGAGAGGGAATCTCAAAACGGTGCTCACAGGTGCGGGGGCAGCCTTCTCCTTGCCCAAATGTTGCAGCTCTTGCCGGGACCAGCTGGCTGCCTCGTTGAGCTTAGCTGCTAGGGAGCCATGAGCAAGTTCAGGGAGCCTACAAATCAGGAGTCAGATCTGCATAAAGAAGAGGTGTCCCACTTGAACACCCCCAGGGAGCATTTCTGTAACCTCTGGATCCAGTGCCCAGTGCTGCCAGAGTAGCCCACAGGAGGTTGTGATCTACACTAGCCAGGATTACCTGTCTTTCTCACACGCACAAGAGGTGTGGAAGGACCTGGAGGACCAGGAGAAGCTTCTGAGATGCTTCAACACCTGGTGAACTCAGTGGATATCCTGCAAGGGCATTGAGTGGGGTGGAGGGTGTAGAATTAGTGAAAAATTCATAAACAAAATTAAGGCCTTTTGAAAAAAAATAACAATAACCCTTTCCCTCCATATCCCATCTGGTGGAAATTAGTAAAGCCATCTGTTATCATCAGTTAATATTTTTTCTTCAACCCCTTCATCCTGCACAAAAATATATGCAGAATTAAGAAGCTACAGAGCATTTGGGGAGCCAGTACCATCCCACCTTTTTGATACTCCCAAGTAGATGTACAGCAGCTCAATTGACCCCTTCCTAAATTTGGCTGAAAGTCCAGTATCTCTCTAGTCTGAGCCAATGGCCTCTACTCCCTGAACTGTCCCCAAATCTAGGGGCTTGTGCAGACCCAAACAGAAGTCTATCCAATATCCTTTTCTAACTCTCACTCAAGAGGATAAGAGTGCTTTGGGCTTTCAGTTAGCTGCTGCCCCCCGCCACCCGCTCCTGCTGCCACATAAGGCATCAACCTCCTAAAACCCCAAAGATACATTTCTCTCTCTCCCTCTCCCTCTGCCCTCCTGCCCCCCTGCTTTTCTCACCACTGAGCTTGACTGTCTGTGGGGAGACCACTCTAAAGGATGCACTAGTCTCAAGGAACTTCTTTGTTCAAGGATGAGCAGAACAACTCACTCAACACAAAGTTACTTTTATCTTTGGCCAGACTGCCTGCTATATACATTTTTCCCACTAAGTTTAATCAGAGACTTTATTTTGATGTAAAACTCTAAACGTGAACCATTTGTCCTAGCAATAGGCTTTTATCTTCCTAGGAATCGGTCAACAAAAGTATTGCATGAATGTTCATGTATGCTGAGAACTGAAGGAGGTGCTAGGTGAGCAGAAGGATGTGACTGTGATTAATAGCAGCTAGAAAATATTATGAAGTAGGATCTAGAGATCCCACACACTTTTCCTTGCACTTTCTTTAGCCTCTTGAAAAAGTTATAAAGGCAGTTATGAAGAGGAAGCTATTAGTAACCAGGATATTTGAGAGAAGAACATTCTGAAATACTACTTCTCGGGGAAATTGGTTACTAATAGCCTTTACGTCCAATACATTTCAGATAAGATTCCTAAAACCAAAGCTTCTCTTCCACTTTACATATAAGAGATCTTATGATCACTTTGCTCACCTAAGTAGTCATATTTCACAAGAACCAAATAAGCTTTGGACTCAAAATATATCCCTCTATTGGAAAGGAGCCTTGAAAGGCTATGCTGAGAAAGCTCTGTCTCCTGGCTTAAGTGCTTTTCAGCTCCTGGAATGAGTTCCTCTTATTTCACTTTGCGCCGCTGAGTATTTCTCACTTATTCAGCTTTCTTAATTCCCAAAAAGTACTTTATTTTTTCTCCCTCCTTTGGTTTTTCTACCCTTGTCAGAAAGAAATGTCACTCCCACAGTTGTTTTCTTCTTTTCTGTGAGAGTGGATTGTTCTAAAATTATTTCATTGTGCCTGGTGGTGCGGTCTTTTCAACCTCTAATGAAATGCTCTTCACTGAACTTAAGCCATTTTCACAAAAGACAAAGTTTACAGACTCTTTCCCCATTTGTAAAGTTAACTTTATTCTTATGATATACCTTTTAAGACTCTGTTCCAAGCTAAGTGTTGCTAGCAAGAGTCAAATAATGTTTGAATCGTAGGGGAGATCTCAACCCTCTGGCACAGAAAACTGCAGGAGTTTTTCAAATGCTAACATATCTATATGTATTTAGAGAAATATAATTGTGCATTGTAAATGTCGAAGACAGTTTATTTACACAGAACAATAAGTAACTAAATCAAAATTAGGAGAAGAACAATCATGAAAAAAATTACACGAAAAGGACATTTCTCTTTAAACAGAGTTTAGCAATTGCCCTTTTTCAGACTCTCCCCTTGAAAAATCTCACAGAAATTCAGGATGGGAGAGTTTAAATGGCCCCCAGATATAACCACATCCCTACAAAATGATCTTTCAGCCTATTCCTAATCACCTCTAGTAATGGAAAATACCGTTTCCAAAGACTGTCTTTTTTCCTGGATTTCTGGCTTTCCTGGAATAACTTAGTGCCTTTAAGTATAAACACTTCAAATAACCACTACCCCCACCCAGGAAGCTGCCTCCTTGTCATCTGTAATCATTCCTAATGAGCCAATATTTTTATTTCTAAAACTTGGACCCATTGGTTCTAGCTTTGCCCTCTTACACCACGAAGAAGAAATCTAATCCATCTTCTGTGTAAAAACACTATACTCAAAGGCCACCCATCATGTGCCCTCCCTCAAGTCTTCATTCCTATAAATTAAACACCCCATTCTCCTACAACCATGTGATATGGTTTCTAGACCACTAGCTACTCCAAACACCTCCCTCTGGATACCCTTCAGGAATCTCTTTAACTGTCCTTGAATAGATGATTCCTAGTGAGGTCTAATCAACACAAAACCCAGCAAGAACACTTAGACACTTTCTATAAACCTAGCCTAAACCTCAGGAGCTTTCTGAGCCAACACATCTGCTCTTTATTCATTGAACTCACAGTTGGCTAAACCAAATAATCCTCTGTCCTAGAATTGTACGATTTGATTTCTGGACTCAAACATATAACTTTGCTTTTAGACATGTTACATTTCTTTACGTTATATTTACTTTAACATTCTAGCCTTCCAAAATTATTTTTGATTCCTGTTTCTTTATCCAGCATATTAATTACTTTTTCTAAATTTTTAATCTCTGCATTTGAGTAATATGCATCAATATAATTTTTCTAAGTCCATTTCTTTACACTGCTGAATAGAACAGGATGAAATATTCCAGAGTGAGGAATTAATAACAAGATATTGTATGAGACTTAGTCCGGGGCTCGTGTAAGCTCTCCTCCTCCTCTCCATCATCATCATTATCATCATCATCATCATCATCATCATCATCATCATCATCTTTATAGTTTAATTATGTAGCTTACCCTGGGTTACAGAATAAGGATTTAAGCTAAGCCTCTGATTTAATCCCCAGACTTTTCTCTATATTATGCTGTCTCCATTATATATAACCTTGAACTACATCAGGAAAGGACAGAAGATAAAATAAATCAGGTATTACTGAAGAACCCTTAAACTAGTAATGGGGAGAACCACTTGTCAAAAACCAACATGGCCTAGTTAAGGCATTCTAGTATAAAGTTAACAGTTTATCATTTCATCAGCCACATAGGAGTAGAACCTAAAATCTCCAACAATGTGACTTATAATCTGACTTTCACAATAACTTATTCATCTGAAAGGGCTGATAACACCATCTCTGAACAAAGATTCAGAGAAGATAAATGTCTGCCTAGATTACTGAGCTGCTAAATATGCTCAGTAAAATGGGTTCATTATGTTTCTCAGAGGAAGCCAGTATACATGTAGAATATTACTAGTTGAAAATCACTTCCCCATTCCAAATTAATAAAAGGCTTTTGATTATATGTTACCCATGAATTTTTAGCAGGTCCTAAATTAACTCTATTAACATTGTCCTTACTGTTGATCACAGTGGATTTTTACCAGATATGCAGCCCCAGCATCATTTCATCAGCACCCCATACTACTGCAGTCCTGGCCCTGATTATGAATTTTCTAAATAGTAACTATTTGGCTATCTGCCTTTCATTGTGGTTTGTTGAGTCTAAACCATGTTAATCAATCTTATTGCTTCTCTGCCTTTAGCAATCTGTGTTTACAGTACTATGCCACCCTCAGAATTTTTTTATTACAAAAGATTTGCCTATATAAAGATTTTATAAACCTAGTAAAGATGGATTTTCATACAAAATAAGATTATCATAGAGACATGTAAGAATGTTCACAAGTGCATTTATTAATATTTGATGCACTTAAAAAAACAGAGTGATGGGGAAAGCATCTGTGGTGAGATGAACATATGTAGCAAATTTGTTCATTGCTTGTTTGAGACTGTTGATCTGTCAATATATATACTGGCTAATTACTCAACTTACAAGTGTTAAATCTGAGGGATCTGCTAAGAGCCGTACAGTAAAACTGAATATGTTAGTTAGTATCCAATAATAGAAACTATTAAAACGTATAGAGAAACATGTTCCTAAGTCAGTGTTTAGTTTCCCTTGTTCAGTCATGGAAAAAAAACAGGGATATATATTGTTTTAGTCAACAGTTAAGAATTTGCAACAAGGGCATAGGGGAGAGGTAGTGTTCTTATTTCTTATGAGAAATGCTTCCTGATGAATTTTGATGCTGATTTCCAAATATCTTGTGCCCTGTGAACAGTTTTACAAAGAAATGGGAAAAGCAATGAATGCATTAGAAGCAGAATGAACAAGATATAGAAGGAAATGTTAAGAGCCATTTGGGACTTTTGGAGGAAAAGAAAAGTTGACATATGTTTACTTAGTATCACCTTTATTTAACAGAGAGATGGTATTATAACTGACATAAGGAATGTGCTTTCTTTGAAAGTCTGCATTTGGACTGTAAGCTACGCAAAAGTTTGGTTTTCAAATGCAAGCAGACACATACACCAGCAACAACCCCATCTCTCCAAAGCATTAGTCTATCTAAAGTTTCACTATATGCCTAGATACTTTTAGAAGAAGAAGTCCTTTGCCAACACTGTATGGAGTGATTATTTAGTTGCTTTTAAGCTTTATGTATTCGCCCAAAATGTTGCTCTTGTGAAATTGTATTGTAGTAGAATCTAGTAGAATCTTTTTCTACTAGAATGTGTGGCCACTTTTCAAGATGCTCTATTAAACCAATTACTCATTAAAGCCTTTATTGGCTCTTTCCTCTTTACAAGTGGGAGGCAGTTGGAAGTATATCACTACCAGATGGAGCGGGAAATATATGCCCAGCCTGGGTAATGCTACTCTGACATCAAGGGATAAAAAAAGTTTCTAGAAGACTCTCTAAAAGTAGAGAAAAGTGTTTACTCTGCTTGTTTTGTCTTTTTGATATTGGTCTTATAGAGGACAGCATATGTAAGCAGTGTTTTCCAGATTACTGCCCCTAAGCAAGCCACACCGACAGCACACGTTAGTGTCAGGGCATCCCTCCCTCACTTAGAGAGTCCCGCAGTGGCTCACAAGGGGTGGCACGACCTTGTTCCCTGCTAACCTCCCTTGCTACAGTCAAAACCTACGAAAGATCCCCACCCGTGTTCCCTGCCTTGGGCCTTCTTTCAGCTCTGACAGTATTGTTTCTGCCCAAGATGAGTGGCACAGGGGAGCCATCTTGTGCCCCTAGAGCCACTCCCCTGTGGCTCCCTCTGTCCATGTCACACTGCTGATCTCTGGTTGCGTTGGATGCCAAGCTTTTTCAGGTACCTGTCAGCTTGGTTGTGTCCCACTGTCTGGTCCACTGCTCTGGGATAGAGCATGGGCTCTGCTCTGCGGCTGCCTCACTGAAAGGCTGCTTCTCTTGATATTGTTCTAAAGTGAATTTGTACCCTTCAGAGATTCATATACCATTCCTCCCCTCCCATTTTAGGAGGTATCCCTCCTCTCTGTTCACAGGAACTAGGCAGAACCCTCCTTCACCATCACCCTCAAAATATGAATGGCTGGTTCTCATGCTTCTACCTGGAAATTATTTTCCATTACTTTATGATTTCTTCCTGCAGCTCATCAGTATCATAATCCCAGTAGCTCTTTATGTTTTCCTTATGGATTTCTTTTTTTCATTGGAAACTTAAATTAGAGACAAAGAAAAGTGAAGTTGATTCAGCTCTCCAGGAATATAATATTAGCAAATAAGTGGAAAGGCATGAGAAATAGGAAAGAGGTGGTACAGTGATGCTTTCTTTAGAGTTGACAACTAAGACTCACAGCCAGGCATAGAAGTGCTGGCTTATATCTGTTTGGGCCCCAGCACCCATGTGTCTTCTCTCTACTCCAGTATTCTACTGTATGATTCAGATGTCCTCCAGAAGCTATATTACAGATCATCCCCCTTTGTATTTTAAAGTGTGAAGCAACTACTTTTCTGGATCTTGCAAAAATTTCTAATTGGCATCCTGTGAGTGACTCAGTGTTGCTTCATAATCTGAATTTTAATGCCAATAGACAGAGAAGGTTTTGTCAGGTTTAATAAGTCTTTGCCATTCTCTATTATAGTATACTTTGCTGGCTTCACTTATTTGCATAATCTGAGTTTTGAGCCCCTATAAACTATGTCCCATGAAAATCTCAATTGCCTTTTTCACTGCAGTGTTAGCATACTGCCCAGCACAGAAGAGGTACTCAGTAAGTAATGAATGATAAATGAATGAGTGAAATTTTTATTTGAAAAAATGTGTGTGCAAGTAAAGGAAGAGATATAAAAATAATATAAAATATAATAAATATAAAATATACTGTAATAATAAGCTATGCTAAGATCTGATTGTGCAGTAACATACACATCAGATTATCATGCTTCCCCAACACTGCTACATTCCTGAGTTGCATTTTGCTCCCAAAATTTAGTCCATCCCTGAACATCATCATGTCCCCCTATCCTGGCTCAGTTAGGTGTCTCTTTTGCTCCCTCAGTACCCTGTTCTTTTTTTTTTTTAATATTTTATTTATTCAATTGCAAGAGAGAGACACACACATACAGAGCACAAGCAAGGGGAGAGGCAGAGGGAGAAGGAGAAGCAGGCTCCCCGTTGAGCTGGGAGCCCGACCCTGAGATCATGACCTGAGCCGAAGGCAGACACTTAACCATCTGAGCCACCCAGGTGGCCGCCCTCAGTACCCTATTCTTAAGGCTTTTATTACATGGTACATACTATATTTACCTATTTACTTACCTCGAATCCTTACTAATCTGTATCCTACTTGAGTGCTATCCTGCACTCAAGTAGCTGCACTGCAGATACAGCTCTATCTGTAGCACCCAACAGATGCCTAATGGCCTAACATCAGGTAGGTTAGCACCCAACAGATGCCTAATGGCCTAACATCAGGTAGGTTAGCACCCAACAGATGCCTAATGGCCTAACATCAGGTAGGTTCCTAACTAAGATTTGTTGAATGACCAAATGAATGCTTGATTGACTGATGGTCTTTCAGGGTTTTAGCTTCCATTTTGTTTTCTTGACCTTTATACTTTAAATTGAGAGAGATCAGCCAAAATCACATTCAAACAAAAATATTCTAGGAAAAATGTCTACTTTCTAGTAGTTTGAAATTATTTATATCACTTCTAAAACAGTGAGAGATGAAATTGAGCATTGTCTGTTTTTATGTGGCAAGAGAAGCGGGAGCAGGAGAGAGAACTGCCTTGAGCAGAGAAATTGAATTTGTACGTCCCAGACTCTTGGTTGTATCTTAGCGGTAACTTCTCAGCTTCAGATCTGTGAGATGTAAGGTTCTGTCAAGAGAGATACAGAACAAAGAAACCTTTTCTTCAATGACAGCCTGTACCATCCCTCAGAAAGCTTTTCTCTAGGACAAGACCTGAATAGGATGGCTCCCTTACTCTCAGTAGTCCTTAGCTATTTATGTCCTGGTAGAAGCAACTTTGTACTCTTTAGTGAAGCTATCAAAGCAAAACTTCAATAGGAATAGGTTTGTTTTGTTTGTTTGTTTTTGTTAACTCTAACAGATTTCTTTTCTAATACATTATCAACTTTTTATTTTGCCTATTTGGTTGGAATTCCAGATATCCCTTTGAGTTTAAAGGGCATCCTTGGGAAAAGACCAACATTCCCATGCCTGAATTCCTATAAACCCTGCTGCTTGCAACTCAGCCGAATTGTAGTCTGCAGTTTCTTCCAATAGAGATACTAGGGAAGACACAAAGATAGCTCAGGAGACCTCTAAAATAGTGTTATCAACTTATCTTTAGGTCTGTTGAGGTGCTAAGTAAAAAAGCTGGACATTTCATTGCAGTTTCTAGAAAGATTATGTTATGAAACAAGAAAGAGAATGGATTGATGAGAAGATAGAAGAAAGGAGGATTTTGCAACATTTGAAGTGAAGCAAGATGTAAATGAAGACTGAGGCTATGGAAATGAAGAGACATTGAAAAGACATCTGGGTGTGGGACTAAATTGCTTTCACTAACCACTAATCAAATTGAGGTCTTTGTAATCTGTCTTCAGAACTAGTTTAAGAATCTGAAGATCCACGGGGTTCAATCTCAGAGCAATGTTTAGATCAAAGAAAGATCAAAACAGCCAGCAAAAATTTCTTTAATTGGTATTTGCTTAATATTTACTCACCTTTTTCTGAAACACGAAGATCTAGATATAGAGTTAAACTAGCATTTTTTCAAATCCCACATGTCTCCTGCCCCCTTCCCTCACACCTTGTTGCACTGCTCTAGTATCTTGCTCCCAATTCCCCCAAATCCCTTTCCTGCACCTCTCTTTTCCCAGCCCCAGTCTACTCCTTGATCTTTGTTTCTTTGTTTCTTATCTCTGTGGTTCTATCTTCTTCTTCTTGTTACCTTTGCTTTTTATCACATGATTCCAGAATCCTAGTAGGGCATCTTCAGATCGTTTCTCAGAAATTGGAGGAAGTAGAATCACTGATGGGCAAAGCCAAAACTTCCTTTTGCAGGTAGATTGAAAAAGCAAAGACTGGTTTCAGAACTTTTGTCCTAACAAGACAACCAGTCTTACCGCCTTTCTGTTTCTTCAAGGTCAGGTAATGCAGAATGGGAAAAGGTGGTGAGAGAGAGGCACAAACAAAATTACTCAGATGGCTATTGTAACCAAGTGGATTATGCTACTAAATGAAGTAAGTATGGTTCATGGTTCTCCAGTTTATACCTGGGATTGTAAACAAGGAAGATCCTGAATTTTTTGGCTGTAAGTCCCTGAACTAAGAACTACTGGAACCCGTAACAGTCCCTTTGTCTTTGAAAGTATGAGCTTGCATACTTTCTTTAGTGACCATTACATTCCTCTCACTGTGGCTAGATGGATAAACTGGCTTGGCATGGTTTTCAACATCATTATTTAAGCTCTTTGTGGATACTCTAAATCCAGCGTTCAATATTCACTGGCTGGGTTGTTGGTAAGAGTGTAGTGCATAGTCTTGATATCTTTCTCCCTATTTTTGCCCTAACTTGAATCTGAAAGTGGTACAATTATCTATACCTTTGGTTGTATACTGTGTACGTGCATATGTATATGTGTTTCAAGAGCTTAGTCAGCATAAAAGACTTGTAAATGTTTGCTTCAAGAGTTTTTGATGATCACAGAACACTTTGGAGTTGAACATCTCTCCTTTGAGACCAGCACATTTGAACTTCAATAACTGTAACTAGGCTTGCATTGCTCTTCAGCATGGCAGATTTGAAATCCTTTGATATCTCTTTATAATTTCTAATGTCAAACAAAGTCTATGAAGATACCTAGTAATCACATTCCCTTTACTCCTAAAAATTTTATTAGGTTTTCCCAAGGTTATGGAAAGTTTCTTCATGACCACCATACTTTATCAGATTAGCCCTGACATGTTTGTTAACAGGACACCAACTGTTTTGCTGATTTTTATATTTTCAAAACTACCTTCTCATGTGAAAACATCTTCCCTCTGTGATGGTATCTGAAATTTATGCTGTCCCCAACTTGCCAATTTCAGGCCTAGATGTAAGAGCTGGGTTTATTTAGGATAATGATCACTTCACACTTTGCATCCTACCATGTTCATACAGGTCTCTTATTAATTAATCTCAAATCTCAATCCTGGCTTATGTGTGGCTCATTTGTGATTAAACTAAACTTATCAAATTTTGAGCACTCATTAGTTTCATGAAGGCAATTGCTACTAAAATGGCATATTTTTATAATTTTAGCCTAACACATACTCAATTGTGGAAAATAGGAAACCCCCAAAAATCACATTAGAAAAAAAATCATCCCTATTAACAATAAGTACTTAAATAAAGCTTATTATGTACCAGGGATATTTTAGGCACCGTACATTTATTAACTTACGTAACTCTCACAAAAATCCTAGGAAAGAGACATAGGCATTCATGTGGTACTAGAGAAACAAAACAAAACTCATACTTTCCAAAATTACATACTAAAAATCACAGGATTTATTGGAAAAACAGAGTTAAGACAGTTGAAACTTAGATATTGTAGCACTATGTACCGTAACACTGAGAGAAACGTTAATTGGTACTTTCAGAGACAACTCTGACAGCCGGAAAGGCACTTCAGAGATGCAGGAGGCTCTCTCTGGGGTTGGGATGCTGGCTTTTAGGCACTGGCAATGCAGATGAGCATGAAGATCTGAGATAGTATGGTGGCATTTCAAGTAGGCACAAGAGGAAGTGTAACCTAACAAGAGCCAAAAACCATGCAAGACCGGAGGTCTGCTAATGAAATCGGCTGGGCTTGGAGTTTTCTTTCTGGGAAGTTTTTTGATAATTAATTCAGTCTCTTTACTTTTTATAGATTTATTCAGTTTTTCTATTTTTTTTGTCAGTGATAGTTTGTGTCTTTCTAGGGATTCGTCCATTTCATCTAGGATATCTAATTTTCTGGCATACAGTTTTTCATAATATTCCCTTATCATACTTTTTATTTTTGGAAGATTGATAGTAAAGTCACCTATTTTATTTCTGATTTTAGTAATTTGATCTGTATTTTTTCTTTGTTATCCTAACTAAAGGTGAGGGGTTTTTTTCTATCTTTTTAAAGAAACGAGTTGCATAGATTTTTGTCTATTGTTTTTTTCTATTCTCTATCTCATTTATATCCACTCTAATCTTTATTACTTCCTTCTTTCTGTTTGTTGGGTTTAATTTGCTCTTCTTTTCCTAGTTTCTTTGAGGAGAAAGTTCTATTGGTTTGACTTTTATCTTTTAATATGAGGATTTATAGCTATAAATTACCTTTGCACACTGTTTTTTTCTGCATCTCTTAAGTTTTGATATGTTGCTGTTTCGTTTTCAGTCATCTCACACTAGTTTAAAACTTATGTCCACGGGCGCCTGGGTGGCTCAGTTGGTTAAGCGACTGCCTTCGGCTCAGGTCATGATCCTGGAGTCCTGGGATCGAGTCCTGCATCGGGCTCCCTGCTCAGCAGGGAGTCTGCTTCTCCCTCTCCCACTCCCCGTTTGTGTTCCCTCTCTCGCTGTGTCTTTCTCTGTCAAATAAATAAATAAAATCTTTAAAAAAAAAAAAAAACTTATGTCCACACCAAAATCTGGATGCAAATATCTATAACAGCTTTATTCATAATTGCCAAAAACATGGAAGCAACCAAGATGTCCTTCAATAGGTGAATAGATAAACTAACTGGTATATCCATACAATGGAATACTATTGAGGGAATTTTTTTAATGACTAAAAAGTCAAGTCACCAAAAAAGACATGTATGATTCTAACTATATGACATTCTGAAAAAGGCAAAGTTATGAGGGTAAAAGATCAGTGGTTGCCAGAAGTTCAGAGGAAGGCAAGAGAGTTAAACAGATGAAGCACAGGGAATTTTTTTAAGGCAGTAAAACTATTCTGTAGGAAACTCTATGAGTGGATACATGACACTCTGCATTTGTCAAAACACAAAGAATGAATCTGCATATATACAAATTAAAAACCATTTTGGAGTTCAGAGAACCTAAAGTGGAATTCAAAAGTGACAAAACAATCTCACTGTATTACAAATATATGAAACAACTTTACTGAAAGAGAAGGTAGGAAGGGGAAACGTGTTTTACTTGAGTTGCCAAAATCGTTTTCCATGGGGGTATGGGTTAACAATTCTGATACTCTATAGATGTACCCTGGAATTGAACAATTAAGTAAATGAATGGTAGGACATTGGAACCAGGTTTCTCACTGTTAGAATGGGATGTCACATATAAACAAGAGAAGAAGCCTAGAATAAGCCATTTGGCAATGAATCAGAGTTAGAAACATTAGTATGAATTCATTTTTAGCTTAATATATTTGTAAATTGTTACGTATAGAAATATTTGTAGGTGTATACACACTGGTTAATACACATACACATATTTCCTTGTGCTGCCAGCTGAAAGGGTCTAGAAATAACACCACCCCAGTAACAACAATCACACCTAGCACCCGTATCTTGATTTCTAGTATATTCTCCAATAAAAGGATAGAGGACACCATGGAGAAATAACTGATTCTTGGACTGGGATAAGGAATATACAACATGATCCTGAGGTATCCTATAATATCTGAATGTTAGGAAATCCTCAAAAAAAAAATCTCACAATGATGATGTGGTAGTGAGTGTCCTTCCAAAATTCATATTCATACAGAACTTAAAAATGTGACCTTATTTGGAAATAGTGTTTGCAGATCTGAAAATACTTAGGATGAGGTCATTCTATAATAGGTTGGGCTGTAAGTCCAATGACTGGTGTCCTTATAAGAAGAAGATAGGGCACCCAGAGACACAGAGAGGAAAATGCTATGTGAAAACAGAGACAAAAATGGTAGTGATGAGTTTACAAGCTAAGAAATGCCAAGGATTGTCAGCAAGCACCAGAAGCTGGAAAACAGAGGAGGATTCTTCCCTTCAGTCTTCAAAGGGATCATGCCATGCTAATACCTTAATTTCAGACCTTTGGCTCCCAGACTGTGGGAGAATACAGTTCTGTTATTTTAAACCACCAAGTTTTTGGTACTTTGTTACAGAAGCTCTAAAAAACTAACACAGGAGGTATGTGAAAGAGGCACAGACAACTGAAAGAGGTCCCAATGGCCAAAGCAGGAAAAAAATTAAGCAACAAAACAAAATAGTTTTGGATTATAACCCAAAATATAAAATACATATCCATAAGTTCATTCTGATAAAAATTACTAACTGATTAAGTAAATACATGGGGAAAAGAGGTAAATCTTCCATGAAGAATTCCAAATAATTTACTTTCAAGGAGCTGGGGCAAAATTCACAATCCTTAAATGTGGGCTATGCATAGTGATTTATTTCAAAGAGTACCGTATGGAAGAGGGGGATTATAACTTTACAAAGGAAAAATCAGATAAACATTATTTCAGCCAAGCAATTAAGTACAACATCAACAATAATAATAAGTCATGTGGGTGGTATGTACCTTTGATACGATGTGGTGAAAATGGTATTTTCCCTCTATAATCTTCCTCCTAAGAACACATAAATTTGGTCTAATCATGAGACAACATGAAACAAATCTAATTGAGGGACATTCTACAAAATACCTGATCAATACTCTTCAAAACTTTCAAGATTATCAAAAGCAAGAGAATTCTGAGAAACAGTCCCAGTCAAGAGGAGCTTGTGAAGTCATAATGACTAAATGTAATGTGGTATCAAAACTTATTAATAAAAGCTCTTTTAGCTGAAAAATGTATTTATTTTTACTTCATTTTTGAAAGATATTTTTGTTGGATATAGAAATGTATGTTGACCAGTTTTTCTTACAGACATTAAAGAAATCTCATTTTCTTCCAGATTGCATTATTTTTGAGAGGTCTGTTGTCATTTGAACCTCTCACTTTGTTTATTAATTCTGGTTGCTTTTTTTTAATATTTATAATTCTCTTGGGTTTTTTTAAATTGAGATATAATTAATACACCATTATATTAGTCTCCAGTCTAGAACATGTTTTGATATTTGTATATTTTGCAAAATGATTGCCATAGTAAATCTAGTTAACATTCATTACCATACATAGTTAATAATTTTTTTTTGGTGATGAGAACTATTAAGATTTGGGACACCTGGGTGGCTCAGTCGGTTAAGTGTCTGCCTTCAGCTCAGGTCATGATCCCGGGGTTTAGGGATTGAGTTCCACATTGGGCTCCTTGCTCAGTGGGGAGCCTGCTTCTCCCTCTGCCTGCCACTTCCCCTGCTTGTACTCACTCTCTCTCTCTCTCTGGAAATAAATAAATAAAATCTTAAAAAGAGAGAGAGAACTATTAAGATTTACCTCTTAGTAACTTTCAAATATGCAATACAGTAGAAGTTAACTATAGTTAACCTGCTGAACATTACATCCTCATGACTTACGTATTTTATACCCAGAAGTTTGTAACTTTTTATCCCCTCCACACATTTCATCCCCCCTCCCCACCTGGCAACCACTAATCTGTTAAGTCTGTTCTCTGTATCTATAAACTCATTTTTATTTGTTTTAAATTCTACATATAAGTAAGTTCATACAATATTTGGGTTTTTTGTTTTCATCTGACTTATTTCACTTGGTATAATACCCTCAAGCTCATGTTGTTGCATTTGGTAAAATTGCTTTTTTATGGCTAAATAATATTCCATTTTATATACATATTGCAGTTTCTTTATCCATTTACCCTTCAGTGGACATTTAAGTTACTTCCATGTCTTGGATATTAAAATAATGCTGCAATGAATGTAAAAGTGTATACATCTTTTTGAATCCGTGCTTTTGTTTTCTTTTTTCTTTTTATTTTTTTGTTCTTATTTTAATTACAGTATAGTTAACATACAGTCTTATATTAGTTTTAGGTATACAATATAGTGATTCAACAATTCCATACATCACCCAATGCTCATCACAACAAGTGCACTCCTTAATCTGCATCACCTATCTCACCCATCACCCTACCTCCCTCCCTCCTAGTAACCATCAGTCTGTTCTCTATGGTTAGAGTCTGTTCCTTGGTTTTCTCTCTTTTTATTTTTCCCTTTGCTCATTTGTTTTGTTTCTTAAATTCCACATATGAGTGATATCGTATGGTATTTATCTTTCTCTGACTTTTATTTTGCTTAGCATTATACTCTCTAGCTCCATTCATGTCATTGCAAATGGCAAGGTTTCATTCTTTTTTATGGCTGTATAATATTCCATTGTATATAGATACTACATCTTCTTTATCCATTCATCTAAACATGGACACTTGGGCTGCTTCCAAAATTTGGCTATTGTAAATAATGCTGCTATAAATATATGGGTGTGTGTATCCTTTTGAATTAGTGTTTTGTATTTTAGGGGTAAATACCCAGTAGTGTGATTACTGGATCATTGGGTAGTCCTATTTTTAACTTTTTGAGGAGCCTCCATCTTGTTTTCCAGAGTGGCTGCACCGGTTTGCATTCCCACCAGCAGTGCAAGAGGGTTCCTTTTTCTCCACATCCTCACAACACTAGTTTCTTGTGTTTTTGATTTTAGCCATTTTGACTGGTATGAGGCAATATCTCATTGTACTTTTGACTTGCATTTCCCTGATCATTAGTGATGTTGAGCATCTTTTCATGTGTCTGTTGGCCATCTGTATGTCTTCTTTGGAGAAATGCCTGTTCATGTCTTCTGCCCATTTTTTTTTCTCCAGTTTCCACTTGTTTTATTTTTTTATATTTTATTTTATTTTATTTTATTATGTTATGTTAATCACCATACATTACATCATTAGTTTTTGATGTAGTGTTCCATGATTCATTGTTTGCATATAACACCCAGTGCTCCATTCAGTATGTGCCCTCTTTAATACCCATCACCAGGCTAACCCATCCCCCCACCCCCGACCCCTCTAGAACCCTCACTTTGTTTCTCAGAGTCCATAGTCTCTCATGGTTCAGCTTCCCCTCCCGATTCCCCCCCATACTTCATTTTTCCCTTCCTGCTATCTTCTTCTATTTTTTTTTTTTTAACATATAATGTATTATTTGTTTCAGAGTGTACAGGTCTGTGATTCAACAGTCTTACCCGATTCACAGCGCTCACCATAGCATATACCCTCCCCAGTGTCTATCATCCAGCCACCCCATCCCTCCCACCCCCCACCACTCCAGCAACCCTCAGTTTGTTTCCTGAGATTAAGAATTCCTCATATCAGTGAGATCATATGATACATGTCTTTCTCTGATTGACTTATTTCGCTCAGCATAATACCCTCCAGTTCCAGCCACATTGTTGCAAATGGCAAGATTTCATTCCTTTTGATGGCTGCATAATATTCCATTGTATATATACACCAATCTTCTATATGCCCATTTTTAATTGGGTTATTTGGGTTTTAGGGTGTTGAATTGTATAAGCTGCTCATATATTTTGGATACTAACCCTAATGGCCATTTCGATAGCAATAGCATTTGACAAAGTACAACATCCATTCATGATAAAAACTCTCAACAAATAGGTTTACAGAGAACATAACCTCAACATAATAAAGGCCATGTATGAAAAATGCACAGCAAATAAGACAAGGATGTCCACTCTCACCACTTTTATTCAACTTAGTATTGGAAGTCCTAGCCACAGCAATCAGACAACAAAAAGAAATAAAAGGCATCCAAATAGCAAGGAAGAAGTAAGACTTGCACTATTTGCAGATGACATACTATATATAGAGAACCCTAAAGACTCCACCAAAAAGCTACTAGAACTGATAAATGAATTCACTAAAGCCTCAGAATAAAAGTCAACATACAGAAATCTGTTGCATTTCTATATACTAATAATGAAGCAGCATAATGAGAAATTAAGAAAACAATCCCATTTACAATTGCACTAAAAATAATAAGACACCTAGGAATAAACTTAAAGAGGTGAAAGACCTATACTCTGGAAACTAAAACACTGATGAAAGAAATTGAGGGAGACACAAAGAAATGAAAAGACATTCCTTGCTCATGGATTGAAAGAACAAATATTGTTAAAATGTTGATACTACCCAAAGCGATCTACAGATTTAATGCAATCCCTATCAAAATACCAACAGCATTTTTCACAGAACCAGAACAAACAATCCTAAAATTTTTATGGAACCACAAAAGACCCAGAATAGCCAAAGAAATCTTGAAAAAGAAAAACAAAACTGGAGGTATCATAATTCCAGGCTTCAAGGTATACTACAAAGCTGTAGTAATCAAAACAGTATGTTACTGGCACAAAAATAGACACATAGTTCAATAGAGCAGAATAGAAAACCCAGAAGTAGGGGCGCCTGGTTGGCTCAGTCTTTAAGCGTCTGCCTTCAGCTCAGGTCATGATCCCTGGGTCCTGGGATGGAGCCCCACATCAGGCTCCCTGCTTGGTGGGAAGCCTGCTTCTCCCTCTCCCACACCCCCTGTTTGTGTTCCCTCTCTTGCTGTCTCTCTCTCTGTCAAATAAATAAATGAAATCTTTAAAAAGAAAAGAAAGAAAGAAAGAAAACCCAGAAGTAAACTCACAATTACATGATCAATTAATCTTTGACAAAGAAGGCAAGATTATGCAATGGGAAAAAGACATTCAACAAATGGTGTTAGGAAAATTGGACAGCTACATTCAGAAGAATGAAATTGGACTACTTTAATACATCATACACAAAAATAAATTCAAAATGGATTAAAGACCTAAATGTGAGACCTCATGAAACCATAAAAATCCTAGAAGAGAGCACAGGCAGTCATTTCTCTGACATCGGCCACAGCAACATTTTTCTATATATGTCTCCTGAGACAAGGGAAACAAAAGCAAAAACAAACTATTGTGACTATATCAAAATAAAAAGCTTCAGGGCGCTTGGGTGGCTCAGTCAGGTAAGTGTCTGCCTTCGGCACAGGTCATGATCCCAGGGTCCTGGGATCGAGCCCCACATCTGGCTCCCTGCTTGGCAGGAAGCCTGCTTCTCCCTCTCCCACTCCCCCTGCCTGTGTTCCTGCTCTTGCTTTGTCTCTCTCTGTCAAGTAAATAAATAAAATATTTAAAAATAAATAAATGAATGAATGAATTATCTAAGTTTTTCCACAGTATAACTGCTATCATCATAGAATATAATAAACACTAAATGCAAAATTTTGTTGCTAAGTGGAATTAAGTGTTGAAGCATCAATAAAGTATAACATACTTATCTATGAAATAAATATATTTCTGTTATTTAAAAAACTATTATAGGGCTCCTGGGTGGCTCATTCATTAAACATCTGCCTTCGGCTCAAGTCATGATCCCAGGGTCCTGGAATCGAGCCCCACATCAGGCTCCCTGCTTAGCAGGGAGCCTGCTTCTCCCTCTCCCTCTGCCCCTCCCTCTGCTCATGCTCTCTCTCTCAAATAAATAAATAATATCTTAAAAAAAATAAAAAATAAAATGCTTCTACACAGTGAAGGAAACAATCAACAAAACCTAAAAGCAACCTACTGTTTGGGAGAAGATATTTGCAAATGACATATTTGATAAAGGGTTAGTATCTGGTTGCTTTTAAGATATTCTTTTTAATCTTTGATTTTTAGTAATGTTGCAATGGTATGTATAGTTATCATTTTCTTTGCTTAGGATTCATTGAGCTTTTAAATCTGAAAATTCGTATTTTCAGCAAATACAGGACATTTTTAGTCATTATTTTTTCAAATAATTTTTTTGCTTTTTTATCTCCCTGATTTTGGGGAACTCTAACTGTACCTATATTGAGACTACTGATATTGTTCCATAGATCATTTTCCCCTTATAATTTTATCTCTGTTTCTAAGATTATCATTTCTATTGCTCTAACTTCAAGTTTACTAATCCTTACTTCTGCCATCTCCAATTTTTTGTTAAGCCCATGAGTGAATATTTTTTTTTGGATACTGAACTTTTCAGTTAATGAATTTCCATTTGGTTGTTTTTCCTTTATTTGTTACGTCTCTGTGGAGATTCTCTGTCTGTTCATTCATTATGGCTATTTTTCTCTTAGCTCCTGAGTGTGTTTATTATAACTTCTTTAAAATCCACATCTACTTATTCTAACATCTGCATCGTATTAGAATCTGTTTCTATTTACTCCTCTCTCCCTTAATTATGAATACATTTCTGTCTATCTTTACATATCTAGTAATTTTTAAATTTTATACTTTGTGGATATCCATTGTAGAGATTGAATCTAATATTGGCTTCTGACTAGTGTTCATTTTTGTTTTAGGAGGGAGTTCATTTGCCTAGACCTAAACCATAAGCTCTGTTTTCCTTGCAGTCGGCAGCAGTTGAATGTGCAGCTCAGTTCTCTCAGCCTTTTAGCTCTTGTAATCTCTCTCATGCTTGCATAATTCAGGGTTCAACCAAAGATTTGGATATACTTTTTTGTAGATTATTTTTAGATATTATTATTATCCACTCTGTAGATCCCTCTTTTTCAGCATCCCCCTAACTTTTCAGTCATTGTGGCAATACCTAACTATTCATTGACTCCTCTAGCCAGAAAAAAAGTGTTTTTCTGCTTCAGTTATAATAACCTATCACTGTAGACTGGAAAAATGCCATAAAAATGGGATTGTCTCCCAGTTCTCTTTTTTCAAAGATGATTCCCCTTAAGTTTCTGTCTGCTTTTATCCTAGTCCCATGCCTTCAAGTAATTGCCTTTTTAAGTAGTATTTTGTACAGGGCTTATAACTGTGATCTATAGTAGGGTTGGCCCAAATCAAGATAATCCACTATTACCAGAAATAGTATCTCTGCCTGTTCATTTTTGATAATCTCTTTTCTCTTTCATTTCCTTAAACACATTAAACTCATTTTATATTTTGCATCTGATCATTCTGATTATTGAATATCATATAGGTTCATTATTTCTTCTTTATCATATGTTGGCTTTTTTTTCTTTATTTGTGAATTTTTTTGTTATCATGGGTTCATATTTGTTGATACTTTTTTATACTTGGAGGTCTGCATTTAATGTTCTTTCCTGGAAAATTTCAGTTTACTTTTGTTTTACTTTCAGTTTTGGTCTGTTTGTTTTTGTTAGACATGGAGAAGGATCCTTCAATTCAGTATCACTTCGAACCAAATTCTTATTTTTTTGGACGAACTATATAGTGAGAATTCAGGCCTCAAACCCACATGAGGAATTTCCGCCCCCCTCTCTCCCGCCCACTCTATCTAGAGCCAAATTTTTGGGAGGCAAGTTTCTTTACGTAGTTCACCCTTTAAGCATGGGTATTGCCCTTCAGGGTTCTGGCTTTGTAATAGGATGTCTAATCCAATTTTTTTAATTATTTGGGCACTGAGCATTGTCTCCTGAATTCAGCCCCCTCCTACCACCAGCACCATATCTGTATTCATTTCTAGGTCATTGAAGATTAAAAGATGCTCAGAGCAGCCATGGCTTCAGTGATTGCGTATTTCACTAGACTTCTGGTTTACCATAGTTTTTGACTTTTGACTTTCCCCTTACTTTCTTAGTAGGTCAGCTGGGCATTTAGAAAGATTTTTTTTTTAATCCAGCATTTTAAGTGTTTGGTAATTGAAGGGTTTTTCAGGATATCTAATATATGATGTTGTCAAAAAGAGAAAGTTTTTATTCTAGTTTTAACTAAATGTTACTTTTGAGTTTTTTACTTACATTTAATTTATTTAGTTTTATATTTAATCCAAGTGTTGACAATGCTGTGGGGAAACAATTTGTTTTGCTCAGCAGGATGGTCCTTTGGGGACTTTCTTCAGTCTAGTGTCTTGTATACTGCATATAGCAGAAATTTTACACATTCGATGATATTTCTATAGTTTCCCAGGCTGATGCTGGATTTTACGTTCCTGTCTGCAGTGATAAAATGTGTTTGTCATCTATAATCATGCTACTGACTTTCTTGGGAACTATGGTAGTGTTACTACCTGTCTACAAAAATGGATAAAATTAAGTAAGACTGTTAAATAAATTGTGTCTCAAGTGCAATTGTTTTTAAGAAGTTATGAATTTATAGAGAGTTCTCCCATAGAGAGTTCTCCTACTTCACTTAAATGAAATTTGAGTGGTCATCTAATCATTTCATTCCTCTCAAGGAAAATGGTAGTGAAATAGTTTCTTACACATTAGAATGTAGTCTATTTAAAGGTTTCCACATTTTTTAAATGTGGTTTTAGTATTTATTGTCTGACTCTAAAGAAACTTCTTTCTTCTGCAAACATGGCCTCAATCCCATCTGTCCCACCCTTGTCTATTTCCTCTCAGGTACCAAAGATTTCTGACCTATTTGAAGAGAAATGCCAAAGGTATTTGTAAATATTTAGGAAAAAGAATAATTCCCTTTTCTTTCTTTGACCATTAAACAATCAAAATCACTGTAACTCTACAAGGTAAGGATGGCACGGATCTTTTGCTATATCCCACTCTCATAGAGCTTACTATGGCAAAACCACCACATCTGCCCCACCTGGCCTTCCACATTTTTGAAGTAGCTAACTAAAATGTCTCTAAGAAAGAAAACAAGGTAACCATAAAAATCCATCATTTTTTCTAGCCTTTAAATAATACAGCATTATTTTATTCCCCCAAGTAGTTGTGTTTAATACAGTACTTGGATCTAGCTATTAAACCAATCTTCAGTTTATTCTCCACTAGTCAAGTTGATCCCTAATTCTTTTCATCTCTCCTCTAAAATTCAGTTTTATTGTCTTTTAATAATATCAGTGGTTTTCCCCTGAAATCTCTTCAAGACTATGATCCTCACATTCACCAAGATCAGTCATCATCATTGTCCCTTTCCATCTCAAGAAATCACACACACAGACATACATATATACATATACACACACTCACACACAGCCCTGCATGGAAACATTTCAGCTCATGTAGATTGGCATTGCTAGGCCTTTTAATTCATTTGTACATTTATAAATGTTCATTAGTGTTGAGCAATTAACCAAGACTTTCTGACACTCAAAACCTTGATGCTTAAGACAATCCTGAAGTATCTTTTTTTTTAACTCATGTCATATACTTTTAATGATTAATGCACACAGCATAAAATTTACCAGTTTAACCATTTTAAGAGTACAATTCAATGGCATTTAGTACATTCAAAATGTTGTGCAACCATTACCACCATATTGTTCCAGACATTTTTATCACTCCAAAAGGAAATCTGGTACACCTTTATTAGTCATTCGCCATTCTCCTTTCTCTTAGCCCCTGGCTACTATTAATCCGCTTTATGTCTCTATGAATTTGCCCTTTCTGGATATCTGATCTAAGTAAAATCACATGTACACAATATGTAGTCTTTTGTATCTAGTTTCTTTCACTCAGCATAATATTTTCAAGCTTTGTCTATGTTGTAGAATGTATCAGTATTTCATTTTTCTTATGACTGAATAATATTCCACTGTATGGATATAACATATTTTTCATCATTCCATTAGTTGATGGAGATTTGTTTTTTTCCCACTTTTTGGTTATTGTGAATAGTGTTACTGTGAACATCGTTATACAAGTGCTTGTTTGACCACATGTTCACATATTACAATTCTTTTGGGAGTCACAAGGTTATATGACAATTCTGTTTAACTTATTGAGGAACTGCCAAACCGGTTTCCACAGCAGCTGTACCACTTTACAATCCTACCAGCAAGCATAAGGGTTCCAATTTGTCCACATTTGCATTGATGCCTCTTATTTTCCATTTTTAAATTATAACCATCTTAGTAGGTGTAAAGTGTTCTCCCATTATGGTTTGGATTTGCATTTTCCTAATGACAAATGATGCTGAGCATCTTTTCCTGTACTTGTTGGCCATTTGCATATCCTGTTTGGAGGAATGTCTATTGAAGTCCTTTGCCCATTTTTTAAACTTTTTTTAATCTTATTTAAATTCAATTAATTAACATATAGTGTACCATTAGTTTCAGAGGTTGAGTTCTGTGATTTATCAGTTGTGTATAAATTACATCATGTGACCTCCTTAAGGCCCATCACCCAGTTACCCCATCCCTCCTCTCCTCCAGCAACCCTCATTTTGTTTCTTGTATTTAAGAGTCTCTTATGGTTTGTCTCCTTCTCTGATTTCATCTTATTTTATTTTTCCCTCTTTCCCTTATGATCCTCTGTTTTGTTTCTTAAATTCCACATATGAATGAAATCATATAATTGTCTTTCTCTGATTGACTTATTTAGCTTAGCATAATACCCTCTAGTTCCATCCACATCATTGCAAATGGCAAGATTTCATTTTTTTTTTGATGGCTGAGTAATATTCCATTGTGTATATATATATATACACCACATCTTCTTTATCCATTCATCTGTCATTGGACATCTGGTCTCTTTCCATAGTTTGGCTATTGTAGACATTGCTGCTATGAACACTGGGGTGCAGGTGCTCCTTCAGATCACTACGTTTGTATCCTTTAGGCAAATACCCATTAGTGCAATTGCTGAGTCATAGGGTAGCTCTATTTTTAACTTTTTGAGGAACCTCCATACTGTTCTCCAGAGTGGCTGTACCAGCTTGCATTCCCACCAAGAGTGTAAGAGGGTTCCTCTTTCTCCACATCTTTGCCAACATTTGTTGTTTCCTGACTTGTTAATTTTAGCCATTCTGACTGGTGTTAGGTCGTCTCTCATTGTGGTTTTGATTTGTATTTTCCTGATGCCTTGGCCCATTTTTAAATTGTGTTGTTTTTCCTTTTGTTGTTGAGTTGTAAGAGTTCTTTACAAGTACCAGACACTAGACCCTTATCAGATATATCATTTGCAAATATTTTCTCCTATACTGTGAGTTGTCTTTTCACTTTCTTGATAGTGTCCCTTGATGTACAAAAAGTTGGAGTTAATTTTTTATATTATGTGAGGTAGGTATTCTTTTTTTTTTTTAAGAGAGGGAGCAGAGGAGGGAAAGAAAGAGAGGGGAAGAGAGAGAGTCTTCTATGTTTGTTCTTCTTTTTCAAGAACGTTTTGACTACTAGGGGTAATTTGCAATTTCATATGAATTTTAGTATTTTTTTCCATTTCTGCAAAAAAAGGCCATTGGGACTTTGATAGGGGTTGCCTTGAATTTGTAGATCACCTTATAGAGTATTGCCATTTAACAACATTACATTTTCCAATCTATGAACAAAGAATATCTTTCCTTTTGTCTGTTTCTTTAATTTTTTTAGCATTGTTTTCATAGTTTTCAGTGTACCTCTTTGGCTAAATTTATTTATAAATATTTTTTGATGCTTTTGTAAAAGGTTTTTTTTTCTTAATTTCCTTTTTGGGTTGTTCATTATTAGTGTGTTAAAATGTAACTGATTTTTGTGTGTTGATGTTATATCCTGCAACTTTGGGCAATTTGTTTACTAACTCTAATAGTTTTGTTGTTAATTCTTTAGGATTCCCTCTGTGCAAGACCATGTTACCTGTGAAAAGAGTTTTACTTCTTTTCCAATCTGGATGACTTTTACTTCTTTTTATTGCCTAATTTTTTTGGCTAAAGCTTCCAGTAAAATGTTGAATAGAAGTAATAAAAGTAGTCATTCTTGTCTTGTTCCTGATCTAATGGAAAATTTCTTTAATCTTTCATCGTTATGATATTAGCTGTTTTTTGTTTTGTTTTGTTTTGTTAATGCCCTTTATCCTTCTGGGTAAGTTTCTTTCTATTCATAGTTTGTGGAGTGTTTTATCCATGAAAGATTATTGGATTTTGTCAAATGCTTTTCTATAACAATTGACATGATCATGTGGGGCTTTATTTCCCTCATTCTATTTATGTGGTGTATCATATTGATTGGTTTCCATATGTTACATTCCTGGGATAAATCTCATACAGCCATGATGTATAATCTTTTCAGTAGGCTGACGAATTTGGGTTACTAGAATTCAACTGAGGATTTTTCCATCTATATTCATTGGAGATATTGGTCTATAGTTTTCTTTTCTTGTAATGTCTTTGTCTGGCTTTGGTTTCAAAGTAATGCTGGTCTCATAGAGTGAATTAAGAAGTTTGTCCCTCCTGTTCTATTTTTTGGTGGGATTTTCTTTATTCTTTTTTCTTTCTGCTCCTCAGACTGGATAATTTCAGTGGTCCTATCTTCAGGTTCACCGATTCTTTCTTCTTCCTGCTCAAATCTGATGTTGATATCTTCCAGTAAATTTTTCATTTTAACTATTATACTTCTCAGTGCCTAAATTTATATTTGGTTTCTTTTTATAATTTCTCAGTTGACATTCTCCATTTGATGATACATTCTTTTCCTGGTTTCCTTTAATTTTTTTGGTTCATTGTTACATTTTGCTCTTTGAGCACATTTAAGGAAGTTGATTTAAAATATTTTTCTCATAAGTCCAAAGGACTTCCTCAAGGACAGTTTCTGTTTATTTCTTTGCATGTGTTTGTGTAAATAGACCATACTTTCTTTGTATGCTCATGATTTTTGTTGACCAGTTGACAATTTAAATATCATAATATGCTAACTCTAGAAGTCAAATTCTCCTCCTTCCCCAAAGTTTGTTATTGCTGCTTGTTGTGGGTTTTACTTGTTTGTTTCATGACTTTTATAAACTATTGTTGGGGAGACTAAAGACTTTGTTGTATGTGACCAGTGAAGTCTCTAAATGCCTGGAGCCAAGAAAAAAAAAATCCCCCAGTCTTTGTAGCAGGGCTCTGTGTGTTTGTTCAGGCATGTCTTCAGTGCTCAAGTTCTTTGCCTTGTTTTCCTATTTGCAAGGGCTTGCATGCCTGTGACAAGTACGAGCTTAGGATCTTCTCAAGTTCTCTGGTCATGAGCATGGCCTCGTAGATTCCCTGGTATACATGAGAACTTTTCAAAGCCCTTATTCCTCAAAAGCATATCAACCTTTCCTCCCATCTTTTTGATATGTCTGTTATTTGACACAACTGATATCATTTGCCTTATGTGGCAGCAAGTAGTTATTTGCCTTTGAATATTTTCAGCCACTGCCTTATACAGCCATGTTACTGTTTCTCTTTTCTGACAGAGTTCTGAATTAGAGAAATAAAAGCAAGCTCTTTGCATTAGGCTTTAGGGAGCTCCAAGAGAGGTCAAAACAAACAGCCACAATTCTTGGAAAACAAAGTTTCTCTGTTCCCTCCGGCCCTATGATCCCACACTGGGGATGTGGACTGCTATCTTCAAGATTGCCACTGAGCTAGGGGAAGTGAAGTCATGGGTAATTTAAATTGTTACAAAGTTCTCCTGCCAGTATTCAGTTGCCTTTCTATTGATTAAATGTTCAGTTGATTGCTGTAAACCTTTGACTGTTTTCCAGAGTTCTGACAAAGTTGATTCTGACAGTTTTTGCCAGGTTTTCTAGTGTTTCTGTAGTGAGATAAGCTCTTTGAGTTCCCTGCTTTACCATTTTTACTGATGCCACTCCCATATACTTTTATCTATTTTTTATACATATAAAATATATTTGAACACAGAACAGAAATTGGTTTTTTTCCACTTAATAGACTTGTATTGGGTATGTACTACATGCTCAAACCAATCCTAAAAAGGCAGATATAACCATGAACAAGACAGCCTGAAATCTTATCTCAGAGGTTTATATGCTTCTGAGAACATACAAGATATTAGATACCAACTACTAGGACCCATGGGCTAGCACCTGATTTTGTAAATATTTATTGGAATTCAGCCACACCCATTCCTTTTTTTTTAAAGGGTACTTGCCATTTTTAAAAAAAGATTTTATTTATTTATTTGAGGGAGAGCAAATGAGAGAGAGAGAGAGAACAAGTAGGGGGAGGAAGAGGGAGAGGCAGATTCCCAGCTGAGCCGGGAACCCAATGTGGGAGCTTGATCCCAGGACTGTGGGATCATGACCTGAGCTGAAGGCGGATGCTTAACCAACTGAGCCACCCAGGCACCCCCACCCATTCCTTTATATATTGACTATGACTGTTTTTGTGGTGTAACGGCAGACTTGAATAGTTCCAACAAAGCTGAAAATATTTACCATTTGGCCTTTTACAGAAAACATCTGCAGGCTTCTGAACTAAGGCACTGATACTGAATACTGAGTTTTGAGAAGGAAAAAAAAAGGACAGAGCCCCTGTGTCATGCAAGGATGTGTACATGTTATGATTACATTATATTTCAGATATACAAGAAAGAGACAGTGAACAATTAAAAGATACTTATTTAATCTCAGTGTGGCAAAGAAATTTTTTTTAAGATTTATTTATTTATTTGAGAGAGAGAGAAAGAGAGCACACCGAGCAGGGGCAGGGGCAGAGGGAGAGGGAGATAAGCAGACTCCCTGCTGAGCAGGGATCCCAATGCAGGGCTTGATCACAGGACCCAGAGATCATGACTTGAGCCAAAATCAAAGGTCGGATGCTTAACTGATTGAGCCACCTAGATGCCCTAGAAATTTCTCGATAGAAAAGAAAAATGCCATAAAGGAAATATTGATAAATCTACTTTCCAATTAACTAATTCCAATTAACCAATAAACTGCAACAGTGTAGCTTTTGTGTATGAGTCTGAGATTTTTTTTTTTAAGATTTTATTTATTTATTTAGAGAAAGAAAGAGAGAGTGTGCAAGTGGGCAGAGGAGCAGAGGGAAAGGGAGAGAGTGAATCTCAAGCAGACTCTGTGCTGAGCACAGTGCTCCTACACTAGGGCTCAACCTCAAGACACTGAGATCATGACCTGAGCTGTGATCAAGACTTGGTCGCTTAACGACTGAGCCACCCAGGCACCCCAACTCTAAGATTTTTAATATAATTTTCACATCACTCTATTTTTAAACTTTCTATACAAATGAAAAATTATGGCCTGATTTTAGGCAATAGTGTGGCTCTAAAATTATGCAGCATCAGAGAAGATGTATTCCAAATTTACAGGATAGGCCTAGCCTAAAAGGAAGAGGATGTGTATGTATTAAGCCAAAGAATGATATTATACATTTTCATGATGATTATTTTGGAAGTGTAGCCACTTGGCACCAGCCTGGACATTGACTGATGTACTAAATCTTAAAAGCAAGTAAGTTCACCCAGAGACACAAGGACACTGATGAGAATTATCTTGCTGACCTCAAGAAAGAAAAGAATTTCAAACTTATTTGTCACTAACACAGTGTACTGAAGGGAGGACACAGTTTTGTGTATCAGAAAGAAGGTATCAGTATTATAATAGTACTAATGCAGAAGTAGGACCTAAGAACCTGAGAAAATGAGTGCTGTGAAAATGTTTGAACTGCAACTCTCTTTAGCACACCCCTAATCACAGGGTTTGTCGTTTGTTTTTTGCCTTTGGCACACAGATTAGAGATAAACAGCATTTCTTTGCACCCTTGAGAACTAAGACCAGCACTGAACAGTTCTCTAGAAAATGTTTGAACTTGCTTTTTTAAAATCTGAAAGCAATTACCATAAAAATATCAGAACTATATATTACCACCAACTTCTAGGAGCATTCCTGGCTCATAAAAAGGCATAAATTCATATGCTTTTTATTGTCTTTCTTAATCTTGAAGGAATTGTTGATTTAATTAAAACAAAACTTTTTTTTTAGCACAAGACTCAAATCATCTATAAAAAGCAATACATTTCACGACCCCTAAGAATACCACATTAACTTTGTCTTTTAACACACCATAAGAATGTCAATTAATGTCAAATTAAATCCAAGATGGACACATTAAATTCCCACTGGCTTGAAATATTTTATTAGATGTTTGTGAATGTGTTTCCTCTGGAGATTTTTCTAGTAATTACCAAAGAATGCCTGTGCCTCAGAAGTTGAATCTCTTCCTCACATGTCTATACTGTTTTCCAATCATCTAAGTGTGATACAGTTTTAACCAGAAATGACAGGTGATGAGACTGGCAAAGAAGCTGACTGAAGCAAGCCAGATCTGACACCTGTAAAATTAGAAACAAGATACCTTAACCAAGTGGCAGTTGTCAGTGGTTACATATGAATGTTATTTTATGGTAGAATATTATTCAGGCCTGTTTTGAAAGTCTCATACTAACTGGCAATTCAACTGCTCAGGATTGTTAGTAACGAAGACACTATTATAAAGAGGTTACACATTTGCGAAAGGTGATTTCCACTGGGTTCTGAAATTATAAATGTATATGTTTTCATGAAGTTTATTATTTGTTTTGCATTTTTCTTGCAACAAAGAAGTCTTAACGCATCGTTCCCCATGTTCAGCTTTTTGCAGCAATCCTTTGCTTCATTTGATGTGAAGTGTCACAGCAAATCTGGCTGAAGGAGACCTAAAGTATGTTAGAAAAACAACAACAAATTGTAATGCCGTAGATGCTGGGCCAGAATGCAGAGCTTATAAATGAATACCTGTGCACAGATAATATAACCATCTATTTGATAGAGAAGGAAAATTAGGTGATTAAAACTTACTTTCACATAAGTGTAGAAATGACAAACTTAAAAGAGATTTTAAAAAAAGCACCTACTGTTTTGATGTTTAGTATGAGTAGCAGTGATTTGGAGAAAGAAAACATGAGACATCAGAGAAAGGGGTATAGAAGCTAAGCTTAATGTGAGGCTCTGAAGTGAGAGATTACAGAATATCACATATGAGGTATCAGCATTGCTCACCAAGTGTGGTGTGACTGAGGGGATTCTGATGGCACGCAGAACAATTATGAGAGGGTAAATTTAGCGGGATTAACTCCAAGTGAGTTGGAAAAAACTTGATAAGGAATAACCATGAAATGGTGTGAAAGAATAACTAACATTACTGGATCTTCTCTCCTGGTCTGTGGGAACCAGGTTTGAGTCGAATCTGTTTTGAACAAAGGAGTATGCATCCAGCTTTTGCAAACAATATTAGTTTGCATAAACAGAAACTAAAACTAAATACCATGGGGGGGGAAGCAGAAGTCCTGTCATGTAGTCATTTTTTCAGCTATATTAGCACTAGAAATAATAGACCAATAGAAAGTGAGAGTTGAACAAAACCTCAGTGATGCTTTGGATCCTCTCATTCTGGGTTACACCTATGGAAACTGAAATACAGAATAGCTTGTAAACCAAATTTGTGTGTGTGTGTGTGTTCACAAATGTGTGTTATATGTATACACACACACACACACACACATTGCCCCTGATATGCCTTACTCTATACCAGTGTAGTTTTCTTCACTTTGATAATCAAGCCCAGTCCTAAAGCTCTTTCATAAGCAGCACTATTTTCCAATTCAACATTAACAAACACAGGTGTCTAGGCTTGCTAGCACAAGTGTAATCCAGCAAAGAATCAAATCTCTGTGAAAAAATGCATTGAAAATTATCTGAAAGGGTACACACAAAACCAACAATAATACTTACCTCCAAAAAGAGAGTGCATGGAGAAAAATGAGGGTGGTGGTCAAAGGCAATTTTAGCCTCATCTGTAATGTTCTAATTTTGGACAAAGAGAATGGCTTTGTATATCATTTGTGTAAACAAAAAATCAATTTAAAAAATAGTGTGTTAGTAGATATACAAGTTAATCTTAGCATTTTCATATATATTTACCTATTTGCTTTCTCAGACTTATATTTTTAAAATTGCTTAAGACAGGAAAAACATACTATCATCTTCCCAGTTCTAGTTGTATTATCTCAAATAACCATTTCTGAACAAGCTATATCAAGGGTCAGTTCTTTCCTTTGCAGTTTTTACCATAACCTCATGTGCATTTGTTCTAATTGATAGGTTACTCTATCACAAAGCTCACAAAAGGCAGATTTTCTTTCTATGGCACCTACTACCAAACCTGGTATCATATAATAGGAGTTACTATCAATTAAAGTTTTCTCTTAAAATTTTACAAACTGCTAGGAAACCAAAATATTTATAAAGAAAGAAATGAATAGAATTTCAGATATTCAAATATTTCATGAAAATATGCTAGATATATACAAACCTAAGATAGTAACCCAGAGCTCCATCTAATGTTAACAGGCTTGTTGTACCTTGATGAGAATCGGTCTCATTTATAGAACCTAGCTTCTAATGCTATCATGTTTACCAAACTTGGGGCTAGTATTCACATGTACATTTTGATATTCTGGGCATACTATAGATATCACATTCTAAAATAATGTGCATAGGCATGAATAGAAGTAGAGTTTTCGATCTGGTAATAACCTTCAAAATCTTCTAATTCAGTTTCTTCAAATGAGAAATTGAGAACCAAAAGGTGAAGTTACTGACTTAAAATCATTCAGCAAGTTAGTAATGACTTAAGTTGGGACACAGGTGCTGATCAACATATATAAATGTGTTTTCTTATATGCAATCAAGTTAGAAAAGTAAAATAGGTATGAGAAAGAAAGTCACAGTAGCTCATTAAATAATCTAAGGTATACCTAAGCAAAAGCTTGCCTCTAATACAGAATTTTTTTAATATATTATTTTCCTGTTTAACAAACCTTGCTTTCTCTGAGTTAATATCCTGCATTGTCCAGTGCTTCTTAATTGCAATTAAATTCCTAACACTGTTCCTTTCAGATAGAGCAGTGTGAGAACAAATGGACTCTTGCCAATTCCCCAGTCACTCGTTTTGTAAACTTTCTATTTTTTGCTCTCCTCCTGGGACTAAATCAAACCTATGAAGTCCTACTGCGTAATTCCCCTTCATCTTGTACTGAAAAGTGCTCTTCCTCCTGCAATCTGATGTACAATAGAAAATTTCAAACTGCTAATAAACAGCATGGATTCCTGGGTCAGAAAGCTGACCATCTGTGTGCCAAACACCTGGATGTAAAGAATGAAGCCTCTCATTATTGATTCAAAACATGAATATAAATTGGAGAACTCTGGAATGTTACCAGACAATACATCAGAAGGTGCTAATAAACCCACAACTTAACACGGTGCCCTGAGATGTTGCTTCAAGTTCTCTTCAGTTTTTCTTCTTTTCATCCCTTTTTATAGAGGCCTGCCAGATTTAGCAAATGAAAGCACAAGCTGCCAGCTAAATTTTAATTTCAGATAAACAACAAATAAATTTTTTACCATAAGTATGTCCCATGCAATATTCGGAACATACACCAAAAAATTCTTTGTAGTTCATCAGAAATTCAAATTTAACTGCATGTCCTGTATATTTTATCAGACAACCCTATTTTTGTGCAAATACCTTTGAGCTACCTCTGAAGATAATCTGGCTTTTCCTATGAGTTAATATGTGATAGTCACAAATTTGGGAGAAAGGGATATTCAGCAAATGAATATCTTAAAACTTTGCTTCTAGACCTACCTAGAGAAATTTGGCAGGCTTGGTTTACTGGGTACCCCACGAGTAGGCAAACATTTTCTCTAAGGCTCAGATAGCAAATATTTTAGGCTTTGCAGGTCACACAGTCTCTGTCACAACTTTTCCTTCATAGTGTGAAAGCAGTCATAGACAATACATAAAAAATGAGTGTGGCTGTATTCCAATAAAATTTTATTTAAGAAAACAGGTGTCCAGCAAGATTTGGTCTGCAGGCTGTAGTTCTCTAATTCATGTCATGTAGCCAGTATTCCAGTGACATTAAATTTAACTTATCGGAAAATCAGTCTAGTCAGTTGGATAAAGCTGGATTTCCAAAAATCATAAAAAATAGTGTGATTGTTCAGGGAAATGGAAATCAAGCTTTTGCTCATATACTATGAAACTGTACTGTATCCCTCTGCTATTGAAGGGAGAAGAGAATGATCATACAATCTATTAGGTTTGCAATGCTAATTAGAATTAATTAAATTTAACACATTATACTATTACCTAGTTCATAATTCAAAGAGACACTGTCATTTAGCCAAATTACTACTTTTTAAAAAAGAAATTAATGGATATATTTAAAATTAAAAATGAAGGTGGGGGCTAGCATTTCAAAGAAGATAGAAAATTTAAACAAGAGAAGTAACATTGCACAAAGCAAATGAAAAGGGATCTTTATACACAAGGGCAGCTGAAAGGCAGAAAAATAACAGGATACGGCTGGTAGGATAAATTGAGAGAGACAAGTCTTGAGCAGTTTCCATGACTCATTGCTGAGCCACAGTAACCAGAGCAGTGCAGACTGATTCAAAATGGATACAGGGAAAGTGAATATGGCATGCAAGAAGAGGGATGAAAAGAGTCAAGGACCAAGAGAGGATGAAATGGAGTGATGTCTTAGAGAGCTACCTTTACTGGCGAGACATGTGGAAAACAGAGATGCAGAGATTGGTTTTGTTTATGATCTCTTGCCAGCAACTACTTGTTTACAATCCGAGGGTTAGGTCAAAGATGAAGGTGTACCTGATGGTGACAGGAAAGCCTTTTTTTACAGTGTGTTTTTCTGTCCTAGGAGTTTAGTCTGGTAGAAAGGATTCAGGCATACATTTAAAATCAATCATGCATGTGACAGCCAACCATGTATTTCAGATAATCCAATGGAACAAGTGTTGCACTTGCTAAATTTGAGGCACAGATAAAGAGATGCAAAAGCAAATTGAGTGGAAAAAAATCACTTTATTAAATGTTTCTTTTTCCCTTTTCATCAGCATCAAAGCCAGAATCAACCTGACACAACAGTAATTGTATAAATGACTGAAATGAAGTAAAGAGGTTATTGTCATTGAATAGCTATCTCCATGGCAATAGGAATAGATTGTGTACAATACAGAGTGAAAAGAAGTAAATGAATAAATACAATGCACATTCTGAGAGAACTCAGAATCAAGCTGATGGTGGAGAGGGTGCCAGAAAACTTACCTAGGAGTCATGGTACCAGAAATGACCAACATTCTAACTTTGCTAATTTGTGAGATAAAATGGTCCCCAAGTTAGAATGCACATTTATAGGAAATGGCTCAGGATAGCTTTAGCCAGGCATAGTTATTACCATGAAAACAGTAACTGAATTAATCTTACCAGTATATTTTATATACTCTGATCAAATTAACTTTAAAAAAAATGTCCAACTCCTGTGTAAATATTTTGCATTTGTCACATTAAAATATATAAGGAAGTCTTTGTTTCTGATGACATCACTAGATATCACCAAAGGCAAAATTTATCTTGCTGGAAGCATAGTAACTAATCTTTACTGAGCGCTTTTTAAACGTCAGGTATGATGGTAAGTGT
This sequence comes from Mirounga leonina, assembly GCF_011800145.1. Lineage (NCBI taxonomy): Eukaryota > Metazoa > Chordata > Mammalia > Carnivora > Phocidae > Mirounga > Mirounga leonina. The sequence goes on from NW_023270807.1 coordinate 33,215,515, forward strand.
TTCTATATGTCCCACAACAACCCTGGGAAGGTGGTATTCTTAATATCTCTATTTAACATATGAAAAAATGAGGCCCAGAAAGGTTAAGTAACTGTCTAAGGGACACAGCTGAGAAGTGACAGTGCAGATCTTCTATTGCAGGCTATCCCCCCTGAGAGCCTGGGTCTTGAGCACTACTCTATATGAAAGGGTTTTATGTATGCCCAGACAGATGGTCACTCACCATCTCAGGCAAGAGCTAATGTAGCCTTCATTAGTGGATGTTGGTTGCACTTGGCTTCTGTAGACAAACTTTCCTGTCCTGGGTCACAACCATGGCTTATCTCATCACTCATGATACTGGTTCCTGGCTGGGAACGTGAGCTAGTGGTGTCATCTACTACCACACTGACTTCCAGAGTTGATTCTGTGATCTTAGTGGCTCGAAAGGTGTGCCCTTCGTCTCCCTTCAGTCTGTGGACAGCCCCCCAGAGGCCCATTCTTTGGTTGTGGATATTTAGAGAAGCCATTCTCTTTCCTAATGGAGTTAGTGAAGGGAATGCTGAGGGCAGTTCAATTCAAAGTATGGACCTCAGAATAGCAGACCAGCACACCTGTGAGCTTGCTTAAAGGGCAGCTTCTTGGGTCCTACCACCCAGATTTACTATATCAGTACCTTTGGGATTTGCATTTTACCAAGATGTCCAGGTGATTTGTATGCACATTAAAGTTGGAGAAATATCAACTTAGGGAACATACTATTGCCATCACTTTTCCTCATGTTTATTTTTTTTTCAGTTTCTTTTTTTTAATTTAATTTTATTATGTTAGTCACCATCCAATACATCATTAGTTTTTTGTTTTTTGGGTTTTTTTTAAAGATTTTATTTATTTATTTGACAGAGAGATAGACAGAAGAGCACAAGCAGAGGGAATGGCAGAGGGAGAGGGAGAAGCAGACTCTGCACTGAGCAGGGAACCCAATGCGGGACTCGATCCCAGGACCCTGAGATCATGACCTGAGCTGAAGGCAGACACTTAACCATCTGAGCCACCCAGATGCCCTATCATTAGTTTTTGATGTAGTGATCCATGATTCATTGTTTTCATATAACACCCAGTGCTCCATGCAGTACGTACCCTCTTTAATACCCATCACCAGGCTAACCCATCCCCATCCCCCCAAAACCCTCAGTTTGTTTCTCTGAGTCCATAGTCTCTCATGGTTCATCTCCCCCTCCGATTTCCCCTCTTCATTTTCCCTTCCTTCTCCTAATGTCCTCCATGCTATTCCTTATGTTCCATAAATAAGTGAAACCATATGACAATTGACTTTCTCTGCTTGCCTTATTTCACTTAGCATAATCTCCTCCAGTCCCATCCATGTTGATGCAAAAGTCGGGTATTCATCCTTTCTGATGGCTAAGTAATATTCCATTGTATGTATGGACCGCATCTTCTTTATCCATTCATCAGTTGAAGGGCATCTTGGCTCTTTCCACAGTTTGGCTATTGCAGACATTGCTGCTATGAACATTGGGGTGCATATGGCCCTTTTTTTCACTACATCTGTGTCTTTGGGGTAAATACCCAGGAGTGCAATTGCTGGGTCATAGGGTAGCTCTATTTTTAAATTTTTGAGGAACCTCCACACTGTTTTCCAAAGTGGCTGTACCAACTTGCATTCCCACCAACAGTGTAAGAGGGTTCCCCTTTCTCCACAACCTCTCTAACATTTGTTGTTTCTTGCCTTGTCAATTTTTGCCATTCTAACTGGTGTAAGGTGGTATTTCAATGTGGTTTTAATTTGAATTTCCCTGATGGCTAATGATGATGAACATTTTTTCATGTGCCATTTGTATGTCTTCTTTGGAGAAGTGTCTGTTCATGTCTTCTTCCCATTTTTTGACTTGATTATGTGTTTTTTGGGTGTTGAGTTTGAGAAGATCTTGGAAATCAGTGCTTTGTCTGTAGTGTCATTTGCAAATATCTTCTCCCATTCTGTGGGTTGCCTCTTTGTTTTGTTGACAGTTTCCTTTGCTGCGCAGAAGCTTTTTATCTTGATGAAGCTCCAAAAGTTCATTTTTGCTTTTGCTTCACTAGTCTTTGGAGATGTATCTTGAAAGAATTTGCTGTGGCCGATGTCGAAGAAGTTATTACTGCTTATGTTCTGCTCTAGGATTTTGATGGATTCCTGTCTCACATTGAGGTCTTTCATCCATTTTGAGTTTATCTTTGTGTATAGTGTTAGAAAATGGTCGAGTTTCATTCTTCTGCATGTGGCTGTCCAATTTTCCCAGCACCATTTATTGAAGAGACTGTCTTTTTTCCATTGCATGTTTTTTCCTGCTTTGTCCAAGATTAGTTGACCATAGAGTTGAGGGTCCATATCTGGGTTCTCTATTCTGTTCCATTGGTCTATATGTCTGTTTTTGTGCCAGGACCATGCTGTCTTGGTCATCACTGCTTTGTAATATAGCTTGAAATTGGGCAACGTGATGCCCCCAGGTTTGTTTTTCTTTTTCAACATTTCCTTGGTGATTCGGGGGTCTTTTCTGAGTCCATACAAATTTTAGGATCATTTGTTCCAGCACTTTGAAAAATGTCATTGGAATTTTGATCGGGATGGCGTTGGGCAGCATAGACATTTTAACAATGTTTACTCTTCCAATCCATGAGCATTTTCCCTCATGTTTAGAAGGTCCATTACTGTATATCAGGAGAGTCTTCTAGGACCCCAGGACCTAGAGCAGCCACTCTCAGTCTCAGCTGACCAGAGATTTCCCCAGCTAGAGATAGTAGGTGCCAGTTGTAGCCACACTTGAAAATGGCTCTTCTTCATAGAATTATAAATTATAAAATGTTTTTCTTGGAGCCTTAATTCTTCTCAGATTCCCAACCAATTCAGTGACATAAAAGCTTCACCTTGGGATCAGACCTGTCACAGCTCTCAGTTACTCCTTGGCTTTGGTGTGCTTCAGTGCATAAGAAAAATCAAAGCTGAAACTGGAAAACTACATAGAATTCAGATCAATATAAGATGGTGGAAATCATGGCAGCTGATAAAGCTTAGTGACAGATTTGTGATACAGAAACACCACTCCTGCCTCCCATTCCTTCCCTTTATTCCTGGCTGCCTCAGCAAGCACCTTTCCCTAAATGTTAGTTTAATATTCAAGAAATTAATTTTGATTAAGTGCCTAGTGCCAGAGTCTTATCCTGCCAAACAAGGGTATATAGTCCACTTGAAGGGATGCATAAATTATATAAGGATAATATAGACGAAAGAAGAAGTTGCAAACAAAATCACCAATTATTCATATTACAAGCTGGGTAGAAGCTCTATTGAAACAGAACCAGGTCTCCCTATTTATGATCAAGCCCCAGCAAACAATCCATGGTAAAAATAAGAAAACTAAACTTGAGTTTCAATTGTCTTATTGAACCACGGGTCTTCAGTACAGATTACAAACAAATCAAGCAGTTAAACATCTCAGTTTTTCACAACTGGTTAGTATAGATTTCCTTTAACTTTAAAATTAATTTCATTCCTATTTTTCATCTTGTACTAAAAATTTACCCCCACCTGTCTCCACATCTCACTTCCCCCTTGTCTATCTCTGTATCTGCCACCCTATCTTTGAAGTTTTTGCATCTCTCTCCTTGTGATCACACAACTTATTTTAGAACTGGCCAGGGTTTCTTTAGAAGGTTTCAATCTGGACTCCTAACACCCAGAATTTAAATTCATCTGCATCCCGGACAAAGCAGGAATAAGAGACTTGTAGAGACAGACATGACATAAAGACAGATGCCAAACACAATAGAGGATTAAGGAAAGGGGGGGCAGAATTCGAATAGGAGAGAAATGAATCAATAAATACATAAGCAGCTAGATAGCCAATCAAGGAGAATAAAGACCCTTTAAAAAGGAACACAGGATTTTACAAGATCCAGACAAAAGCCTCTCAACTAATCATCGTCAAGGTATGTGAAATTTAGCACTTATACTTAGAGCCAACTTAACCATTTTATACATTAAACAGCATAATTACTCTTCAGTTGTGAATGTTCTTGACTGTACCTGCAAGTAGAATGGCCAAAATCATTGTTATATCAAAATTTTAGTTAAATATGTGTTCATTTTCTAATATTCTATTAACATCAGCAAAATTGTTCTTAAATTGGGAAACAAATGTTCATTTTATTACTAACCATCATACCTTATATGTTACATGTCTTTAATGCATAAAATATTATATAATAACCATTTACACAAATCATCCAAACATTTTCTTATTCTGCCAATCCATAGATGCTAATTCAGAAAAAAAATGAAGTTACGAAAATTCACAAGTTTGAACACTAATTATATGGAGGATTAAGGGAGGCTTATGCCTTGAAATATTTTTCTAACTGAGTTGAGAACAGAGAACAAATCACTGTGCCAGAGAAGTCAAGGGAAGGACACCTGGCCCTTCTGTTTCTTGGTTGTTCTTGAATGTAAGAATGACAGTTTTGCTTTTTTCCAAGAATAACTCCAACCAATTTTTCTCAGAACAACTAACTACAGGTTTTGCAGATAGGCTACGATGAATTTTAACATGGAATGTTTTCCTTAAATACTAGAGTACTGTGTATTTTAGTTTGGATAAATGTCTATAAATGCCACAAGAATGTTGAGGGATCTACTGTACTTTTTAAAAAATCTTTTGATTTTTAAAAGCAAGGTACATGAGAACAAGCAGAAAATCATAGACTTGTTGAAGATATGGTTTACCAACATATCTAAGTATCTTAGGATATGGATATGAACAAGATATATAAATGGAGACTGGGCAACGATGAGGTAAATTTACAACTTGTTAAATGACCATGCCCTAAGAGTACTGACTCATTGGTGAGTGGTGGACAACAGGGCCTTTAACCTCAGTGATGAAGTAGAAGTAAGTAATCTTTGTCAGGTGTAGCAGACTGCACAAAAGTGGGAAAAGTAACTAATAAAATGTGGGCTATAAGCAATATCCCAGTGTTCACAAGCTACAATGATGAACTGAATCCAACAAAATACACTTAATCTGAGTATATGTAAAGTCCAATACTTATTTTTAAAATATATAGTAAGACAATTTTTGTGAAAAGTTACCAAAAGTGAATTTGATCTCTGTCCACATGAATAGAGGTAGAGTGTCCAAAAAACTGAAGTGATCATTCTCTACTCCAAACTGTTTGATCTCCACTCAGGAACCTTTCCATTCATTTTTAAGTGCCACATCTTAATAGAGATGTTGAAGAAAACAACCAAGATAATGAGCTGTCTCGAAACAACATCACACACAGAATAGTGGACATCTAAACTAAAGAAGAGAACAAATGGCAAAGTAAGGAAAATCAGAGTTCAACTGTGTGTACAATTACGGCAGGTACTCCCATGTGAGTAATTAATTTGATTTGTGTGTTTCTGTCTTTGAAGGGAGAGAAAATGGCCAAAGAAAGGAAAAATTATCTAACACTATTCTTCCTGGAGATAATTTTAATTATGAGAATGTTAAAAAGGAGACTCAAATATGTGACTCAGGATTATATTAGATTAATTTTAAGATTAATCTAATTTTAGATGAATTTTAGGATTACTTCCAAATCTAAAGTGCATGTGTGTGAAATTTCAATTTTATGTATTTTCCCAATTACTACAATTTTTTAAGATTTTAAAAAATATATTAGCTCAATAAAATTTTGACTTTAACCATAGTATAAAGGCAGAGCAAAAACCAGAATCAATAGAATCTAAAAGAGCTGATATTAAGAAAAGATTGAAACAAAGAAAATTCAAATATGGTGACCAAGACAGCTTTAACTTACCCCTCAGCGTGACTAAATTTTATAGACAGCATGTTTTCTTTATGCCCTGAATTCCCTCTTCTTAGAGCATTTACTTTAGAAAACATAACTGTTTCCTAAAATGATTTCTCTGCCCCTTTGAGATGTAAATCTTCTCCTAGCCTCTTGCCTGATTTATGAGTAAGGGATGTCTTTCTCAAGGACTAGGGAACAACTCCTTTAAAATGAAATCATCAAGGAAGATAGTGTCCCCCATTTCCCAGTCTCTGTGGAAAGGTTAGAGTCCACCTTGGTGGGCACCAGTTAGCAAACACAGATAGCCTAATCACAGAAGAAAACATTTGCCAACTTAGGAATAATTCAATGTTACAACACACCTCACTGTTCAACCTCTGCCCTCAAGTGCTTCAGTACTTGCCACTAGCTTACCCTAGCACTTTTAAAAGCCCTCCCTCTTTTTTCAAGAGAATTTAGTTCAGACTGAGGTCTCTCCCATATTTCCATAGCCTTGAATAAAATTTCCCTTATTTTTTTTTAACTTTCTCCAGTTCAGTTTTAGTTTTGACAATGGCAGCCACGGTAAGACCCAAGGGTAGAAAGCCAGGCAAGAAACCAGAGGCGATGTAGGTACCACCATCCAACAAACATTTTCAAATGTCTATCAGCCCTCTGTAATAGCAATAAATATAGTATTTATAGTTTACTGGCATAATAAGGCATGGCCACAAATGACTTTAATGCAGAATAGAAAATGAGCCAAGTGGCTTGAGAGATCCTGTAAAGTCCATTGAGAGAATCATAAATTTCCATGGTTGGTGTTAGAGATGAAAGGCACAAGATTCATGTGTAAAACTCCAGAAACAACAAAAATAAAGCAAGAATTTTTTGACACAGCTAGTACTAGGTCAGGAGTCAGTTACCAGGCAGAAGTAGGAGCAGAGTTGTTGAGTAGGTGATAAGAAGTATAAGTATTGGAAAGAATAGCAGAGTCTGCCTCCTCTCATCTCTTGATTGGTGTATGGTCACCAAGTGGGAACTTGCGTTCTCTCTCCCTCCCTCCCTCCCTCTCTTTCCTTCCCTTTCTCTGTCTTGCTCTCTCTCTGTGTCTCTCTCTCTCTATATATATATACATATATATATGTATATACATATATATATATGACATAAGGTATGTAAAACATTTGGTGTGGTACTATCTATTATTGGTTGTTTTTGTTACTGTTTGTATCATTAAATTTATATCATATGTTTTAATGACAGAAACAGTAACAACAGCCAGTAATACTAGTGCCATGCCAAGTGTTTTACATATCTTATGTCATTTAATCCTTCTTCGATACAATGAGGAAGATACTATTATTATTCCCACATCTTTGATAAGGAAACAGAGAGAAGTCAGGCAGCCAGCAAATAATGAGGTTGACACTTAAACTAAAGCTGGTTCTAGGACCCATATTCTTAGCTCATTAATCCAGTGGTCCTCAATTCCAGCTAAACATTAGAATCAACTAGAGTGCTATTTAAAAATATCAGTATCTGGGCCCCATAATCAGAGATTCAGGTTTAATTGGTTTAGGGTGAGGCCCTGACCTTAATATTTAAAAAAAATAAAATTAAGTAAACCCTTCTCAAGGTGACTGTAATGTGCTGAACTATGGCACTAAGCTATTCTGTTTCTCCTCCTGCCACTTCTGTGGTAGAAATAATAGCACAAATCAATACCAGCAGAGATAAAACTGGTTTTTCATCATGTCCTCACCTCTAATGCACCTAAGAACACAGCATCCTGGTTTCTACCTTCACCATACCCTCAGACTGCACATGCGAAGGCTACTAGCTAACTTCTATCTGACAAATCCAGTCCTTTTTATAATCGATCTTCCTGCATCATTGGACGAGGATTAAAGCATCATTCTTGAAACTATACTTCTTCCCCATTTTGTAAAATATGCTGTCTTACTATCCTCCTCTTCCCAATGGATTTTCTTTCATGTCTCATCTTTATAATTTTCCAGGGTTCCATCTTCACTCTCTACCTTTCTCATTCAATACATTTGCATTCCTGCAGAGTATCTCCCTAACTCCCACATTATCAAGTACCCCCTAAGAAAAACAAACTCTCCATTACTATCTCCAGCCCAGTCTCCCTCCTGGGCCTCTGTTCCACATATCTTGCTGTATATTCTGAATGTCTCCACCTGCTTCATTGTACACTAGGGGTGCTGCACCTTGGGGGAGTTACAGCCAGAGCCTGGGGTCTCTCATTTTATACAGTATCTGTTGTTCTCTGCATTGTATAGTGGCAGGGTGGGCTCTTACTCCTCTGCTCCTAAGGGAAAAGTAAACCCGTCATGCTTCCACACCAACCTCTTTAACCTTAGAGAGCTTTTGTACTGCTGATGGCAATGGGAAGCTTACCAAGAATATTGTTTTAATAGAATTTTAAGGAAACAAAAATCAAGAGAAATATATTATGTCAGGTCCTTTACCTATTTCCAGGTTCTCCTATACACAGTTTTTCTATCAGGATTCAAGCCAAAGGAGAAATTAATTGCTCATAGCCTTGGCTGATTTGATTTCTCAAATTTCTTTATTCTGACTCTTTGTGCTGCTAACTGGAACCAGTTTATTTGAGTTTTTATCTTTCTTTTTTCCACTTCAAATACTTCAGTAAAGAAATATAATTTATTTCCCAATTGTTTTATATACAGTTGACATATTTTTCTTCTTTTTTCTCATTTCTGAAATCACATTTGTTAAAAAATGCTGCCTTCAAAAAAGACAAATTGTTATAGTCTGTTTTTGATACATTAATGTTCATTAATTTTACTCTGTAAGGTGATGAAAGAAATAACTTTATTACTACTTTAAAATTATACAGTATTATTCTTAACAGTCATGGTACTGGTAATGATAGTGATAATAACAAGTAAGCTGGGGGGCGGAGCAAGATGGCGGAGGAGTAGGAGACCAAGATTTTGTCTCCTCTCAGGAATTCAGCTGGATAGGGTCAAACCATTCTGAACACCTACGAACTCAATAGGAGATCGAAGAAAAGAAGAGCAACAACTCTCTGAACAGAAAAGCGACCACTTTCTGGAAGGTAGGACATGTGAAAAAGTGAATCCGAGGTGATATTCGGGAGGATAGACTGCGGGGGAGGGGCCTCTGTCGGCCACTTCTGGCAAGTGATAGAACCACGGAGCACAGAATCGGAACTTTTAGAAGTCAGCTCCGCTGAGGGACGTCACTCCAGTGGCTAAGCGGGGGGTGAAACCCTCGTGGGACAGTGTGGTCTCAGGACCCTCGGGGACACAGAAAGACTGGGGGTGCCTGAGTGCAGCAGAGCTCCCAGGTAACGGAGCAGGGAAGCCGGCTGCAGAGGTGGAGCCCAGGCGCGGGCTCTCAGCTCGGGGTTGCCATAAACCGTGATCCGGGGCACAGTCGGGCCACTGCTCCTCCAGCAGGGACCCAACAAGTGGCAGATCCGGGGAGACTCACCTTTTTCCCCGGGGTGGAGAGGTGCGGGAGCACACCGCAGGGATCTGCTGCGTTTGGAGACTCCACGTGGGGTCGGGTACCAGAGATAGAAACGTGCAGTCACAGACTGGGTGAGCACAGAGTGCGGCCAGAGACCGGGGAGACGGGAGTGACTGACAGCTTTTCTCTGGGGGCTCACTGAGGAGCGGAGCCCGAGTTCTCAGCTCCTCCGAGGCAGAGATTGGGAGGCCACCATTTTCACTCTCCGCCTCCAAAGCTGTACGGAAAGCTCGCAGGGAACAAAAGCCCCGGAGAGCAAACCCGAGCAGATTACTTAGCCGGGAGGGGGCAAGGGCGGGGTAATTCCGCCTCCGGCAGAGACATTTGGAAACCACGGCAACAGGCCCCTCCCCAGAAGATCAGCGAGAACAGCCAGCCAAGACCAAGTTTACCGATCAATGAGAACAGCAGAACTCAAGCGATAGGGGAAAACTGCACATAGAATTCATGGCTTTTTAACCATGATTCTTTAGTCTTTCAAAGTTAATTTTTTTTTTAACTGTCTTATTTTTTTTTTTGAATTTTTCTTTTTCCCTTTTTCAACCAACATCTTATCAATCCCTTTTGTAAAAAAAAGTTTTTATTTTTCATTTTTAGAGTTATATTCTATCCCTTCATAGTAGTTATCCATATTTTTGGCATATATATATAAGTTGTTCTCTCTTTAAAATTTTGAGATAGTTTCTTCTAACAGATCAAAATATACCCTAAATCTCTAGTGTATGGTTTTTTTCCTACTCCCCTACCTGATCACATTCTCTCCCTTTTTTTTCCTTTTTTTAAAAAATCCTCTTCTTTCTTTTTTCAAACAACTTCTTATCAATTCCTTTTATAAAATGTTTTATAATTTCCATCTTTACAGTCATATTCCATCCCTTCATCATATCAACACTTATTTTTCTACATATATAAGTTTTTCTTTCTTTAAAATTTTGGGAGGCACTTTCTTCTAACAGACCAAAATACACCCAAAATCTAGTGTGAGGCACTGATCTATATACCAGCCTGATCATATTTGATCACATTCTGGTTTTTTTTGTTTTGTTCTGTTTTTGTATGTTTTTATCTTTATCTTTTTCTTTTTTCTCTCTTTCCCTTTCTTTTCCCACTGCTTCAGGTCTTTTCTGATTTGTTTAGAGTATATTTTCTGGGAACGTTGTAACCCTGTTAGCATTTTGTTCTCTCATTAATCTATTCTCCTCTGGACAAAATGACAAGACGGAAAAAATCACCTCAACAAAAAGAACAAGAGGTAGTACCGACTGCCAGGGACCTACTCAATACAGACATTAGTACGATGTCAGATCTAGAGTTCAGAATCATCACTTTAAAGATACTAGCTGGGCTTGAAAAAAGTGTTGAAGTTATTAGAGAAACCCTTTCTGGAGAAGTAAAAGAACTAAAATCTAACCAAGTAGAAATCAAAAAGGCTATTAATGAGGTGCAATCAAATATGGGGGCGCTAACTGCTAGGATAAATGAGGCAGAAGAGAGAATCAGTGATATAGAAGACCAAATGATGGAAAATAAAGAAGCTGAGAAAAAGAGAGATGAACAACTACTGGATCACGAGGGCAGAATTCGAGAGATAAGCGATAAGACGAAACAACATTAGAATAATTGGGATCCCAGAAGAAGAAGAAAGAGAGAGAGGGGCAGAAGGTATAATGGAGCAAATTATAGCAGAGAACTTCCCTAATTTGGGGAAGGAAACAGGCATCAAAATCCAGGAGGCACAGAGAACCCCTCTCAAAATCAATAAAAATAGGTCAACACCCTGACATCTAATAGTAAAACTTACGAATCTCAGAGACAAAGCGAAAATCCTGAAAGCAGCTCGGGAGAAGAGATATGTAACCTACAATGGTAGAAACATTAGATTGGCAACAGACCTATCCACAGTGACCTGGCAGGCCAGAAAGGACTGGCAGGATATATTCAGAGCACTAAATGAGAAAAATATGCAGCCAAGAATACTATATCCAACAGGCTGTCATTGAAAATTGAAGGAGAGATAAAAAGCTTCCAGGACAAACAAAAACCAAAGGAATTTGCAAAAACGAAACCAGCCCTACAAGAAATCTTGAAAGGGGTCCTCTAAGCAAAGAGAGAGCCTAAAAGCAATATAGACCAGAAAGGAACACAGACAATATACAGTAACAGTCACCTTACAGGCAACACAATGGCACTAAATTCCTATCTTTCAATAGTTACCCTGAATGTAAATGGGCTAAATGCCCCAATCAAAAGACACAGGCTAACAGACTGGATTAAAAAACAAGACCCATCGATATGCTGTCTGCAAGAGACTCATTTTAGACCCAAAGACACCCCCAGATTGAAAGTAAGGGGGTGGAAAACCATTTACCATGCTAATGGACACCAAAAGAAAGCTGGACTGGCAACCTTATATCAGACAAATTAGATTTTAAAGCAAAGACTGTAATAAGAGATGAGGAAGGACACTATATCCTACTTAAAGGGTCTATCCAACAAGAAGATCTAACAATTGTAAATATCTATGCCCCTAACATGGGAGCAGCCACTTATATAAGGCAATTAATAACAAAAACAAAGAAACACATCGACAACAATACAATAATAGTGGGGGATTTTGGCTTTAACATCCCCCTCACTGAAATGGACAGATCGTCTAAGCAAAAGATCAACAAGGAAATAAAGACTTTAAATGACACACTGGACCAAATGGACTTCACAGATATATTCAGAACATTCCATCCCAAAGCAACGGAATACACATTCTTCTCTAGTGCCCGTGAAACATTCTCCAAAATCGATCACATCCTAGGTCATAAATCAGGTCTCAACCGGTACCAAAAGATTGGGATCATTCCCTGCCTATTTTCAGACCACAGTGCCTTGAAACTAGAACTCAATCACAAGAGGAAAGTCAGAAAGAACTCAAATACATGGAGGCTAAAGAGCATCCTACTAAAGAATGAATGGGTCAACCAGGAAATTAAAGAAGAATTTAAAAAATTCATGGAAACCAATGAAAATGAAAACACAACTGTTCAAAATCTTTGGGATGCAGCAATGGCAGTCCTAAGAGGAAAGTATATAGCAATACAAGCCTTTCTCAAGAAACAAGAAAGGTCTCAAATACACAACCTAACCCTAACCTAAAGGAGCTGGAGAGAGAAGGGCAAATAAAGCTTAAACCCAGCAGGAGAAGAGAAATAATAAAGATCAGAGCAGAAATCAATGAAATAGAAACTAAAAGAACAGTAGAACAGATCAACAAAACTAGGAGCCGGTTCTTTGAAAGAATTAACAAGATTGATAAATCCCTGGCCAGACTTATCAAAAAGAGAAGAGAAATGACCCAAATCAACAAAATCATGAATGAAAGAGGAGAGATCACAACCAACACCAAAGAAATACAAACAATTATAAAAACATATTATGAGCAACTCTATGCCAGCAAATTAGATAACCTGGAAGAAATGGATGCATTCCTAGAGATGTATCAACTACCAAAACTGAACCAGGAAGAAATAGAAAACCTGAACAGACCTATAACCACTAAGGAAATTGAAGCGGTCATCAAAAATCTCCCAAAACACAAAAGCCCAGGGTCAGATGGCTTCCCAGGGGAATTCTACCAAACATTTAAAGAAGAATTAATACCTATTCTTCTGAAACTGTTCCAAAAAATAGAAATGGAAGGAAAACTTCCAAACTCATTTTATGAGGCCACCATTAACTTGATCCCAAAACCAGACAAAGACCCCATTAAAAAGGAGAACTACAGACCAATATCCCTGATGAACATGGATGCAAAAATTCTCACCAAAATACTAGCCAATAGGATCCAACAGTACATTAAAAGGATTATTCACCACGACTAAGTGGGATTTATCCCTGGGCTGCAAGGTTGGTTCAACATCCGCAAATCAATCAACGTGATACAATACATTAACGAAAGAACAAGAATCATTTGATCCTCTCAATAGATGCAGAAAAAGCATTTGACAAAGTATAGCATCCTTTCTTGATCAAAACTCTTCAGAGTATAGGGATCGAGGGTACATACCTCAATATCATAAAAGCCATCTATGAAAAACCCACAGTGAATAGCATTCTCAATGGGGAAAAACTGAGAGCTTTCCCCCTAAGGTCAGGAACGCGGCAGGGATGTCCACTATCACCACTGCTATTCAACATAGTATTAGAAGTCCTAGCCACAGCAATCAGACAACAAAAAGAAATCAAAGGCATCCAAATCGGCAAAGAAGAAGTCAAACTCTCACTCTTTGCAGATGATATGACACTTTATGTGGAAAACCCCAAAGACTCCACCCCCAAACTGCTAGAACTCATACAGGAATTCAGTAAAGTGGCAGGATATAAAATCAATGCACAGAAGTCAGTGGCATTCCTATACACCAACAACAAGACAGAAGAAAGAGAAATTAAGGAGTTGATACCATTTACAATTGCACCCAAAACCATAAGATACCTAGGAATAAATCTAACCAAAGAGGCAAAGGATCTGTACTCAGAAAACTATAAAATACTCATGAAAGAAATTGAGGAAGACACAAAGAAATGGAAAAAAACGTTCCATGCTCATGGATTGGAAGAACAAATATTGTGAAGATGTCAATGCTACCTAGAGCAATCTACACATTCAATGCAATCCCCATCAAATTACCATCCACTTTTTTCAAAGAAATGGAACAAATCATCCTAAAATTTGTATGGAACCAGAAAAGACCCCGAATAGCCAGAGGAATGTTGAAAAAGAAAAGCAAAGCTGGTGGCATCACAATTCCGGACTTCCAGCTCTATTACAAAGCTGTCATCATCAAGACAGTATGGTACTGGCACAAAAACAGACACATAGATCAATGGAACAGAATAGAGAGCCCAGAAATGGACCCTCAACTCTATGGTCAACTAATCTTCGACAAAGCAGGAAAGAATGTCCAATGGAAAAAAGACAGTCTCTTCAACAAATGGTGTTGGGAAAACTGGATAGCCACATGCAGAAGAATGAAACTGGACCATTTCCTTACACCACACACAAAAATAGACTCCAAATGGTTGAAAGACCTCAATGTGAGACAGGAGTCCATCAAAATCCTAAAGGAGAACACAGGCAGCAACCTCTTCGACCTCAGCCGCAGAAACTTCTTCCTAGAAACATCGCCAAAGGCAAGGGAAGCAAGGGTAAAAATGAACTATTGGGACTTCATCAAGATAAAAAGCTTTTGCAAAGCAAAGGAAACAGTCAACAAAACCAAAAGACAACCGACAGAATGGGAGAAGATATTTGCAAATGACATATCAGATAAAGGGCTAGTATCCAAAATCTATAAAGAACTTATCAAAGTCAACACCCAAAGAACAAAGAATCCAATCAAGAAATGGGCAGAAGACATGAACAGACCTTTTTCCAAAGAAGACATCCAAATGGCCAACAGACACATGAAAAAGTGCTCAATATCGCTCGGCATCAGGGAAATCCAAATCAAAACCTCAATGAGATACCACCTCACACCAGTCAGAATGGCTAAAATTAACAAGTCAGGAAATGACAGATGTTGGCGGGGATGCGGAGAAAGGGGAACCCTCCTCCACTGTTGGTGGGAATGCAAGCTGGTGCAGCCACTCTGGAAAACAGTATGGAGGTTCCTCAAACAGTTGAAAATAGAGCTACCATATGATCCAGCAATTACACTACTGGGTATTTACCCCAAAGATACAAAGGTAGTGATCCGAAAGGGTATGTGCACCCCGATGTTTATAGCAGCAATGTCCACAATAGCCAAACTGTGGAAAGAGCCAAGATGTCCATAGACAGATGAATGGATAAAGAAGATGTGGTGTATATATATACAATGGAATATTATGCAGCCATCCAAAGGAATGGGATCTTGCCATTTGCGACGACGTGGATGGAACTGGAGGGTATTATGCTGAGCGAAATAAGTCAAACAGAGAAAGACATGTATCATATCTCCTCACTGATATGAGGAATTCTTAATCTCAGGAAACAAACTGAGGTTGCTGGAGTGGGGAGGAGTGGGAGGGATGGGGTGGCTGGGTGATAGACACTGGGGAGGTTATTTGCTCTGGTCAGTGCTGTGAATTGTGCAAGACTGCTGAATCTCAGATCTGTACCTCTGAAACAAATAATGCAATATATGTTAAGAAAAAAAAAAAAGAAGATAGCAGGAGGGGAAGAATGAAGGGGGAGAAATCAGAGGGGTAGACGAACCATGAGAGACGATGGACTCTGAGAAACAAACTGAGGGTTCTAGAGGGGAGGGGGGTGCGAGGATGGGTTAGCCTGGTGATGGGTGTTGAGGAGGGCACGTTCTGCATGGAGCACTGGGTGTTGTGCACAAACAATGAATCATGGAACACTATATCTAAAACTAATGATGTAATGTATGGGGATTACCATAACAATAAAAAAATTAAAAAAAAAATAACAAGTAAGCTATTTTATTTGGTGAAACTTGCTCATAGTTTATGTATGCCTATTACCAGAGTGTTCATCTTAAACTTTTATCTCTAATATATCAGAACAGAAGAATATTATAGCATCCTGTTCTTTATTTTACTAGAGTTCTGAATGAGTAATAACTTAAAGGTATGTAAATTAAGCACCTGGCTCGGTAATTGAAGTCCAAATTTATATGAGTTATAAGCCCAGAGGTGCTTGCTCATTATTAAGTGATAATTATCTGGGTGGATTTGCCATTTCATTTATCAAAAGTGCATGTGCTTTGCAATTTATATAAAGACAAAAATCCAGTTAGAAGGTTTGCAAATGTAATCATTCTATTACTGAATATATTAACTTTGCCATATTAAAATAATCTCCTGAGGGTTAAATCTTTAAAGTATCTGTCAGAATTTCCTTTTGCTTACAAGTTAATATATATATACAGTGCATACTGGATACAAAAACATTCAATGGATTCTCCTTTTAGCTTCTTGAGTTTTAATAAAAAAAAATAAAATCATTTTCGCTGTGCTCCAAGTAAGACTTGCTGAAACTTGCCTATGAACAGAGGTTCTCCAAGATATTTTAATTTTTTATTTCCCACTTCAAGCATGTTTCTAAACTGAAAAATTGAGATAAGATGGTTTATAGTCAAATTGTGATAGAAAATTTTGAATTGAGTTGGAATCTATTGTGTTTTGCAATACAAATCTTTTTATGGATAATTAATAGGGAGAAAAACTCAAGCAGTTTTCATGGATAATTCATCATTAGGAATGTTCTTTATGATATCCAGTTAAGTATGAAAAGGTGAATTAATGATGGATTTCACTTGTCCTTCCAACATGGAAGCACTGTCTACTCTGTAGAATAAAAAGCTTCATGAGAACTGTAACTGACATGTATTTCTGAGTAATAGTTTTAGGAAGGAAGAAGAATTGCCTGTTATAGACTAATTTTGGTCAATAGCAGAAAGTCAGGCATTTGCCCACTGCCCACCTGGCCCTGTATGACCCACAGACATTTGCATTGACTACCAGGGAATCTGCCAGACACTTTTTTCCTGCAGCCTATGGGCCATAGAAATGCAAATTGAGAAAGAAATGCCCTTGGTTGCCAGCACAACTTCTCTCTTTGGTTATCTGGCAGGAATACTCAGCCAAAATTAACAATCTCCCATCTTCAACCTCCTTCTCACATTCCCCCAGCAGTGCAATCCACAGTTATTAACAGTAGAGAATTCCTAATTTGGGATCTTAAAGGTAGAGACCAGGAATATTGGTTCCTATGCATGTAGAATAGGATTTTGTAGTCATGTGCCAAGAAACTGAAATGTCAGAAGACTATCCTATAGCTCTAACAAAAGATGTGAGGAGTAATATGCTCCTGGATTATGAAACCAAACACTGCGATAGCAAAAGTTGTAGTTTTCTCTGATGGAAAAGTGGTATTTGGTGGCTTCTGTCAATTTAAAAATACTGACAAGGTAAGCACTCTGAACCCAGTCTCTGCAGATTCTATCCAGGTGAAGCCCCTATCCTGAATGCATTCTTTGGAAGTTAGGGATCAAGTACGTCTAGTTTCTTTCTTTCTTTTTTTTTTTTTTTTAAGATTTTATTTATTTATTTGAGAGAGAGTGAGTGAGTGAGAGAGAGAGAGCATGAGTGGGGGAGTGAGGAAGCCAGGTTGGGCAGAGGGAGAGAGAGAAGCAGACTCCTTGCTGAGCAAGGAGCCTGATGTGGGACTCGATCCCAGGACCCTGGGATCATGACCTGAGCTGAAGGCAGATGCCTAACCAACTGAGCCACCCAGGTGCCCAAATACATCTAGTGTCTTGATGTTCTTTTCAGCACATCTCCGTACAGTGGAGATAGTGTGATGTAGTGGTTAACAGCATGAATGAATTTTGGAATCAGAAAGCATGAATTTGAATCCTTCTTACACTACCTATTAGCTGAGTGACCTTAGGAAGTTTATTTAACCTTTCCTAATCTTAGGGGTTTTTTCGACCTTGAAGATGGATATAATAACACCTAACTGTAAGAATTGTTGACAGAGGGGCTCCTGGGTGGCTCAGTCAGTTAAGTGTCTGCCTTTGGCTCAGGTCATGATCCCAGGGTCCTGGGATGGAGCCCCGCATCAGGCTCCCTGCTCAGCAGGGAGACTGCTTTTCCCTCTCCCTCTGCCT
Organism: Mirounga leonina; assembly: GCF_011800145.1. NCBI lineage: Eukaryota > Metazoa > Chordata > Mammalia > Carnivora > Phocidae > Mirounga > Mirounga leonina. The sequence goes on from NW_023270807.1 coordinate 33,233,544, forward strand.
GTCGCTCTGCCTACTTGTGCTATCTCTCTGTCGAATAAATTAATTTAAAAAAATCTTTAAAAAAAAGAATTGTTGACAGAATCAACTGAGATATCATGTACAAAAAGACATTAGTGCTAAGCCTTCATGTAATAAATACACAAGATATACCTAGAGTCCAAGCGTTTTTATATTCTTTCATGATTTTCATACATGTTAGAAAGTAGTAGAGTTGGGAGAGAAGAAATGAATGTTTCTACCTTACTGTCCTAAGTTGTAGCTTCCTTTCTTCCAGTGCTAAACATCTTTCTTCATTTTCTAATAACCAATTATATGATCATGTAAATTCAAAGATTTGTGTGAGTTTGCTTCTTTAACTTTTCCCCATTTTCCTCTGACATATTTTCTGTGGGATAAATTCAATAGTCAAAGAAAAACTCTAATCTCACCTCATCTATAAAAGTTTCTTTCATCCTTTCAGAATTACTAGCTTCATCCCCCGTGTTCCCACAAAGAGCATAATATTTACTTGACTATCTTTGGTTAGTTGTCTGTTTATCTCTATCCCTTGATAACATGTAAGCTCTTTGAGGGCAGAGATCATGGCTTACTTGTCCTTATTGGATTTAATAGTGTGAAAAACAGCTTCAAACTACATGCTTTGGGAAAACAAATACTGAGAATCGTTCTGGCCAGCAATTTGGCATTTGGAAAGCCACCAGGGATGGAAAAGTACAATCAGACATTCTGTTTGATTTTCTGTAGTAAATGCCACAGTGAAAAGTGACTGAGCTTTTGAGAAGCAAACCCCCCCCCCCCCCCCCCCAGTGTCACATTTTGAAGCAGCAACTTTTGAATGCTGTTTTAGAACCCATATCTGCTCTTGATATTTTGTTGGTCAAAGACTATGCACAGCATAATATAAAATATCAGTAAATGGTCTTTTAGTCCTTTACATTCTCTCTTTTTTCTTCTAAAAAATAAGAGATTGTCTTCAGTCTTTAAAGATCATTAACCATTCAAGACTTCAGCAGTAATGCTAATGTGGCTTTGTTCCACTTTTTAAATTCTCAAGATACAGATATAAGATAAATCAAGATTCAGCTTATAGTTTTCTAAAATGTAAGAAGGATGAAAACTGACTAATTCATGATAATTATAGTCATGTGAGGTCAATGCCATTAGTGATAGCAATTTGAGTATTAATTCACACTTGCTGGGCATGAAAAATATAACAAACTTTAGTTATCTTTTCTTGTTTTTTTTTAAACTATTGGTGATCTTGCTACTTGATCTAATAAATACTTTGTTTACATAAATGAGATTTTTTAGAGAAATGTTGAGAAAATAAGGTCCAATAATGCAAATCAAATATCTCAAGAAAGGCCAATCTCATCTGTTCAGATTTAGAATGAAAAGCTTACTCTCAAATGCAGTTTCTTATCAATACAAAACAATTCAAACAAAATGGTTGAAAAAAATAGAATAAGTGGAGAGCCACTAATTTCTCCATCTTCTCCAATTACAACTTTTGTACTAAAATTGAAATGGACCTACAAAGCACATTCCAAATTAAACTAAAAGCTAGTTTTGAATTCTAACCAATATATACTCTAACTAGTATTGCATAGAGGTGGAGCAAAATGTATTATCCATCATTCTGAAGAATAATGACCTCCAAGTAGATGATGATTTTTGATGGATTTTAATGGAAATAAAATTTCTTTAATTTTCATACATTTTACTGTATTTAGAAAGATCTAACCAAGCCTCATGTTAAGAACAGGCAAAAAATTAAAATTTCCATTTTAACTTTGTTTCTTAGGTGGACTGCTAAAAGATGGAGCTTAAAAGGTAACTTCATTTTGTTTTATAAAATAGTCTATCTGTTGAAATATCTAGAGAGGAAATTGATACCCTTTTCAGAGAAAATATTCTTACCTACACTTACTGGACCTGTGATATTTTTCAAATTTATTATGGGAAATTACATATTTATCAGTCTGCCTTTTCTTCTTTACTTTGGAAAAATTAAATAACACAATTAAGTATTTCCATGGCATTTAAAATTTAACCGTGAAGAAATATTCCAAAGAAGTTTAGTGATCTAAATATTCCAAAGAAGTCAGTGATCTAGGGCGCCTGGGTGGCTCAGTTGGTTAAGCGACTGCCTTCAGCTCAGGTCATGATCCCAGGGTCCTGGGATCGAGTCCCACATTGGGCTCCCTGCTCTGCGGGAAGCCTGCTTCTCCCTCTCCCACTCCCCCTGCTTGTGTTCCCTCTCTCGCTGTGTCTCTCTCTGTCAGATAAATAAATAAAATCTTTAAAAAAAAAAGAAGTCAGTGATCTAAATATACCAATTAAAAGGCAGAGATTCTCAGAGTGAATCAAAAAAATAAGACCCAACTAGGGGCGCCTGGGTGGCTCAGTCAGTTGAGTGTCTCTTGGTTTCAGCTCAGGTCATGATCTCAGGGTCATGGGATTAGGCCCCACGTAGGACTCTTTGCTTAGCGCGGAGTCTGCTTGTCACTCTCCCTCTGCTCCTATCCCCACTTGCACTCTCTCCTTCTCAAAATAAGAAATAAATAAAATTAAAAAAAAAAAAAAATAAGACCCAACTATGTATGTCTATAAGAAATCCACTTTAAGTACAATGATACATATAAGATTAAAACGAAAGAGATGGAGAAAGCTATACCATGCTCATACTAATCAAAAGAAAGCAAAAATAAGCTATATTTTCAGACAAGCAGACTTCAGAGCAAGGAATGCTATTAGGGAAAAAAGGGGGCATTATATAATGATAAGGGTCAGTGGTTAAAGAAAACACAATAATCCTTAATGTATATGTACCTAACCACAGAGCATCAAAATACAGAAAGCAAAAACTGATAGGACTGCAAGGAGAAATAGATGAATCCACTATTATAGTTGGAGACTTTTACACCCCTTTCTCAGAAATCAAGAGATCAACCATGAAGAAAATCAGTAACAACATAGGTGAACTCAATTGCACTGTCAAAGAACTGGTTATTATTAACATCTATTGACTACTTCATCCAACAATAACATTCTCCTCAAGCTCATATGGAACATCCATTAAGATATATTATATTCTAGGCCATAAAACACACCTTAACAAATTTAAAATCCTATGAATGTCTACTCCCAGACCACAATAAGAAAGGTTGGAGTTACAAACAGAAACCAATAAAAGAAAGATAGCTGGAAAACCTCAAAACACTTAGGGATTAAACAACACACCTTTAAATAATACATGGTTCATAGAAGAAATATCAAGAGAAATTTTACAATATTTTGGACAAAATGATAACACAACTTATTAAAATTTGTGAAATGGAGAGAAAGCAGTGTGTAGTGGGAAATTTATAGGCTTGAGTGCATGTATTAGAAAAGAAGAAAGATCTAAAACCCATAATCTAAGCTTCTATCTTAGAAAACTAGAAAAAGAACAAATTAAATTCGAAGTAAAGGAGAGAGAGGAAGATGATAATGGAGTAGGAGGACCCTAGTCTCATCTCATCCCAAAAACATGACTAGATAACTATCAAATCATCCTAAACACCCCAGAAATTGACCTGAAGATTGACAGAACAAACTCCACAACTAAAGGAAGAGAAGAGTCCACATAGAAGAAGGTAGGAAGTGTGAAGACATGGTTTAGGGGAGAAAGGGATCACGGTTGCTATAGAGGGGAGGGAGCCATGGTTGAGGAGAAGGGCAAGAGGGAGAGGAGCACACAGGTGAATGCACAAGGAGAATGTTTTCCCAAAGCCATTGGCTGGCAAATGAGAGGGACTGAATGTCATACATAGGTTCTTGCAACCAGTGGGGCTTGAAGCCTGGACTTCTAAAGGTCAGCAGGCTTGGCTGGGATAGAGACCAGAGGACACTGCTCTGCTCCTGGAGAGAAGACAGGCAAACAACCTGCGGGGCAGACAGTGTAGAAACGGAGATCTGAAGAATGCCTGGGGCACACAGTGAGGAGATTATTTGCTGTTATTGGAGGCACATCCCTTAGAGGCAGCATTCATGAGATGCCTCTCCAGGAACAAAGGAGCTTCCTGGTTCCATTTCCCTCCCCTGCTTCTCAGCATAAATGTAGAACCACCTGTGGGAAGCAGAACATTACTGACACTGGTTGCCTAACTTGCTTACACCAGGCCCCACCCCCTGGCAATCTGGTGGAACTGCCCTTCTCAGTCAAGCTTGCCTCAGTCCCAGGGCAATAGGCCCCTTCCTGAGAAGAACAGCACAAACCCCTGCCCATAATACCAATCCAGAGAGTACTGCAGAGCCTTAGTTCTGGTAGAAGCCGTGTCAGGTCTCTTTTCACAAGCAGACCAGAGTACACTTAGGTAAAACTCGCCACATTCAGGCCCAGGACCAAACACAGCCCATAGCTGGCAAAGAGAGCCTCTGCAGATGATTGGCCTGAAGGATAGAGCAGCCAAAACACAACAGCAGAGTGCACACAGCAAACATTGGAGACACTCCCTGAAGCACCAGGCCCTGGGCACTGCATAAGCTCTTCTTCATAAGGCCATTACTTTCAGGAGCAGGAGACCTAACTGGTTTTTCTAACACACAAAAGAAGGCAGAGACTTAGACAAAATGCCAAGACAGAGGAATTTATTCCAAATGAAAGAACAAGATAAGGCCATGGCCAGAGGGCTAACTGAAACAGATACCAGTAACATGCATGATTTTAAAGAATTTAAAGAAACAATCAGGGGCGCCTGGGTGGCTCAGTTGGTTAAGCGACTGCCTTCGGCTCAGGTCATGATCCTGGAGTCCCGGGATCGAGTCCCGCATCGGGCTCCCTGCTCGGCAGGGAGTCTGCTTCTCCCTCGGACCCTCCCCCCTCTCATGTGCTCTCTTTCTCATTCTCTCTGTCTCAAATAAATAAATAAAATCTTAAAAAAAAAAAAAAAGAAACAATCATAAGGATACTCACTGGGCTTGAGAAAAGAAGACATCAGTGAGACCCTTACCACATAGATAAAAGAGTTAAAAAAGAATCAATCACAGATGAGGAATACAATAAACAAGATTGGAAACAGGTTTGATGCAATGAACAGCAAGCTGCAAGAAGCAGAGGAATGAATTAGTGACTTAGAAGACAAAATAATAGAAAATAATGAAGCTGAACAAAAGAGAGACAGAATTTTGCATCATAAGAATAGACTTAGGGAATTCAGTGACTCCGTCAAATGTAATAATATTTGTATTATAGGAGTCCCAGAAGGAGAAGAGAGAGAAAAGGGGGCAGAAAATTTATTTGAAGAAATAATAACTGACTACTTCCCAAATCTGGGGTTGGAAACAGACATCCAAATCCAGGAGAACACCCATCAAAATCAACAAAAGTAAGCCAACATCAAGACATATTGTAATTAAATTTGCAAAATATAGTGATAAAGAAAAAAATCTTAAAAACAGTAAGACAAAAGAAGTCTTTAACTTAAAAGGAAGACCCATAAGCCTGGCTGGAGATTTCTCAGCGGAAACTTGACAAGCCAGAAGGCAGTGGCATGATATATTCAAAGTGCTGAATGGGAAAAATCTGCAGCCAAGAATACTCTATCCAGCAAGGCTATCATTCAGAATAGAAACAGATAAAGACTTTCCCAGACAAATAACCACTAAAGGAGTTTGTGACCAGTAAACCAACCTTGCAAGAAACATTAAAGGGGACTCTTTGAATGCAAAAGAGAAATCAAAAGTGACAAAGACAAGAGAGGATCAGAGAAAATCTCCAGAAACAATGAGAAAACAGGTAACAAAATGGCACTAAATACATGTCCATCAATAATTACTTTGAATATAAATGGACTAAATGCTCCAATCAAAAGACATAGGGTGTCAGAATGGATTAAAAAAAAAAACAAGACCCATCTATATGCTGCCTACAACAGACTCATTTTAGACCTAAAGACACCTGCAGATTGAAAGTGAGGGGATGGAGAAAAATTTACTATGCAGCTGGATAGCAAAGGAAAGTCAGAGTAGCAATACTTATATCAGATAAACTAGGCTTTAAAACAAAGACTGTAACAAGAGACAAAGAAGTGCACTATATCATAATAAAAGGACAATCCAACAAGAAGATATAACAATTGTAAATATTTATGCCCCCAACATGGGAGCACCCAAATATATAAAACAATAACAAACATAAAATAACTGATAATAATATAATAATAGTAGGGGACTTTAATACCCCACTTATATCAGTGGACGGATCATCTAAACAGAAAATAAACAAGGAAAAAATGACTTCGAATGACACAGTGAGCCAGATGGACTTAACAGATATATTCAGAACATTCCATCCTAAAACAGCAGAATATATGTTCAAGTGCACAGGGGACATTCTGTAGAAAAGATCACATATTAGGTCACAAATCAGGCCTCAACAAATACAAAAAGGCTGAAATCATACCATGCACTTTTTCTGACCACAACACTATGAAACTAGAAGTCAACCACAAGAAAAAATTTGGAAAGACCACGAATACATGGAGGTTAAACAACATGCTACTGAACAATAAATGGGTAAACCAGGAAATCAAAGAAGAAATAAAAAAAAAAAAAACATGGAAACAAATGAAAATGAAAACACAATGGTCCAAAATCTTTGTGTTGCAGCCAAAGTAGTCCTAAGAAAGAAGTATATAGCAATACAGGCCTACCTTAAGAAACAAAAAAAGTCTCAAATAAACAACCTAACCTTATACCTAAAGGAGCTAGAAAAAGATCAAATGAAGCCTAGAGTCAGCAGAAGGAATAAATAATAAAGATTAGAGCAGAAATAAATGATACAAAAACTAAATAAATAACTGAACAGATCAATGAAAACCAGGAGCTGGTTCTTTGAAAAAATTAATAAAATTGATGAACCCCTAGCCAGACTTATCAAAAAGAAAAGAAAAAGGACCCAAATAAATAAAATGAAAAACAAGACAGGAGAAATAACCAACACTACAGAAATACAAACAATTATAAGAATATATTATGAAAACCTGTATGCCAACATATTGGACAACCTGAAAGAAATGGATAAATTCCTAGAAACATAAAACTACCAAAATTGAAATAGGAAGAAATAGAAAACTTGAACAGACTGATAACCAGCAAAGAAATTGAATCAGTAATCAAAAATTTCCCAACAAACAAAAGTCCAGGGCCAGATGGCTTCACAGGCAAATTCTACCAAACATTTAAAGAACAGTTCATACCTATTCTTCTAAAACTATTCCAAAAAAATAGGAAAAGAAGGAAAACTTCCAAATTCATTCTGTGAAGCCACCCTAATACAAAACCAGATAAAGACTCCACTAAACAAGAGAATTTGGGCAAATATCCCTGCTGAACATGGATACAAAAACTCTCAATAAAATACTAGTAAACCGAACCCAACAATACATTAAAAGAATTATTCACCACGATCAAGTGGGATTTATTCCTGGTTTGCAAGGGTGGTTCAGTATTTGCAAATCAATCAACATGATGCACCACATTAATAAAAGAAAGGATAAGAACCATATTATCATTTCAAAAGATGCAGAAAAAGCACTTGACAAAGTATAACATCCATTCATGATAAAAACCCTCAACAAAGGGTTAGAGGAAAGGTACCTCAACACAATAAAGGCCATCTATGACAAACCCACAGCTAATATTATCCTCAGTGGGGAAAAACAGAGCTTTTCATCTACAATAGGAGTAAGACAGGGATGTCCACTCTCACCACTTATTTAACGTACTATTGGAAGTCCTAGCCACAGCAATCAGACAACAAAAAGAAAAGGCATCTAAATTAGCAAGGAAGAAGTAAAACTTTCTCTATTTGCAGATGACACAATACTCTATACAGGAAACCCTAAGGACTCCACCAAAAAACTGCTAGAACTGATAAAAAAAAAATTCAGTAAAGTTGCAGGATACAAAATCAAAATACAGAAATCTGTTGCATTTCTATACACCAATAATGAAGCAGCAGAAAGAGAAATCAAGGAATTAATCCCATTATAATTGCACCAAAAACAATAAGATACCTAGGAATAAACTTAGCCAAAGAGGTAAAAAACAGTGATGAAAGAAATTGAAGATGACACAAAGAAATGGAAACTCCTTCCATGCTCATGGTTGGAAGAAACTGTTAAAATGTCTATACTACCAAAATAATCTACTCATTAAATGCAATCCCTATCAAAATACCAACAGCATTTTTCAAAGAACCAGAACAAACAATCCTAAAATTTGTATGGAACCTCAAAAGACCACGGAAGCCAAACTAACTTTGAAAAAGAAAAGTTGGAGGCATCACAATTCCGGACTTCCAAGTTATATTACAAAGCCGTAGTGCTCGGAACAGTATGATACTGACACAAAAATAGACACATAGATCAATGGAACAGAATAGAAAATCCAGAAATGAACCCACAACTATGTGGTCAATTAATCTTCAACAAAGCGGAAAAGAATATCCAATGGGAAAAAGTCTCTTCAACAAATGGTGCTGGGAAAACTGGACAGCAACATGCAAAAGAATGAAACTGGACCACTTTCTTATCCCATAGACAAAAATATATTCAAAATGAATTAAAGACCTAAATGTGAAACCTGAAACCATAAGTATCCTAGAGGTGAGAACAGGCAATAAACTCTTTGACATCAGCCATAGCTACTTCTTTCTAGATATGTCTCCTGAGGCAAGGGAAATAAAAGCAAAAATAAAGTATTGGGGCTTGATCAAAATAAAGGCCAAGGAAACAATCCACAAACTAAAAGGCAACCTAGTGAATGGGAGAAGATATTTGCAAGTGACATATCTGATAAAGGGTTGGTATCCAAAATCTATAAAGAACTGATACAACTCAACACCCAAGAAACAAATAATCCAATTAAAAAATGGGCAGAAGACATGAATAGACAGACATTTTTCCAAAGAACAAATACAGGTGGCCAACAGACACATGAAAAGATGCTCAACATCACTTTTCATCAGAGAAATACAAATCAAAACTACAATGAGATATTACCTCATACCAGTCAGAATGGCTAAAATCAAAAACACAAAAAACAAGTATTGGGTAGGATGTGGAGAAAAAGGAACCCTCTTGCACTGTTGGTGGGAATGCAAACTGGTGCAGCCACTTTGGAAAACAGTATAGAAGTTCCTCAAAAAAGTTAAAAATAGAACTACCCTATGATCCATTAATCACACTACTGGATATTTTCCCCCAAAATACAAAAACACTAATTCAAAGAGATAAATACACCTTTATTTTATAGCAGCATTATTTACTATAGCCAAATTATGGAAGCAGCCCAAGTGTCCGTGGATAGGTGAATGGATAAAGAAGATGTGGTATATACACAATAGAATATTATTTAGCCATAAAAAGTAATTGAAATCTTGCCATTTGTAATGACATGGATGGGGCTAGAGAGTATAATGCTAAGCAAAATAAGTCAGAGAACAACAAATACCATATGAGTTCACTTGTATGTGGAACTTAAGAAAGAAACCAAATGAGCAAAGGAAAAAAATAAAAAGAGACAAACCAAGAAACAGACTCTTAACTATAGAGAACAAACTGATGGTTACCTGAGAGTGAGGGGATGGGTGAAATAGGTGATAGAGATTAAGGAGGGCACTTCTGGTGAGTACTGGGTGTTTATGGAAGTGTTGAATCACTATATTATACACCTGAAACTAATATTACACTGTATGTTAACTAACTGGAATTTAAATAAAAACCTAAAAAAAATAAATTGAAAATAAGCAGAAGAAATTAAATAATAAAAATTAGAGCAGAAATCAATAAAATTGAAAATAAGAAATCAGTACCAAAAATCACCAAAACAAAAGCTAGTTCTTTGGAAAGATGAATAAAATTGATATGCCTCTAGCCATACTATCTAAGAAAAAAAGAAAGCATAAGTTGCTGATATCACAAGTGAAAGGGGACATCAGTACAGATCCCATGGACTTTAAAAAGATAATAAAGGAACATGATGAACAGCTCTATGCTCACAAATTTGATAACCTAGCTGAAATGAGTCAGTTCCTCAAATGACACAAAACACACAAGAAGAACTAGAAAATCTGAATATGCCCATACCTATTTAAAGAAATAGAATTAATAATTAATGACCTTTCAAAACAGAAAGCACCAGTCCCAAATGGGTTCACTGGTGAGTTCTACCAAACATTGCAGGAAGAAATTGTACAGTTTTCTATAGTCTCTTCCAGAAGATGGAAACAGAATACTTCCTAATTCATTCCATAAGGCCTGCATTACCCTAATACCAAAACCAGACAAAAACATTATAAGAAAAGAAAACTATAGATGAATCTCTCTCATTAACATATATGTAAAAATCTTCAACAAAATATTAGAAAATCAAGTTTAACAATATTTAAAAAGGATTATGCACCATAATCAAGTGGGATTTATCTCAGGTATATAAGGTTGATTCAATCAAAAATCAATTAATGTAATTCATTACATGAACAGGCTAAATAAGAAAAATTACATGATCATATTAATGGATACAGAAAAACATTTGACAAAATTTAACACCCACTCCTGAGAAAAACTGTCAGCAAATTAGGAATAGAGAGGAACTTCTACAACTTGATAAAGTAGATGTACAAAAACCCCATAGCTAACATTGTACTTTAATGGTGAGAAACTCAAAAACTTCCCACTAAGATCAGGAATAAGGCAAGGATGTTTCCTCTTTCAACTGCTTTTCAACATTGTACTGGAAATCTTAACTAATGTAGGCATATAAGAAAATGAAAAAAGAGTTATATAGATTGGGAAGGAAGAAATAAAACTATTCACAGATGACAGGGTCATCTATGTAGAAAATCTGAAAGAATCAATGAGAAAAAATCCTGGAACTAATGCCGTTATAGCAAGGTTGTAGGATACAAAGTTAATATATAAAAGTCAGTCACTTTCCTATATACCACCAATGAACAAGTAGAATTTGAAATTAAAAACATATTACCATTTACATTAACACCCAAAAAAAATAACCTACGTTTATTTCTAACAAAGTATGTACAAAATCTATATGAGGAAAACTGCAAAGCTTGTATGAAAGATTTCAAGGAAGAACTAAATAAATGGATAATCATGCTCATGGAGAGAAAGATTAAATATTTTCAAGATGTCAGTTATTCTCAGCTTGATCTGTAGATTCATCACAATTCCAATCAAAATCCCAACAAGTTATTTTGTGGATACTGACAAACTGATTCTAAAGTTCATATGGAGAGGCAAGACACATAATAGTCAACTCAATGTTGAAGGAGAAGAACAAAGTGAAAGGACTAACACTACTCAACTTACACACTTACTATAAAGCTATAATAATGAAGACAATGTGGTATTGGCAAAAGAAGAGACAAATAGATTAATGGAACAGAATAGAGAGCCCAGAAATACATGCCCATAAATATAGCCAACTGATCTTTGACAAAGGAGCAAAGACAGTACAATGAAGCAAAGGTAGTCTTTTCAACAAATGGTGCTGGAACAGCTAGACATTCACATGCAAAAAAAAAGAAAGAAAAATGTAGACACAGACCTTAAACCTTTCACAAAAATTAACTCAAGGGCGCCTGGGTGGCTCAGTTGGTTAAGCGACTGCCTTTGGCTCAGGTAGTGATCCTGGAGTCCCAGGATTGAGTCCCACATCGGGCTCCCTGCTCAGCAGGGAGTCTGCTCCTCCCTCTGACCCTCCCCCTTCTCATGCTCTCTCTCATTCTCTCTCTCAAATAAAAAAATAAAAATCTATTAAAAAATTAACTAAAAAATGGATCACAGACCTAAATGTAAAATGCAGAACAATAAAAAAAAAAAACCTGATTAAGTTCTACTTCATTAAAATTCAAACCAAATAAAAACGAAGATGTCCTTCAATAGGTGACTAGATAAATAAACTCTGGTACATCCAGACAATGCAATATTATTTAGCTCTAAAAAGAAATGAGTTATCAATTCATGAAAAGACATGGAGGAAACTTAAATGCAAATTACCAAGTGAAAGAAGCCAGTCTGAAAAAGTTACTACTGTATGATTCCAACTATATGACCTTCTGGAAAAGGCGAAACTGTGAGAGAGTATCATTAGTAATTGTCAGGTGTTATGAAGGAGAGAGGAATGGATAGGTAGAACACAGAGGATTTTCAGGGCAGTTAAACAATTCTGTATGATACTACAATGGTTGATACATGTCATTATATATATATATTTTTTTAAGATTTTATTTATTTATTTGACAGAGAGACACAGCAAGAGAGGGAACACAAGCAGGGGGTGTGGGAGAGGGAGTAGCAGGCTTCCCGCCGAGCAGGGAGCCCAATGCGGGACTCGATCCCAGGACCCTGGGACCATGACCTGAGCCGAAGGCAGACGCTTAATGACTGAGCCACCCAGGCACCCCAGCATGTCATTATATATTTGTCAGAACCCATAGAATTCACAACACCAAGAGTGAATCTCATGTATACTATGAACTTTGATAATAAGGTGTCAAGTGTATTCATCAATTACAACAAGTGTATCACTGTGGTTGGGTATCGGTTGTGGAGGAGGTTCTGCATGTATGGGGGCAGAGGGTACATGGGAGCTCTTAGTACTTTCTGCTTACTTTGTTAGGACTCTAAAACTTATCTAAAAATAATATCTGTTAATTTTAAAAAAGGTTACACAAGAATGCCTTTTATTTTCTATAGACTAGTACTCAAGAATTGGAAATGTTATCAAATCAACTGCAGCAAAATTGAAAATAATGATGTCAGTACATGTATACAAAACTACTACTTACCATATAAGATGTGAAAAATTTTTATTCATCTCTCCATTGTTCTAATTAGTGTAAAGACTTTGTTATTCATGGGCCATTGACAACCTTAAAATTGCCCTCCAGAGTCGCATGTCTTAAACTTATTTGATCCCAAAAGTTTTTAAATTGTGATGTATTGACAGAACCCCAACAGGAACTCATTAATCTACAAGTGTTTCATATGCCTTAAACATTAAAAATATCACCATTGTGTGCTAAAAGTACAAAACTAGACAGTGCAAATGAGCAGATGGTCAACCTCAGTCTTCCAGCACCCAGGTTGGTGAATGCTGTGGATGCTTTAGCATACTGATCAAATGGCATATATCATGTGCTCTTTTTTTAACTTCCTAATACTCTTGAGAATTTTTCTTAAAGTTAGATTCTAGCATAAGAATAAAAACAAATATATACGTATCTTAAACTTTTTCTTACATTAAAAAGATACATCTGGAAGGAAAGGAATTGTCAGTATTTTTGCATAGAACACTTACTAACATCTTGAAACACTCATGTTCTATAGAGCAGGGTTTGGAAAATTCTGCACTAGGTGATGAACTCTCTTCAGAATGAAGGAGGAATGTTCTGTTGGAAGACCCCAGGTGAACAAGCAGTATTTTCTTCCATCCTGGCAAACACTGATGAGAATCCTAACAGTGAATTTGCTGAGCTATAGTGTCATTTCTTCTCTTAAGAGATGCTGCTGGAAACGGGACATATTATATTCCTTCAAAAGCTCGTGGTCTCTTGATGTACATATGTATGCTGAGTATGTTAGGGCTGGCAGAAATGATTAAAAACCTTCTTGAAAATGGGATAGCCTCTTCAAGAAATGATAAATATTAAATTCATAAGCCAGTATTCCATTTATGGTTTAGTTTGATATATAGGACTCTCAGGATTTCTAACCTGATCTATTAGTGATTTCCTTCCTCTCTTTATACAACCATCCTGGAGGGTATATTTCCTACATAAAGAAATGAGAAAAGAACTACTTCATATCTCTACAGCGGGTATCATATTTATTTTCATCTGTATGTATGTAGAATTAATTTGATTTTTTTATTGGATTTTTTTGAGAATTTTTTATTGTTATGTTAATCACCATAGATTACATCATTAGTTTTTGATGTAGTGTTCCATGATTCAATGTTTGTGCATAACACCCAGTGCTCCATGCAGAACATGCCCTCTTTAATACGCATCACCAGGCTAACCCGTCCTCCCACCCCCTCCCCTCTAGAACCCTCAGTTTGTTTTTCAGAGTCCATCGTCTCTCATGGTTCGTCTACCCCTCCGATTTCCCCCGCTTCATTCTTCCCCTCCTGCTATCTTCTTTTTTTTTTCTTAACATATATTGCATTATTTGTTTCAGAGGTACAGTCTTGCACAATTCACAGCGCTCACCATAGCACATACCCTCCCCAATGTCTATCAGTCAGCCACCCCATCCCTCCCACCCCACCTCCCACTCCAGCAACCCGCAGTTTGTTTCCTGACATTAAGAATTCCAGAGAAAGACATGTATCATATGACATCACTGATAGAATTAATTTGATTTAAATGTTCAATTAATGCAAAAAGCATAAAACATTTTCATAATTGTCAGTGTTAGATGCCAGAGACCAAGTGGAATAACAAAGTATTGTGACCACAGATCATTCATGGAGACAGAATGTCATTGAGTGATGCACATTCACCATAATCCAGGCTTTGTATATCCATGTCCTCTAATGCATTGATTTTCTTTTAATAGAGGTTCAGTTACTGAGAAAAGGACTAAAAAGCTATTTTCTCATTGTGTATTTCAGTGTTGCGGCTTTGGTATATAAACATGGTGCTATTGATACAATAAAAATTTGTATAAAAAATGCCTGTGGACAAGGGCGCCTGGGTGGCTCAGTTGGTTAAGCACTCTGACTTTTGCTCAGATCATGATCTCAGGGTCCTGGGATGGAGCCCCATGTCCAGCTCTGCCGGGAGTCCGCTTGTCCCTCTCCCTCTGCCCCTCCCCCAGCTTGTGAACACATACACTCTCTCTCTCTCAAATAAATAAATAAAATCTTTTAAAAAATTTATCTGTGGACAAAAAAATGTAAATTTGCACTGTGGATACAAAAGAAAATAATCTAATAGAGGTTCTTTTTGAAGTGGAACACTGACTCAGAAATTTCCTTGATTTTTATTTTCCATTGCAGACATAAGCTTAGTTCAGTTTCTTTCTATGGTTTAATCATACATTATTGGATATCTAAAAATATCATTAACTTAACAATACAATCCTTCAACAAATACCAGTGTACTAAAGAAAAGCACAAGATAGAGAATAAGAGCATAACTGTGACAAAAAATTCTACAGCACCACGTCAGTGGAAATATAGAGAAAGAAGTAACAAAGTGAAAGCATGAACAACATACTGTGGAAACAATCAGATATTTGCTGTGCCATCTATTGTATGAATCATACTTTTTTTTGAAATATAAAAACTACACATATTGTATGTTTCCAAAACTAAAACAAATGAATGTGCTTTAATCTGAGAATGAAAAGGTAGTGGCTGTGATAGCTCACATTTCAGAAAGTTTCAGATAATTCTAATTTTTGGAGAGGCTCGACATGGTATTATCGCTCTGTTTATTTTTGAATATTGTAAATTCTTCCTCTGAATGGAGAGGATAATGTATAGAACTTGAAGTTTCTTCTGTGTAACTTATCTTGAGAAGCCTGTTCGGTTAGTTGCTATATCTCATTTTTCAAACAATTTTCTGACCCTGAGGAGCAATTAAGAAAGACCTCTTCCTGGCTGCTTTGCTAAATGTTCTTAGTGCCATCTGCTGCATGCTTCCGGCTACTGTAGGGGGAAACTACTATAGTTAGTAGGAGTTTATGAATCTTAGAAAGAGCTGACGTCATATTTATCAATTTGCAGTCCATGTGTGGAAAGAAAACACACTGGAGTAGCATTCTCATATAGAAAACTCTTTTGAAACTATCTTAGAAATAGTTAACAATAATTCGCTTTGTGATTCTTACACTAAATATTTATCTAATGTACTCTATTTCCTCTCTTTAAAAAGTCTTTGTGTAATAATTTCACCTGATACCTATCAGTAACATCAGCTTCAGCTCTTCTAAAGTGAAGCTATTAATATCTTTCAGCTTGCTCCTTAGAAAAGGAATGAATCGGGCTCCTGAGTGGCTCAGATGGTTAAGCATCTGCCTTCGGCTCAGGTCATGATCCCAGGGTCCTGGGATTGAGTCCCACATCGGGCTCCCCGCTCAGCGGGGAGCCTGCTTCTCCCCTCTCATACTGTTTCTCTCTCGCTCACTCTCTAAAAAATAAATAAAATCTTTTTTTAAAAAAAAGGAATGAATCTATTGTATTCGGAAGCACCAAAAACAATCTGATGGCACTAATAAAGTTTACTGGGTGTATTTTTTCTATTAAAGGGCTTATTTTTGAGCTAAAAAATAAATAGGGAGATATAGAAAGGCATTTAAAAAAATAGATGATCTCATTATTCTGAAAAGCATTTACAAAGATACATGTTGATAGCTAACTACTACCTAAGTGTAGAGAAAAATCTGCTTGTGATTATGTCATTTTGTGGAATAGGTAAGTATCCAGGTATGCAACCCTATGATTCCTTAACCAACAACTTGCCATTTGGAAATGTAGTCTGTAACTCTTCTGAAGACTGATGCATATCATATAACCATATCCCTTTCATATTTTATTTCCTGACTTAGATTGTCTTTTTCTGGAATAGAATTCCTTAAAATGTAAGATCTGGTGTGTGTTAAGGTGGCTACCAGTGAAGACCAAGCTCTTGAGTCTATTCTGGTTCTGATTTGTCCTCTTGTTCTAATTCTGAAGGTCCTGAATGTCCTTAAGGTTCAAAGAAGTATTCTGCCTAGAGTGACTATTATTATTATTATTATTATTATTATTATTATTATTATTATTATTTCACACTCGCTGTGCAACATGCTCCGTTAAGATAATTACATAGTTTAATCCTTAAAGGTTGAATTTATTACCTAAAATATATGGATATAAAATACCCAAAGAGGATGGCCAGTCCTTATCTTTTAAACTATCTACCTGCAACAGTTACTCTTAGCAATCCCTTGGGCAGATTTTTTCTTTTGTTCCAAAGAATCAAACCTTTCTTGCACCCTCTCTACAGACCATCCTCATCTGGCAGATAATTAAGTCAAGAATCCTATTCCCTATAGTGTTTTAAGATGTTAGCCTCCTAAAAAGTACACAAGCCATTATCTCAATATTGGAAATGAAGCAGACTCTGTAATAATGCAAAACATGTTAATTATGTATAAAACAAATCACAGTTGCAAAATGATGAAGAAATTAGAAGTATTAGAGTGAAAGACTGCATGGACAAATATGATCAGAGGCCCTGCAAGGTAATAACAAACATACTGCAAAAATACTTAGATTGTCAGGACTCTTGAAAGAAAATGTCAGTTATTATTTTCTGAAAGCCAATTAACTGGAGTTGATCAAAATCTTTCCTGATCACAGTGAAAATAATATTTAGATTTTCTTTTTTAGTCACTAAAATAAATGTTGTTTTGTATACAAAGAGGCAGAAATTCATAGTGTTTAATGCAAGCTTCGGTGTACTCCTTAGGAATTTTTGTCACATACACCCTAAGGTGGGAAAAGAGTACTTATTTGCCAAGAATGCCTAGAATATCTGCTTTATTTCTTTCTAAGACACCCTATTTGGGGTTAGTAAATAAAGCCATGAGATAGCTACTGTATTCTATCTGTCCTCAGTCTCCCTTTTCATGTTCTCTCCAGTACCCAAGTTTTTATGCTCTCCTGATGCCCCTTCTCCTAGGTCCAAGTAATCTGATAAAGCCCATTCTCTCCACACTATGGTGACATGGGAGATTATACATCCATAAGAAACAACCATATAGGCAGGGTAGTACCTTCAAAACACCTGCATGTCAGAGTAACCCTTACCATAGCTATAGCTATGATGGGCCAGTTTTGCTTACCTGTTATGGTTGGAAAGTGTGTACTGCACCCTATGTATTCAAGTCTTTTCATTTGACATTATTTAACCCATAATTTCTCAAAAGAAAGTAGTAGTAAAACTGGCGTTTGAGCCTAAGTCCACTGGGCTCCAAGATATGTTTCTTTTTCAGAGAACTACACCAACAAATACCAAAAGAGCTATATAAAAAGCAGAGTTAGACTCAGGACATCTCATGGGTTTTTGCCAGAGATCTAGCCTATGCTGTTCAGAGACTTGGTCGAGAATAAAAATCCAACATTTAGTCTTATTTTTCCACCTGTAGTTTGACTTAGTTCTTTAAAGATACCCCTTAACTCAGTCACCTGACATGTTTAACATTTAGTCTAACTCATGGAGTATGTTACCTAAAAATATCTTCTGTTATCCCTCTCTAGGCCCGGTTTTCACACTTAGTTCAGTCTCTCTTGCCTGCTCCTTCCCCATTTGCCTTCCCTTTTGGATTAACACACATTCTCCACTACACCAACTTCTCTCTTTTCTACCTTTTAGGAGAGGGATTTCTCGAAACATTCCAGAGAAGACAGAAAAGGTCTGGAAATTAATTTAGCAAAACAAATGAGGCGAATATAAGAGAAAATTTGCAGGAATAGCTTGGAATAATAAGACAGATAAAAATTGGGGATTTACTGTGCTGGAAGAATGGAACAGGCCATTTCTAGGTAATAGTGGCTCAACAAAACAAAAAGCCTCTTGAAAACCAACACTTGAAAGTTTAGAATCAGTTTGCTTCTGAGACAGCCTTTTTTAGGGTTTTATCAAGCATAAAATGTTCAGTATCTTTCAGTAGAAATGTGAAAAGGCACTCCTAAGGCCCTCTCAGATTCATGCTTTGTTCAAAGCCTAAACATTAAACTTCAGTTCTATCCCCTAACAAGAGCATACACTCAGCTCTCCCCTGGAGATTTGCAGGAATGAGGCTAGCCCTGAGGAGACAAGTGGGTAATCTCAAATTCCTCTGTGACTCTGTAGTGGGGTAAACATTCTCTGCCCACTGAAAGACGTTTAAACAGTCATGTGACCACCTGCATATTTTTTAAAATTTATTTATTGTACTGAATATTACTTTAGGATGCTATAATTGACTTTGATTCCCTTTACCATTCATTTTTCTGATTGTAATATTCATTCTCTATTTTGCTGAATAAATTGGACCAGATTAATTTCCATGGTATAAGAAATGGTATAGTGTAGGAAAATATTCTTTTCGATTTGTTACCTGATAACACTATAGAGTTGACCCTTGAACAGTACGGAGGGATTAGAAGTATAACATGACTCCCAGAAACTTAACTACTAATAGCCCTCTGTTGACCAGAAGCCTTACAATAACGTAAGCAGTATATTTTATATGTTCTATGAATTACATACTGTATTCTTACAATAAAGTAAGCTAAAGAAAATAAAATGTTATTAAGAAAATCATAAGAGAAAATACATTTGTAGTACTCCACTATAAAAATATAAAAAAAATATTTAAAAATCCACATATAAGTGGACCTGCACAGCTCAAACCTATATTGTTCAAGGGTCAACTATACAAGCCAATATAACCACTGAAAGTTTAGTATTAAAAAGGTGACTGTAATCAGCTTTTTAAAATTCCTAATTAATATGCCTAAAAAATATAAGGAATGTTTCCAGATGAACATGGCTATGGAAGTCAGCATTAACCTCCTTCTCCTATTGGGAAACATAGAAAAGCAACAAAAACCTAAAATCTACATTTTTAGTGAAACTGGAAGACAGATATATTCCTGACTCAATACATGTAAGGCTGGAAAAGAAAAAATGTTTTGTTTTGTTTTTTTACATTATTACCAGCAGCGTATGAGAGTTCTATTTCTTCCGCATTTTCACCAACACATGGTATGGTCAATCTTTTTAATTTTAACCATTTGAACAGGTGTGTGGTTATATTTTGTTGTGATCTTAATTTGTATTTACCTAATGACTAGTGAGGGTAAACACCTTTGCATGTGCTTATTTGCTGTCAGATTATCTTTGGTGAAGTGTCTTCTAAAAGATTCTGCTGATATTAAAATTGAGTTGTTTTTTGTATTACTGTGTTTTGAGAATTCAGATTTTGCCAGTTGAATGGTGGGCAATGAGGGGTAGTATTTTTATCTCATAATGATTTTAACTGGCATTTCCTTGGTTAAAAACGAAGTCAAGAACTTTTAAAAAGGTTTATTGGCCTTTCAGACTCCTTTTTGGGGGGAAGTTCCTATTTACCTATTTTGCCCACTCTTTTGTATTGGATTTTCTTGCTTCTTATTGATTTATATGAGCTCATTGTATGCTTATGGATATGAGTCCTTTATCTGTTAGCAAACGTCTTTTCTCTGGCTTGTCTTTTAATCATTATTTATAGTACCTTTTGATGAACAAGATTCATAATTCTAACATAGTCATACTGATCTTTTCCTTTATGGTTTGTGCTTTTTCTGTCTTATTTGAGAAACATTTCCCTTCCCAGATGTCATGAATATATTATGCAAACTTAGTTCCAGTAGCTTTAGCATTGTGCCTGTCCCATTGGGTGCCTCATCCACCTGTGAACAGTGTAAGATAGAGATCCACATTAATTTTTTTCCACATAGATACTTAATTATCACTGTGTTGTTTAAAGGCATCCTTTCCCACTGCTCTCCACTGCTTAATCCAATGTCTGTACATGCATGATTCTGCTTGTAGGGTCTCTCTTCTGCCCCATTGAACTCTCTTAACTATTCCACACTGTTACTAGGTCTTAATAATCTGGTTGAGATATCTGATAACTTGTCATGTTTCACACACTAACATATCTACCACTCTGTTTGCTTCTTATTCCTTTATGCATCTTAAATCTCTCATCTGGAGTCATTTTTATTCTTATTAAACCCATCCTTTAGGATTTATTTTAATATAGTTTTATAGGTGTGGAACACTCAATTTTTTTTAAACTGAAGGTATCTTTATTTTACCTTCATTTTACAGGATAACTTCTCTGGCTATCTTAAAACCCTGGAGATATTATTCTACTGACTCCTAGCATCTTTGGTTGCTGTTAAGGGGCAAGCTGCCAGTCAAGCTGCTGTTCCTTTGGAAGTAATTTTCCATTGCTTTCTCCTCTTGTGTTTCACATTTTCTCCTTGCCTTAGGTATTCTACATTTTCATTATTATGTGTCAAGATGTGTGTTTCTTTTTCTAATTCAAATTTTGTTGAAATAATTGTAGAGTCACATGCAGTTGTAAGAAATAATACAGAAATCTCATGTATGCTTTCCCTAGTTCTCCCCAATGTTAAAATTTTATGAAACTGTAATATATATCAAAACCAGGAGATTAACACTTGAACAGTTCTCTGATCTTATTCAGATCTCTCCAGTTTTACTTGTACTTGTGTGTGTGTGTGTGTGTTTAGTTTTATACAATTTTATATCCTATGCTAGTTTGTGTGTCCCTTACCCCAGTCGAGATAAAAAATAGTCCCAATACCACAAGGATCCTTCTTGTTGACTTTTTATAACCACACCCATCTCCCTCTGCAGCCTCTTGGGTCTGGAGGGACAAACTAGAAAAACCAATTCCTACCTGTGTTATTTTAAATCTTTGCAATCTATGTTCTATGTCTCTTAGTGCATCATTTCCATTTTCCATCTTTTTGTCCCTTCAGGCTGGATTGTGGAAAATTTGTTCTAACCTATCCTCTAGCTCACTCATTTTCTTTTCAGCTATTTCTAGTCAGTTGATAAATCTTTCCACTGGGTTCTTAATTTTAGTTAGAGTTTTAGGATGAGAAGATTGATTTGATTTTTCTTAAATCAGTATAATTTTAAAAATAATTTTATGTGCCTTAAGCCTGTTATTTTTTATTTTTTTAGCTTTTAAATATAAGTTGTCTTTTAGTATGTGTCTTTTAATTTAAATATTTGAATGCTTTATGATGTCTTTCTACCATCTACTTTTTTCTGCTGGTTCTAATTTATGGTATTTTCTTTTCTAATCATTGTAGTTGAAAACAATTAGTTGCAGAAATAATTTGAGGCCTCAAAAGAGAATTTTTATTTGCTTTTGCTGGGGTGGGAGGGGCACTACAAAAGTGTAATCAGCTGAAGCTACATGTTCAAGTAAGGGCTTCTTTGCTTCTCTCTCATCCTTTCTCTGAGAGTATAGCTCTTTTCAGACTCTGCAGTGGGTAGGAAATGATTTTTGAAGTCTGTCCTTTAGCCCCAGGAGGTTGCCAAAACCACAGCTCAGTTCCACAGCTATTTCTTTGAATAGACAAATACCCTCTAGGCAAAAGTAGCTTTTAGTGTTGGGCTTAGTCTGAATTTTCAGTTTATCCCTGATTTTGGCCAGGTAACTCTTCACTATTTTATTAACTCCTATATGCTTTTAGAAATTTTTGAAACCTTTTATCTGGCTTTTTTAGTTATTTCAGGGTGTTGAGGACCCACTAAATATCATTCTACACTTTTTGAAAGTTTGAATCATGTCAATGTAGTATCAACTTAGAAATTACACACACACACACACACACAAACACATATTATAGAAGGATTCCAAAGATGCACTTGTGGGAGTAAGAAAACTTGGGAGAATTTTATCACAGCTATCCATGCCATAATACTCTGTAAAATCAGCTGCACAACCAGGGAGTCTGTGTTTTGTTATTTACTTTTGAGGTTTTAAAAAAAGATGTACAGATTGCCAAAACTCCTTGGCACAAATACAACTAAAACACAGAATGAAGCGTGGGGGTAAAGGAGAGTAGACTTATTTTCCATATTAATCACATAAGTTCGTTTACTAGTGAAAGTTTTTAAGGCAGTTGAATTTAAAATAATGTATCAGTTGGGATTTTGTTTGGCTTTCATTTTTTAGTTTTAAAAGCTAAATTGGGCGCCTGGGTGGCTCAGTTGGTTAAGCGACTGCCTTCGGCTCAGGTCATGATCCTGGAGTCCCAGGATCGAGTCCCGCATCGGGCTCCCTGCTCGGCAGGGAGTCTGCTTCTCCCTCTGCCCCTCCCCCCTCTCATGTGCTCTCTCTCTCTCATTCTCTCTGTCTCAAATAAATAAATAAAAATCTTTAAAAAAAAAAAAGCTAAATTAGCTAAAAAGAAAGATGATAACTGGTACTGTTACATTCAGTTTGTCTTCAGTAGCCTTGGAGGTTTGGGAAAAGTCACTAAATGAGTCTATGAAGATAAGAGAGTAAGAGAGGGAATCCTGCACAAGAAAGCTCATGCCTTAATCTCTAATTAATTGAAGGCACATCTCTCAGCAACTACAAAAAGCAATAACTAAGTGCTTCTACACATTGGCTCCTTGGTCAGCAGTTATGCCTTAAGCAAAGAGTTACAGATTATAAACTCCTTGAAGTGGGGAACTATTCAGATAACACTAATGAGGAGAGATATAAAGACCCACATAAAATTGAGGGGAAAAACCTGAAGAGTATATACTTGGCATAGATGTTCCTATTTAAAATCCTGTAAAATAAAGTAGCAATAGTTGGTACTTCGTAATGTTGACTGAAAACAGTAAGATATTTTCACATAAAAGAACTATAATTTAAATTAAGACAAAAGATCATGTGGAATATCTATAAATAAATCCCATTTAACATTGTCTTTAAGTGCATCCTACTTAACCTTAGTTAAAGTATCCTCAGACAACAAATTCACTCAAAGATCAGGCTGTCCTTTACCTCAAGATATTTTTGTCTCTCTACCTAGAACAATCTTAAGAAGGTCAAGAATAGTAAAGATCTGTGAGCTATCATTATCCTCCTCTTCATCTGTTTTTCCTACCAAAAATGGTTTAGTAATGTCAGAGGGGCTCTACACTGAAAAAAAAAGATACTTAAGAAGTTGTATCAGGATTGACTTATTTAGAATCAGATCTACTCTGGGATGTTCTCAGGTTAACACTAATGTCTCACACAAAATGAACTATTAGAAGTTTTCCAGATTGGGATGCCTAGATGGTGCAGTCATTTAAGCATCTGACTCTTGGTTTTGGCTCAGGTTGTGATCTCCAGGTCCTAGGAGTGAACCCTGCATAGGGCTCCGTGCTCTAAGGCACAGTCTACCTCAGATTCTCTCTCCCTCTCCTTTAGCCCTCCTACTCATGCTCTCTCTCTCTATCTCTCTCTAAGATAAATAAATCAATCTTAAAAAAAAAGTTTCTCGGGTGATCACATTATGAACACAGCACTTACTGAAAATAGTTTTTTTAAAAATTATGTAGATACAAAAATACAAATAAAATATGTATAAAGTACAAAAACTAGCAGTGCAATACTTCAACACTTACCTACCCCCTGGTTACAGAAACCCATCTTTACTATCACTTCTTGAATTTGCCTTTTTTCTCCTGAGATTCACCCATGTTTTATGTGGTTGTAGTTCACTCATTTTCCAGTTGTTTATTGTTCCCTTGTACGAATACCCTGCAATTTATTTTTTCAGCCTGCTAGTAGGTTGTTTTCAGTTTTTTGCTGTTAACAAACAATGCTTCTAATAACATTCTTACAAATATTTCCTGGTATCCATGTGCATGTAGTTTTAAGGAATATAGACAAGGGTGGAATTTGTAGGTCATAGGATTGGTGTATCTTCAATTCAATTGGAAAATGTCAAATATTTTTGAAGTGTGTTCCCATTTACACTTCCACCAAAAGTACACAGTGGTCTGTGGCTCCATGCATTAGGCAAAAATACCATGTTCTCGGGCGCCTGGGTGGCTCAGTTGGTTAAGCGACTGCCTTCGGCTCAGGTCATGATCCTGGAGTCCCAGGATCGAGTACCGCATCGGGCTCCCTGCTCAGCGGGGAGTCTGCTTCTCCCTCTGGCCCTCCCCCTCTCATGTGCTCTCTCTCTCTCTTTCAAATAAATAAATAAAATCTTTAAAAAAAAAATACCATGTTCTCATATTTAAAATTTTTTGCCAATGTAGTGGGTATGAATTAACTTCTCATAATGGGCTTAGCCATTCCTCTGATTTTTAATGAGATTGAACATCTTATATATTTTCTGATTTTCTGTTTTTCTCAAGTGAAATGACTCTACACTATTTCTTTTTCCTTTTGGCCCATTTTATTGGATTGTCTTTTTCCTGTTGGTTTGTGTGATTTCTTTATATATCCTGAACTCTTAATTCTTTGTCAGTTACATATATTGCAAATTTCTTCCAAATTTGGTTTGTCTTTTTATTTAAGTTGTGGGTATTCTGAGCAGAAGTCCTTTTTTTCAGTGTCCCATTAGTATATACTTTGGGTCGTGTTTTAGAAAGCTATCTCTATGCTGTGGGCATAAAGATATTCTCCATCATTACATCAATTGGAAATTATTTTTGTGTTTGTGTTTAGGCCCAATTTCATATTTCCTCATAGTTATCCCAATGCCTTTTATTTAAAAGTCCCTTTATCACCTTTAATAAGAAATGCCAACACATCATCAGTCAAGTTTATATGTTTCATTCTATTTCTGGGCTCTCTTTTGTTTTGTTGACTGTCTTGATTATTATAGTTTTATAATTATTCTTTACAATTTATTTCAGTAAGGCAAGTTTATTCTTTTCAGGAATGCCTTAGCTATTTTTGGACCCTTTGCTCTTCAGTATAAATTTTAGAATAAGTTGGTTTGTTAGGTCCCATAACAAAATAAAAAGCACACAAACAAAAAACAAGTTTCATCAGAATTTTTATTAGAATTGCATTGAGTATACAGATTAACTAAAGGGAAAGCTGATGTTTTTTAAATTATATCTTCCAACTTATAAATATGGCATTTCTCTCCATTTATTTAGGCCTTAATGCCATTCAGTTAAGTTTTATAATTTTCCCCGTGAATGTCTTGAATATTTTTTGTTAATTTTTAAAGTTTTTTTTAATTCCAGTTACTTAACATACAGTGCACAGTTTCAAGTGCACAATATAGCGATTCAACACCTCCATACAACACCCTGTCTTGCAAATTCCTTAATAATTTATTCTTAGGTCTTAATTTTTAAAATTTCATGTAAGTGTTATTTGTTTGATTCCATTTACTAAATGATTCTCCAAAGATTTTTTCATTAAAAAAAACTATACCATCTGTAAGAAATAAGAAACTCATTTTTCCTTTTTAAACTTCATACCTTTTCTTTTCTTCCCTTGCTGCCTAGCTAAAAGGCAACTATGGTGATAGCAGGAACCCTTGTCTCTCTCTTACCTTGAAAACTTCCAAAGTTTTATCATTAGGTATCATTGTTCTCAGGCTTTTAACAGTATCTTCTTCAATTAGGAAAACTTTTTGCTTTCAGTTCTTAGTTTGATAAGCATTTTAACACGAAGAGAAATTTAATTTTATCAAATCCTTTATCTGCATCCATTCAGATGATTGTCTATTTCTCCTTAATTTGTAAATATGGTATATTATTGAAATTCATTTTCTTTTAAGCCACCTTATATTCCTGAATAAACATACATTTGTCAGGTGTTAAGATTTTAAACATCTATGTTCACAGGTTAGTTTGGCCCATAGTTTTCTTATACTGTCCTTTCAGAGTTTGAAATCAAGGTAGGAGAGCCACATAAAATTAACTGGGATTATTTCATTTCCATACTTAAGAAGAGTTTGTGTAGGACTGAAATTAATTCATCTATTAAATGTTTGCTGGAAAATAGGAGTAAGGTATTGAGCCTTTGGAGAGATTTTAAACTACTGGTTCCATTTTTTTTTTTAAGATTTTATTTATTTATTTGACAGAGAGAGATACAGCAAGAGAGGGAACACAAGCAGGGGGAGTGGAAAAAGGAGAAGCAGGCTTCCCGCTGAGCAGGGAGCCTGATCCGGGGCTCGATCCCAGGACCCTGGGATCATGACCTGAGCCGAAGGCAGACGCTTAACGACTGAGCCACCCAGGCGCCCCACTCCATTTCTTAACAGTGAAAATTGTATTATTTTCTCCCTGTTTTTCCTTAAGTTAGTTAAATTTATATTTTTCTAAGAATTTGGTCATTTTATCTAACATTTAAAATTTTTGCATAATATTTGAATATTCCCTTTTTATCATTTAAACTACACCTAATGCCAGGGCACCTGGGTGACAGTCTGGTAAGCATCCTACCTTTGGTTTCAGCTCAGGTCATGATCTCATGGGTCTTGAGATTGAGCCCCACATTGGGCTCTGCACTCAGCACAGAGTCTGCTTGAGATTCTCTGTCTCTCTTTTATTTATTTATTTGACAGAGAGAGCACAAGCAGGGGGAGCAGCAGAGGGAGAGGGAGAAGCAGGCTCCCCACTGAGCAGGGAGCCTGAGATCATGACCTGAGCTGAAGGCAGATGCCTAACCGACTGAGCCACCCAGAAACCCCTAAATAAGTGAAATAAAAATAAACTACAGATAATGTCTAGTTTTGCCTTCCTTTCATTACTCATATTATTTTTCACCTCTTACCAGAGTTTGTCTGTTTTGCTATTCATTTCAAACAATCCATTTTTAACTCTGTGGATTATCTCTCTTGTATGTCTGCTTTCTTTCCATTGGTTTTCTATTATTTCCTGCCTTTCTGTTTTTGGGGGGGTGAATTCAGATTTTTGTTTGTCTAATTTCTTAAACTTATTCACTTTGAGATTTTTATTTTCTAACATATTGCCTTAAAGCTCTCTCTCTCTCTCTCTTTTTTTTTTTTTCCTAAGAACCACATTAGCTTTATCACCTAAGTTTAATATGGACATTTTCATTGTCATTCACTTCTCAGGCCTTTCTAATTTTCATTATGATTTCTTCTTTGACCTCCATGTTTTTTGGAAATGTTTAATTTCCAGAAGTATGAGTTTTGTCTTATCTTTTTATTAATTATTTCTAACTTAATATAATTTTGGTCAGAGCACATGTTACACATGACACTAGTTATTTAAAGTTTGGTGAACCTTGTTCTATGGCAACAATATGTAGTTAAATTTGTAAAAGTTTTAAGTACCCTTCAACAGAATGAACATTGCACAATTGATCCACTGGGTTAGGCTTGTTACTTGTGTAAATTCAGATCTATATTCTCACAGATTTGATGTGCCTGATCTCTGTGTCATGAGAAAATTTGTTAAAATATTTCAACTTGATGGTGTGTCTTTTCAACCTTTTCATTTCATGCATCTATATACAAAGATTATATTATTAAGTAGATCTATACAAATTAAAATTCTTTTTTTAAAAGATTTTTATTTATTAGAGAGAGAGAGAGCGAGCATGAGCAGGGAGGAGGGGCAGAGGGAGAAGAAGAAGCAGGCTGTCTGCTGAGCAGGGAGCCCAACATGGGACTTGCTCCCAGGACCCTGAGATCATGACCTGAGCCAAAGGCAGACACTTAACTGACTGAGCCACCCAGGTGCCCCAAATTAAAATTCTTAAATTTGCTTTTAAATTGAAACTTTTCTCCACTTCATAATTATCCTTTTTATCTCTATTAATGTTGTCCTGAAATATATTTTGTCCAATTTTTTCATAGTTATAGCATTCCTCTTTTAACTATCATTTGTCCAGTGTATCTTTATTCCAAACTTCCATTTTCAAACTGTATCCTGAGGGTTTTTTTGGTGGGTCTTTTATTTTTTAATAAAGACTAAAAATCCTTGTCTTTTAAATGGATCTTTATTTGTATTTTTTCTTTTATATCCCTGCAAATAAAATTTGCAAACAATAATAATGCAGAAACTGAAGTCAGTTTCCCCAAACAACACTAAAACACTCTAAAACTCGCATGTGACAAAGCAACAAAGATTAAGATTTCTGCATTATATAGAATATTTCAAACCCAGCTTATCAAAGTATTTAGTGCTTAATGGATATTTTTTAGTATATTGTATATACTATGTATTCTATGCAGTATTGAATGCAAATTGTCTTGTATGTTTGATATCAAATATGTACTGTTATATAACTAAACAAAGAAATCATTTCTTAAAATATGGCATAGATACTACATAAATTGGATCTAGGTGTTAGTGCCCCTAAGTGTCTGGCAGAGTCAAACACAGAAGCTAAACCCTCAGGAAAATAGCATTAGCAAGAGATAAGATATTATCAGGAAAACAGCTAAGATGCTTCTGCAAGAACTGTAAAATCTCTTTCCTGAACATACCCAGAACTTAACATTTTTGCTGGTACATAATGTGGATATATCATAATTGACTTCAGATAATAATTTTTCTATAAAACATATGTACATCATTATTGCAAATATCTAAATTTGAGAGCTCAGACGTGAAAGAATATCTCTATTTAGAATAATTTCTACTATTCTCTTTGTGTGTTTTCTATTTGTCCCACCTTATCTATTTCTTGTTTACCTTTTTAAAGTATTGATTGGATGTTTTTTCTTCACTCATTTTTCTCTACAGATTTGAAAGTTAAGTATTCTATATCTTTTATTGGTTACTTTAACATTTCCAGGTGCCTACTTATCAAAATCTTAAATTACAATTTCACTCCTTTTAAACAATGATCTTATTAAACCTTTAAATCTGATCATGACCTTCCTGACATACATGTAATTTTTATTGGATATCAGTGTTCTACCCTGTTTTAAACCCCCAAAAAGTATTGTTTTGTGCACTCAATGTTGTTTATATTTACCCACATATTTACCACTTTCTTTTTTCTTTAATCCGTTTTGCATCTTCCACGTGGAATTGGTTTCCTTTATGCCTGGAGTACATCTGTTGAATTGTTTTAGAAGAGTATCTTTTGACACAGACTCTTTCACTTTTCCTCATCTGACAATATTTTTTTTCTTTTTTTCATTCTTCAAAGTTATTTTTGCTAAGTGTTTAATTCTAGATTGATAGACATATTCTCTCACCACACTGAAATATCCCACTGTTTTCTGGCTTCCATTGTTGTTCCTGAGAAACCAATTGTCAGCCTAATTATATTTCCTTTCCTTCTGGTAGTTTTTAAGATTTTTCTGGTAGTCTGTGGCATCCTGTACTTTGAGCTAGATAATCTAGGTGTTTTTATTTTATATTTATTCTGCCTTGCATTTATGAATCTGTAATTGATATTTTTCATCAGATCAGAAAATTTCTCATTCTTTTTCTCTTCAAATATTGCCTCTACCTCATTCTTTCTCTTCTATCCCTAGAACTCCAATTATTTGAATTGTATCAGATTTTTGCACTCTGTTTTTCCTGTCTCTTTTTTACTCTGGTGTTCATTCATATTGTACTGTTTCCTCCTGTATTTGTGATTTTGACAGTGAGCTCCCATTTTTGGAATGTCATCTGTAGTATTCATTGAAACCTCACTTGCTAGTGGATAGCATTTTTGCATTTGTGTCTTCCAAGTTCCTGAAGAAATTAACTTGGGACATCTTTAAATGAAAGTACTACTAATAGCCTTTTTGAACTACCTAGATGATATGACTTTAGTTTGCAAATGCTTCTGAACTGATTTGTTAAAATTACTGGGAAAACCTCCTTTCCCATAAACCCATTGCCAAGTTTTAAGACAGGTAATTTTTCTTCTTGTCTTCTTCCAGTTAGTCCTTTAATTGGGGATTTAGTCCATTGAGATTCTATGCTGGGAGAATCATCTATTAAACCTCCCACCATGAGGGATGCCTGGGTGGCTTAGTCAGTTAAGCATCTGCCTGCCTTTGGCTCAGGTCATGATCTCTGGGTCCTGGGATGGAGCCCTGCAATGGGCTCCTTGCTCAGTGGGGAGCCTGCTTCTCCCTCTGTGTGCCACTCCCCCGGTTGTGCTCTCTCTTTGATGGATAAATAAAATCTTAAACATAAATAAATAAATAAACCTCCTACCTTGAGTGGTTTTGCCTCCTGCCAGTATCTGTCTTCAACTTGCGTCTTCAACACCTGTGAAAATTGAATTTCAAGTTCACTTGAATTTGGCAAATATTTTTAGGATGGTAGCTCCAATTATCTGTCCGAATTTTCATTTTCATTAGTTTTTGCCTTGTAAGGGAAGCTGGATCCACAATACCAGAAACAGAATACCAGTACGGTGTTCCTTTATTACTTCAGGTTGTGTGTGTGTAAAAATATCTGCTTTCTACTGTTAATTGAAAA
Organism: Mirounga leonina; assembly: GCF_011800145.1. Taxonomy (NCBI): domain Eukaryota; kingdom Metazoa; phylum Chordata; class Mammalia; order Carnivora; family Phocidae; genus Mirounga; species Mirounga leonina. The sequence continues at coordinate 33,264,547 of NW_023270807.1, forward strand.
ATTACATAGAATGCCTATGTCTGAAGATAACATTAAAATTCTTGTATTTCTTTAACTAACATTTTTGATCACCTACATTGTCGATTTGTGTTGTTTCAGTTTAACTTGCATTTGAATCCATGGGAACCCCTGAGGAATTTGTTCTACATAGAGTCTGTGACCCCTAACAGCACGATGTAGTGAGTTTTCCTCCTTCTGGAAAGGAGATGAAATAAAATTCATTTTCTTGTAACCTCTCTCAGAAGACAAAGAACAAATGATGTCATCAAACTCCCTGTTAAATCTTTCTTTTTGTTTGTTGTATGTTTTGTTTATCTTTGAAATAACATTTGCTTGCAATTTATGTTTCTATAAAATGATAGATACAAGCAAGCATTTCAGTGTCCCAAATGAGGTAAGAAATTTGTGTTTGGAGCTCTTGTATAAACTTATATGGAATTAGATAAAGCTTGAATAAACTTATATTGTTATGTAAAGTGTTTATATTTCTAATGCAGTCAAGAGGGAATGTCACAAGGGCCCTCAAATCTGAACCAATTGGCGATTCATTTATTCCCTGACTCTTTTACTACCTCTCTCATGTAGGTCCTGTGGTAGAAGCAGGAAGATATGTTAATTTTTAGGTATAAATAGTTTTGATATTGCTTTAACCTTTTAGAATATTGCTGAGATAGCCATACTTACTTGTTGACATTCCCTGTTATTGCATACATTGAAAGATTTTATTTTAAACGGGAAAATATTTTTCTTAGGAAGAACTAGTATCACTTCTCCAGGCATACTAAAGCCTAATATTCTAAATATAGAAGCAAATGGATATAGACCAATGTGTATTACCAAAAGATGGCAAAACTCCCTACCTCAATATCTTCGAAGACTGGTTTTAAAATAATGTCTAAAGCAGGTTTTCTCAACCTTGGAATTTTGGGTAGGATAACCCTGTTGGAACTATCTGTGCATTGTAGGATATTTAGCAGCATCTCTGGTTGTGCAAATCTCAGTTTTGCCAATTCAAGGGCTTTATGGTGACCATAGGCCTTCCTGTCTTGATAAATGTTATCAGGGTATTCCTAACTTCAGCTTGAGAAATAGCATGGGCCATTCCAGGGAGATCAAGGAAGTTTCTGCTACTCCAAATATTCCAGAGAATGTCTAATACATTCCAGAGAATCCTTGTAAAATTCATTCCTTTAAGAATTCAGTCCACAAAGGACTCACAAATCTGGGATCCATGAACTTCAAGTTTTATAAATTGTTTCAGAGTGTCTATGAACCCTAGAAGTTGTATGCAAAATTATGGGTATACTTTTCAGAATTTTTCTAAGACTTTAACCAAATTCTCAAACCTCTGTCATCCAGGCAAATTTCAAAATGATAAATTCAAAGGTATTCTAGGGTGATGAATTCAACACCTATCATCAGACATCTAAAATACCACATATATTTTAGAGTCAAAAAATTAAAAACCCATTAGCACTTGAATATTGCTGTTAGAAATAGAAAAATATTGAAAATATGTATGTTAAGGTTTCTTTTATTTAATTATGTCTACTAACCTGTAATAAAGTATTATTAAATAACAAATGAATGCATAACACAATATATGATCAGATATGGTTGCTTTCATTTGTTCACAAATAGTTCACCTGAAAGCTATCATCTGCAAAATTTCTTGAAGTGTCACTTCTGGGTTATCTCAGGGTTTACCCATTAAAAACCATATATTTTATTTTTTTACAAGTTCATATTTCTTTTTTTTTCAAGATTTTATTTATTTATTTGACAGAGAGATAGAGAGCACAAGTAGGCAAAGAGGCAGACAGAGGGAGAGGGAGAAGCAGGCTCTCTGCTGAGCAGGGAGCCCAATGCGGGGCTCGATCCCAGGACCCCGGGATCATGACCTGAGCCAAAGGTAGCCTCTTAACCGACTGAGCCACCCAGGCGTCCCTCATATTTCTTTTTTAAAAAAATTTTAAAAATTTGACCTCAGACAGTAGAACAAATATGTATTTCTTTAAATCAGGAAGACAACTTCATTGTTTTTTTTTCTTTTCTCTCCTTTTTTTTTTTTTTTTTTTACCTTTTGACCCTCTTCATCCATTTCTCCTACCCCCCAATGCCTATGCTTCTGGCAACCACCAATCTGTTCTCTGCATCTATAAATTTGTTTTCTTTTTTTAGATTTCACATGTAGGAAAATAATGTGGTATTTGTCTTTCTCTATCTGAGATATTTCAATTAGCATAATGCTCATAAAGTTCATCCATCCATGTTGTCACAAATGACACAATTTTATTTTTTTATGGCTGAATAATATCCCATTTATATATTCTGTCTATGCAGAAGCTTTTTAGTAGGATGTCATCTCATTTTTGCTTTTGTTGCTTTTGCTTTTGGGGTCAGATTCAAAAAATTATCATCAAGACCTATGTCAAGAAGGTTACCACCTATGTTTTCTTCTAGAAGTTTTATGGTTTCAGATTTTATGTTCAAATTTTCAATTCATTTTGAGTTAACTTTTGTGGATGGTGTAAGTTAGTAGTTGAGTTTCATTTTTTTGTTTTGTTTTTTTTAATGAAGTGGGTTTCATTCTCTGCATGTTGCTGCCAGTTTTCCTAACACCATTTGTTGAAAAGAGTGTCCTTTCCTTGTTGTATATTCTTGGCTTCTTTGTTGTCAATTGATTGGCCATATATGTGTGGGTTTATTTCTTGGCTCTCTATCCTGTTTTATTGATCTGTGTTGTCTGTTTTTATGCCAAAACAATACTGTTGAAATTACTATAGCTTTATAATATAGTTTGAAATCAAGGAGTGTGATGCTCTAGCATTCTCAAGATTGCTTTGGCTATTCAGAGTTTTCTACAGTTCCATACAAATTTTAGGATTATTTATTCTATTTCTTTGAAAAATGCCATTGGAATTTTGATGGGGATTACATTGGACCTGTAGATTGTTTAGGGTAGGTGGGCATTTTAACAATGTTGATTCTTCAATCCACGAGCATAGAATATTTTTCCACTTATTTGTGTCTTTTTCAATTTCTTTCATTAATGTCCTATTGCTTTCAATATACAGGTCTTTTACCACCTTGGTTAAATTTATTTTTAGCTATTTTATTATTTTTAATTATAAATGGGATTGTTTTCTTTATTGTTCTTTCTGATAGTTTATTGGTGTATAGAAACACAACATATTTTTGTGTATTGATTTTGTATCCTGCAATTTAACTTAATTTGTTTATTAGTTCTAACAGTTTTTGATGGAATCTTTAGGATTTTCTAATATCATGTCACCTGCAAATAGAGTTTTACTTATTCCGTTTCAATCTGGATGCTTTTTATTTATTTTTCTTGCCAAATCAATACTATGTTGAATAAAAGTGGTTAGAATGGGCATCCTTGTCTTGTTCCTGATCTTATAAGAAAGGCTTTCAGCTTTTCACAGTTGAGTATGGGGTAAGCTGTGGGCTTGTTATATATGGCCTTTATTATGTTGAGGAACATTTCCTCTTTACCCACTTTGTTGAGAGTTTTTATCATAAATGGATATTAAATTTCATCAAATGATTTTTCTGCATCTATTGAGTCCTTTTGTCCTTCATTTTGTTAGTGTGGTGTATCACACTGATGGATTTGCCAATGTAGAACCATCCTTGCATCCCTGGAATAAACACCACTTGATTGTGGTATGTGATCCTTTTTTTTTTTTTATTCTTATGTTAATCCCCATACATTACATCATTAGTTTTAGATGAAGTGTTCCATGATTCATTGTTTGTGCATAACACCCAGTGCTCCATGCAGAATGTGCCCTCCTCAATACCCACCACCAGGCTAACCCATCCTCCCACCCCCCTCCCCTCTAGAACCCTGTTTGTTTTTCAGAGTCCATCATCTCTCATGGTTCGTCTACCCCTCCGATTTCCCCCGCTTCATTCTTCCCCTCCCGCTACCTTCTTCTTCTTCTTCTTTTTTTTCTTAACATATATTGCATTATTTGTTTCAGAGGTACAGATCTGAGATTCAACAGTCTTGCACAATTCACAGCGCTTACCAGAGCACATACCCTCCCCAGTGTCTATCACCCAGTCACCCCATCCCTCCCACCCCACCCCCCACTCCAACAACACTCAGTTTGTTTCCTGCGATTAAGAATTCCTCATATCAGTGAGATCATATGATACATGTCTTTCTCTGTTTGACTTATTTCGCTCAACATAATACCCTCCAGTTCCATCCACGTCGTTGCAAATGGCAAGACCTCATTCCTTTTGATGGCTGCATAATATTCCATTGTATATATATACCACATCTTCTTTATCCATTCATCTGTCGATGGACATCTTGGCTCTTTCCACAGTTTGGCTATTGTGGACATTGCTGCTATAAACATCGGGGTGCACGTACCCCTTTGGATCCCTACTTTTGTATCTTTGGGGTAAATACCCAGTAGTGTAATTGCTGGATCATATGGTAGCTCTATTTTCAACTTTTTGAGGAACCTCCATACAGTTTTCCAGAGTGGCTGCACCAGCTTGCATTCCCACCAACAGTGGAGGAGGGTTCCCCTTTCTCCGCATCCCCGCCAACATCTGTCATTTCCTGACTTGTTAATTTTAGCCATTCTGACTGGTGTGAGGTGGTATCTCATTGAGGTTTTGATTTGGATTTCCCTGATGCCGAGCGATATTGAGCACTTTTTCATGTGTCTGTTGGCCATTTGGATGTCTTCTTTGGAAAAATGTCTGTTCATGTCTTCTGCCCATTTCTTGATTGGATTCTTTGTTCTTTGGGTGTTGAGTTTGATGAGTTCTTTATAGATTTTGGATACTAGCCCTTTATCTGATATGTCCCATTCTGTCGGTTGTCTTTGGTTTTGTTGACTGTTTCCTTTGCTTTGCAAAAGCTTTTTATCTTGATGAAGTCCCAATAGTTCATTTTTGCCCTTGCTTCCCTTGCCTTTGGTGATGTTTCTAGGAAGAAGTTGCTTCGGCTGAGGTCGAAGAGGTTGCTGCCTGTGTTCTCCTTTAGGATTTTGATGGACTCCTGTCTCACATTGAGGTCTTTCAACCATTTGGAGTCTATTTTTGTGTGTGGTGTAAGGAAATGGTCCAGTTTCATTCTTCTGCATGTGGCTATCCAATTTTCCCAACACCATTTGTTGAAGAGACTGTCTTTGTCCCATTGGACAGTCTTTCCTGCTTTGTCGAAGATCAGTTGACCATAGAGTTGAGGGTCCATTTCTGGGCTCTCTATTCTGTTCCATTGATCTATGTGTCTGTTTTTGTGCCAGTACCATACTGTCTTGATGATGACAGCTTTGTAATAGAGCTGGAAGTCCGGAATTGTGATGCCGACGGCTTTGCTTTTCTTTTTCAACATTCCTCTGGCTATGCGGGGTCTTTTCTGGTTCCATACAAATTTTAGGATTATTTGCTCCATTTCTTTGAAAAAAGTGGATGGTATTTTGATGGGGACTGCACTGAATGTGTAGATTGCTCTAGGTAGCATTGATATCTTCACAATATTTGTTCTTCCAATCCATGAGCATGGAACATTTTTCCATTTCTTTGTGTCTTCCTCAATTTCTTTCATGAGTATTTTATAGTTTTCTGAGTACAGATCCTTTGTCTCTTTGGTTAGATTTATTCCTAGGTATCTTATGGTTTTGGGTGCAATTGTAAATGTGATCGACTCCTTAATTTCTCTTTCTTCTGTCTTGTTGTTGGTGTAAAGGAATGCCACTGACTTCTGTGCATTGATTTTATATCCTGCCACTTTACTGAATTCCTGTATGAGTTCTAGCAGTTTTGGGATGGAGTCTTTGGGGTTTTCCACATAAAGTATCATATCATCTGCAAAGAGTGAGAGTTTGACTTCTTCTTTGCCGATTTGGATGCCTTTGATTTCTTTTTGTTGTCTGATTGCTGTGGCTAGGACTTCCAATACTATGTTGAATAGCAGTGGTGATAGTGGACATCCCTGCCGCGTTCCTGACCTTAGGGGGAAAGCTCTCAGTTTTTCCCCATTGAGAATGATATTCGCTGTGGGTTTTTCATAGATGGCTTTTATGATATTGAGGTATGTACCCTCGATCCCTATACTCTGAAGAGTTTTGATCAAGAAAGGATGCTGTACTTTGTCAAAAGCTTTTTCTGCATCTATTGAGAGGATCATATGATTCTTGTTCTTTCTTTTGTTAATGTATTGTATCACGTTGATTGATTTGCGGATGTTGAACCAACCTTGCAGCCCAGGGATAAATCCCACTTGGTCGTGGTGAATAATCCTTTTAATGTACTGTTGGATCCTATTGGCTAGTATTTTGGTGAGAATTTTTGCATCCATGTTCATCAGGGATATTGGTCTGTAATTCTCCTTTTTGATGGGGTCTTTGTCTGGTTTTGGGATCAAGGTAATGGTGGCCTCATAAAATGAGTTTGGAAGTTTTCCTTCCATTTCTATTTTTTGGAACAGTTTCAGGAGAATAGGTATTAATTCTTCTTTAAATGTTTGGTAGAATTCCCCTGGGAAGCCATCTGACCCTGGGCTTTTGTGTTTTGGGAGATTTTTGATGACCGCTTCAATTTCCTTAGTGGTTATAGGTCTGTTCAGGTTTTCTATTTCTTCCTGGTTCAGTTTTGGTAGTTGATACATCTCTAGGAATGCCTCCATTTCTTCCAGGTTATCTAATTTGCTGGCATAGAGTTGCTCATAATATGTTCTTATAATTGTTTGTATTTCTTTGGTGTTGGTTGTGATCTCTCCTCTTTCATTCATGATTTTGTTGATTTGGGTCATTTCTCTTCTCTTTTGGATAAGTCTGGCCAGGGGTTTATCAATCTTGTTAATTCTTTCAAAGAACCAGCTCCTAGTTTCGTTGATCTGTTCTACTGTTCTTTTAGTTTCTATTTCATTGATTTCTGCTCTGATCTTTATTATTTCTCTTCTCCTGCTGGGTTTAGGCTTTATTTGCTGTTCTTGCTCCAGCTCCTTTAGGTGTAGGGTTAGGTCGTGTACTTGAGACCTTTATTGTTTCTTGAGAAAGGCTTCTATTGCTATATACTTTCCTCTTAGGACTGCCTTTGCTGCATCCCAAAGATTTTGAACAGTTGTGTTTTCATTTTCATTGGTTTCCATGTATTTTTTAAATTCTTCTTTAATTTCCTGGTTGACCCATTCATTCTTCAGTAGGATGCTCTTTAGCCTCCATGTGTTTGAGTTCTTTCCGACTTTCCTGTTGTGCTTGAGTTCTAGTTTCAAAGAATTGTGGTCTGAAAATAGGCAGGGAATGATCCCAATCTTTTGGTACCGGTTGAGACCTGATTTATGACCTAGGATGTGATCTATTCTGGAGAATGTTCCATGGGCACTAGAGAAGAATGTGTATTCCGTTGCTTTGGGGTGGAATGTTCTGAATATGTCTGTGAAGTCCATTTGGTCCAGTGTGTCATTTAAAGTCTTTATTTCCTTGTTGATCTTTTGCTTAGACGATCTGTCCATTTCAGTGAGGGGGATGTTAAAGTCCCCCGCTATTATTGTATTGTTGTCGATGTGTTTCTTTGCTTTTGTTATTAATTGCCTTATATAATTGGCTGCTCCCATGTTAGGGGCATAGATATTTACAATTATTAGATCTTCTTGTTGGATAGATCCTTTAAGTAGGATATAGTGTCCTTCCTCATCTCTTATTACAGTCTTTGCTTTAAAATCTAATTTGTCTGATATAAGGATTGCCACCCCAGCTTTCTTTTGGTGTCCATTAGCATGGTAAATGGTTTTCCACCCCCTCACTTTCAATCTGGGGGTGTCTTTGGTTCTAAAATGAGTCTCTTGCAGACAGCATATCGATGGGTCTTGTTTTTTAATCCAGTCTGTTAGCCTGTGTCTTTTGATTGGGGCATTTAGCCCATTTACATTCAGGGTAACTATTGAAAGATAGGAATTTAGTGCCATTGTATTGCCTATAAGGTGACTGTTACTGTATATTGTCTGTGTTCCTTTCTGGTCTATGTTGCTTTTAGGCTCTCTCTTTGCTTAGAGGACCCCTTTCAAGATTTCCTGTAGGGCTGGTTTTGTGTTTGCAAATTCCTTTAGTTTGTTTGTCCTAGAAGCTTTTTATCTCTCCTTCAATTTTCAATGACAGCCTAGCTGGATAGAGTATTCTTGGCTGCATATTTTTCTCATTTAGTGCTCTGAATATATCCTGCCAGTCCTTTCTGGCCTGCCAGGTCACTGTGGATAGGTCTGTCACCAATCTAATGTTTCTACCATTGTAGGTTACATATCTCTTCTCCCGAGCTGCTTTCAGGATTTTCTCTTTGTCTATGAGACTCGTAAGTTTTACTATTAGATGTCAGGGTGTTGACTTATTTTTATTGATTTTGAGAGGGGTTCTCTGTGCTTCCTGGATTTTCATGCCTGTTTCTTTCCCCAAATTAGGGAAGTTCTCTGCTATAATTTGCTCCATTATACCTTCTGCCCCTCTCTCTCTTTCTTCTTCTTCTGGGATCCCAATTATTCTAATGTTGTTTCGTCTTATGGTATCGCTTATCTCTCGAATTCTGCCCTCGTGATCCAGTAGTTGTTTATCTCTCTTTTTCTCAGCTTTATTTTCCATCATTTCATCTTCTATATTACTGATTCTGTCTTCTGCCTCATTTATTCTAGCACTTAGCGCCCCCATTTTTTATTGCACCTCATTAATAGCCTTTTTGATTTCTATTTGTTTGGATTTTAGCTCTTTTACTTCTCCAGAAAGGGTTTCTCTAATAACTTCCATATTTTTTTCAAGCCCAGCTAGTATCTTTATTTTTATTTTATTTTTTTTTAAGATTTTATTTATTTATTTGTGAGAGAGACAATGAGAGACAGAGAGCATGAGAGGGAGGAGGGTCAGAGGGAGAAGCAGACTCCCCGCCGAGCAGGGAGCCCGATGCGGGACTCGATCCTGGGGCTCCAGGATCATGACCTGAGCCGAAGGCAGTCGCTTAACCAACTGAGCCACCCAGGTGCCCCAGCCAGCTAGTATCTTTAAAGTGATGATTCTGAACTGTAGATCTGACATCATACTAATGTCTGTATTGAGTAGGTCCCTGGCAGTCGGTACTTCCTCTTGTTCTTTTTGTTGAGGTCATTTTTTCCGTCTTGTCATTTTGTGCAGAGGAGAATAGATTAATGAGAGAACAAAATGCTAGCAGAGTAACCACGTCCCCAGAAAATATACTCTAAACAAATCAGAAAAGACCTGAAGCAGTGGGATAAGAAAGGGAAAGAGAGAAAAAAGAAAAAGAAAAAAAAAGAAAAAGAAAAAGATAAAGATAAAAACAAAAACAAATAAAACAAAACAACAACAACAACAAAAAAACAGAATGTGATCAAATATGATCAGGCTGGTATATAGATCAGTGCCACACACTAGATTTGGGGTGTATTTTGGTCTTTTAGAAGAAAGTGCCTCCCAAAATTTTAAAGACAGAAAAACTTATATATGTACAAAAATAAGGGCTGATATGATGAAGGGATGGAATATGACTGTAAAGATGGAAATTATAAAAAATTTTATAAAAGGAATTGATAAGAAGTTGTTTGAAAAAAGAAATAAGAGGATTTAAAAAAAGAAAAAAAAAGGGAGAGGATGTGATCAGGCAGGGGAATAGAAAACACCATATACTAGAGATTTAGGGTATATTTTAATCTGTTAGAAGAAACTATCTCAAAATTTTAAAGAGAGAACAACTTATATATATATATATGCCAAAAATATGGGTAACTACTATGAAGGGATAGAATATGACTCTTAAAATGAAAAATAAAAATGTTTTTTTAAAAAAAAGGGATTGATAAGATGTTGGTTGAAAAGGGGAAAAAGAAAAATTCAAAAAGAAATAAAAAGACAAAAAGACAGTTAAAAAAAAATTAACTTTGAAAGACTAAAGAATCATGGTTAAAAAGCCATGAATTCTATGTGCAATATTCCCCTAGCGCTGGAGTTCTGCCGTTCTCATTGATCGGTAAACTTGGTCTTGGCTGGCTGTTCTCGCTGATCTTCTGGGGAGGGGCCTGTTGCCGTGGTTTCTAAATGTCTCTGCCGGAGGCGGAATTGCCCCACCCTTGCCCGGTCTGCTCAGGTTTGCTCTCCGGGGCTTTTGTTCCCTGCGAGCTTTCCGTACAGCTTTGGAGGCGGAGAGTGAAAATGGCGGCCTCCCAATCTCTGCCCCGGAGGAGCCGAGAACTCGGGGCCCCGCTCCTTAGTGAGCCCCCAGAGAAAAGCCATCAGTCACTCCCGTTTCCCCGGTCTCCGGCCGCACTCCATGCTCACCCGGCCTGTGACCACGCGTTTCTATCTCTGGCACTCGACCCCGTGTGGAGTCTCCAAACCCAGCAGATCCCTGCAGTGCACTCCCGTGCGGTTCCTCCCAGGGAAGGAAGGTGAGTCTCCCCGGATCTGCTGCTTGTTGGGTCCCTGCTGGAGGAGCAGGGGCCCGACTGTGCCGCGGATCCCGGTTTATGGCCACCCCGAGCTGAGAGCCCGCGCCTGGGCTCCGCCTCTGCAGCCGGCTTCCCCGCTCCGATACCTGGGAGTTCTGCCGCACTCAGGCACCCCCGGTCTTTCTGTGACCCCGAGGGTCCTGAGACCACACTGTCCCGGAGGGTTCCACCCCCCACTTAGCCACCAGAGTGACGTCCCTCGGCGGAGCAGACTTTTAAAAGTTCCGGTTTTGTGCTCCGCGGCTCTATCACTTGCCAGAAGCGGCCGACGGAGGCCCCTCCCCCGCCATCTATCCTCCCGAATATCGCCGCGGATTCACTTCTCCACACGTCCTACCTTCCAGAAAGTGGTCGCTTTTCTGATGAGAGAGTTGTTGCTCTTCTTTTCTTCGATCTCCTGTTGGGTTTGTAGGTGTTCAGAATGGTTTGATCCCTATCCAGCTGAATTCCTGAGAGGAGACGAAATCCAGGTCTCCTACTCCTCCGCCATCTTGCTCCGCCCTGGTATGTGATCCTTTTAATGTATTGTTGAATTTGGCTTGCTAATATTTTGTATGAGAATTTTTCTCATCTATGTTCATCAGGGATATTGGCCTGTAATTTTCTTTCCTTGTGGCATCCTTGTCTAGTTTTGTTATCAGGGTAATGCTGGCCTTATAAAATGAGTTTGGAAGAGTTCCCTTCTTTTATATTTTTTGGAAGAGTTTGAGAAGGATTGGTATTAATTCTTCTTTGAATTTTTAGAATTCACCAATGATAAATCCGGTCCTGGACTTTTGTTTATTGGGGATGTTTTTGATTACTGATTCACTCTCCTGATTAGTAATCAGTCTGTTCCGATTTTCTACTTCTTCATGATTCAGTCTTGATAGATTATATGTTTCTAGGAATTTATTCATTTTTTTCTGGGTTGTCCAATTTGTTGGCATATATTTATTCATAGTAGTCTATTATAATCCTTTGTGTTTCTGTGGTGTCAGTTATAACATCTCCCCTTTCATTTCTGATTTTATTTATTTGAGTCCTCTTTCTTTTTTTCTTGGTGAGCCTAGTTAAAGCTTGTCAACTTTATCCTTTCAAAGAACCAGCTCCTAGTTTCTCTATTGTCTTTTTAGTCTCTATTTCATTTATTTCTGCCTTGCTCTTTGTTATTTCCTTCCTTCTAGTAACTTTGGGCTGTGTTTGTTCTTCTTTTTCTAGATCTTTGAGGTGTGAAGTTAGGTTGTTTCCTTTTGCATGGAATATCTTTTTTCATCCCTTCACTTTCAGTCTGTATGTGCCCTTACATCTAAAGTGAGTCTGTTGTAGGCAGCATATAGTTGGGTCTTGTGGGATAAGATATATCCCATTCAGCCATTCTGTGTCTTTGAATTGGAGAATTTAGTCCCTTTACATTTAAATATACTTACTGCCATTTTGTTAACTATTTTTGTCATTCCTCTCTATTCTTTTCTTATTTTGTGCTCTTCCTTTCTGGTTTGATGACTTTCTTTAGTGGTATACTTATAATCTTTTCTGTTTATCCTTTGTGGTTTTACTATAGGTTTTTGCTTTGTGGTTACTGTAAGGCTTACATATAAAAACTAATATTTATAATAACCTACTTTAAGTTGATAACCACTTAAGTTTGATCTTATTCTAAACATTTTTTACTTTCCACCCCTCATGTTTTATGGTTTTGATACCACATTTTACATCTTTTTATCTTGTGTATCCCTTAACTAATTATTTTAATCATAGTTACTTCTAATACTTTTATCTTTTAACCTTCATAGTAGCTTTATAATTGAGTAATCCAATAACTTTACTATATATTTATCTTTCCACTGAGATTTATTATTTCATATGTTTTCTTGTTATTAATTAGCACACTTTCTTTTCAGCTTAAAGGAGTCCCTTTAACATTTCTTGTAAGACTAATTTATTGGTGATGAACTCCTTTAGTTTTTGCTTGTCAGGAAAACTCTTTATCTCTTCTTCAATTCTGAGTGATAATTTTACCTTGTAGAATACTCTTGGTTGGAATTTTTTTCTTTTAGCACTTTGAATATATCATGCCACTCCCTTCTGGCCTGCATAGCTTCTGCTGAAAAATCAGCTAAAAATCTTATGAGGGTTGCCTTGAACATCACAAGTTCATATATCTATCTGCTAAATTTCAGTTAAATGTTAAAAATTTATAGAAGATAGTATTTCAGAAAATTAATCAGCTATTATTTTCAAATTGCAGCCTAAATCAAAAATTGAACCTAAGGTAAATCTTGATGTGCATGAATGTTAGTAGTAATAGTAATTAGTATTTATTGACTACTAACTATGCTAAGGCCTTTACATAAACTATTTCATTTAATTGTCACAAAAGCCTTCTGATACAGATATCATTATCTCTACTTTAAACATGAAAGAAATGAAGACAGAGAAATTCAGTAACTCAGTGGGAGCCAGGATTCCACAACTTAGAAATTTTTCCTGGGATGCCTGGGTGGCTCAGTCAGTTAAGCATCCTACTCTTGATTTCGGCTCAGGTCATGATCTCAGAGTCATGAGATCAAGCCCCACGTTGGGCTCCATGCTGAGCATGGAGCCTGCCTAGGATTCTTTCTCTCCCTCTCTCTCTGCCCCGCCCTGCCCTGCTCACACTATCTCACTCGTCAAAAAAAAAAAACAAAACTAAGTCCTGAGCAGTTTAAAAGCAATTTATTAGTAATTATTGTTCCATGTTTGATTCTCATCATCCAAAATGATATTGGGTCTTACTGTCCCCTCGTTTCTTCCTTATTTTTAATCTTCCTATTCACATCATGGTCTATCTTCTTTCTTAAAACAATTTTCAACTCTGTACGTCTTTTTTTCAATATGCTTCAGTCTTATATAAAAAATAACATGCAAAAACAAAAGCAACAACTTTGAAAAAAACAAGTTTTATTGACCTTATATCATATCTCATCAAAAATTTACACCATAGCAGCAAAAAATGAAAAAACAAAGCAATTTGGTTGCAATCCCACTTTCCCTCTGTTTTTCAGGACACCTGCCTCTCACACAAACTCTTTACTTTGAAGATTTCTATACAAGGTCCAGTGTTTCTTTATACCATTTTGATCCTAACCCTTTCCATGATCCAGAGCATCCTAGCCACAGAGCTACAGATTTCAGGAAGACTATAAACTCGGGCCTATGAGCTCTGGCTTTCATTGGCCTTCTCCTTTTGCCCCAAGTGGACCATGAGTCTTACCATTTTGTATCCATGACTCAAAAAGCAGGAAGTGTTACACTCAATAGTCCAGTAAACAGGACTAGTCTTTTTTTTTTTAATTTTAGTTTATTGTTATGTTAGTCAACATCATTAGTTTTTGATGTAGTGTTCCATGATTCATTGTTTGCATATAACACCCAGTGCTCCATTCAATATATGCCCTCTTTAATACCCATCACTGGGCTAACCCATCCCCCCACCCCCTTCTCCTCTAAAACCCTCAGTTTGTTTGTCAGAGTCCATAGTCTCTCATGGTTCGTTTCCCCCTCCGATTTCCCCCCGTTCATTTTTCCCTTCTTACTATCTTCTTCTTTTTTTTTTTTTTAGACATATAATGTATTATTTGTTTCAGAGGTACAGGTCTGTGATTCATCAGTCTTATACAATTCACAATGCTCACCACAGCACATACCTTCCCCAATATCCATCACCCAGCCACCCCATCCCTCCCACCCCCCACCACTCCAGCAATCCTCAGTTTGTTTCCTGAGATTAAGAATTCCTCATATCAGTGAGATCATATGATACTTGTCTTTCTCTGATTGACTTATTTCGCTTAGCAGATACCCTCTAGTTCCAACCACGTCGTTGTAAATCACAAGATTTCGTTGTTGTTGTTGTTTTTTTATGGCTGCATATATTCCATTGTGTGTGTTTTTATCCATTCATCTGTTGATGGACACCTTGGCTCTTTCCATAGTTTGGCTATTGTGGACATTGCTGCTATAAACATTGGGGTGCTCGTACCCCTTCGGATCACTACATTTGTATCTTTGGGGTAAATACCCAGTAGTGTAATTGCTGGGTCGTAGGGTAGCTCTATTTTCAACTTTTTGAGGAAGCTCCATACTGTTTTCCAGAGTGGCTGTACCAGCTTGCATTCCCAACAACAGTGTAGGAGGGTTCCCCTTTCTCCGCATCCTTGCCAACATCTGTTGTTTCCTGACTTGTTAATTTTAGCCATTCTGACTGGTGTAAGGTGGTATCTCATTGAGGTTTTGATTTGGATTACCCTGATGCCAAGTGATGTTGAGCACTTTTTCATGTGTCTGTTGGCCATTTGGATGTCTTCTTTGGAAAATTGTCAAACAGGACTAGTCTTTAAGTCATTGGTTTTCAAAGATAATTTTAACAGCCTTTTTAATATAATTATATTCAAAAGCCTCATAATAGTAGAGAGAAACAAATCCTTAGTTAAAACACCAGGAACTTGGATGCCCCACTCCTACCAATTCCTAACCTGTCTGAAAGACTCCAGGTGTTCCCCTATAACTCCGAGCAGCACTGATTGAAAACTGTGTTGAATATTTAAGCAATATCAGCCTTTTAAATATATATAACTATATAACTATAATTGTAACTAGGTAGATAGATAGATAATATTGTCAGTCAAAATTGTAGCTCAGTTGTCCCATCCAAATGGCTGTTCAGAATCAGCCACAGGATCTGTGGGAGTGGCCTGATGGCCACTCAAGTCTCACATGAGTCGACATTGTGTTTTGTTTAGAACCTTCCTCAAACCCAAATCACCTGTTTGCTGCTGCCTCTTTCTTACCCTTCAGAATCATTATCTCCACTCCCTTATCTCTGAATTCTTTCTCTGCCCACTCTGACCCAATTCCTATTTCTACAGTTCCACAAGGAAACAAAGACAGAAACAAGTAGTTCTTCAAATGATTTTCTTGTTGCCAAATCCAAAATCCTTGTCTCATTTGATCTCTTTCCAACATTTCTCTCTTGAAGCTTCCTTTTTGGCTATGGTGGCATTGATTCTCTGCAGTCACTTTGCTTTCTCTGTTTCTATCTTCTTCTCTCTTCTTCCTTTTTCCATACCCTAACTGCCCTAAATAATCACGCTCATCAGCTTTGGTCAGGCCTCTTCCTTTAGAGCCAATCTATGTTTTCCCAGGTAATCCAATCCCAACATATAACTTTGATCTATTACATATATATATGTAATGTTATATATATATATATATATATATATATATATATATATATATATATATATATATATATATATATATAGTGCCTTACTTCTCCACCCTCCTCCTTCCAGTCACACCTTCGAAAGCACCCTGGGCTACAGTAGAATCCAACTTCTTGTCATTCTCAAAGCACAGTCAGCTCTCTAGACTTCACATTTTCTCAAATGTTTTCTCTTTGAATTCCCTGCTTTCATGTCTTCACCAAAGTGCAGGTACTCCTCAAGACTTAGCTCAGCTATTGCATTCTTCAGGATACCTTCTGTACCTTCCTATAACATCCTTTGCAAACCTCTGTGAACTCATCACCATGTTATAGTTACTTGCCCATCTCCCTGGCTAGACCATGAATGTCATAAGATTCGGGACTGTTTTTCATCTCTGTACCCATTCCAGCTAGCACAGCACCTGAAATTAATGATTGCTTGTTGAAAAAAATGAATAAGTTTTGGGAGATTCATAAAGCATGCCTTCTTGATTCCTCTTTGAAAAAGTTTTGGTAAAATGTGAGTGCCACTAGGGGGCACAGAATTATAACAGAATTTTCCAGTACACTAGCTCAAAGATGTTTTCCTTCTGTATCAATCTCTTAACACAGTTTCTAAATATATGGATCTTTAAAAGATCAAATAGCTGATTCAAATTACTTTCAGAAAGAAGAGCTTAAGTAGTTGGCTGAAAGAAACAGAGTATTGCTGCCATACTAACATGTCAGAAGAAAATGAAATCAGGCACTTGTATCACTCAGACAGATACAACAAACAGAGTTTTATGAATAAAAGTGAAGGTAGTATTAGGAAAAAGAAATCAATGTAAATACAATTTCAAGGAATTGATACTACAAGATTTGGGACTGTTTTAAAATTTTCAATAGAAAAAAGTATCTATGAAAGGAAGCCTTTCCTACTGCAGGTATAGTGAAGAGGAATATTGAGGCTATTTCTATGTTTAGAATAAAACCCCAAATCCTGTTTTAAAACAACTAATAGAAATTTCCCAATACTTTTCTTTTGGAAAGAGAAACTGTCAAAATTATTAACACACATTAATAGGCTAAGCTTTTTATTTCAAAAGTTGATATAGTTTAGTAGTTAAAAAATCTAGCTTTTTGTCTTTGTTTCAGTGGGTTTTATTTTGTTTTTGTATTAAATACCTGTAAGCTTGGGTCCTGGCTCAACTACTATTAGTTTTGAAAAATTATTAATTTGTCCACACCTCAGTTTCTTCCCCTATAAATTGGATATGATTGTAGTGCCTACTTGTGAGGCTGTCAGAATCAAATAAAATAATTCTTGCAAATCATTGTGAATAGTATCACATGCTAAATATTATTTTTCTTTGACAGTGGTTTTTAGCACATTATTTTAGTAATTCCTAGGAAAATAAATTTTGTTTAGTTGCTATGATGAAAATGGATGGACCCTTTTCAGTCTTTCCCCCATTCTTTGTCTGCTCCCCTACCGGCCTCTCTTCACACCCACATTCACTCCACCTACACCCTTTCTGCATCCCAGGGGCAGAGTCTTTCTGAAAAAGCCATGCTTCCGTCCATTGTGTAGGGCAGAGCTGGGATTCCTACTGTGTTAGAATCTTCATGTGTTCTGGCCTGGTCCAGATGATTTCTGATGTTGCCTTGGGTTCTCTGATTTATTTCTGCTTGTTGGAGAAACATTTTGAGAAGCTTAACGTCAAATCTCTTACAGATAAGAATTCTTGATTGACTAAATATGGTGCTGTGGTACACAATATGAATACATTAAAAATAATAAGAGGAGGACGGGCGCCTGGGTGGCTCAGTTGGTTAAGCGACTGCCTTCGGCTCAGGTCATGATCCTGGAGTCCCGGGATCGAGTCCCGTATCGGGCTCCCTGCTCAGCGGGGAGCCTGCTTCTCCCTCTGACCCTCCCCCCTCTCCTGCTCTCTCTCTCTCATTCTCTCTCTCAAATAAATAAATAAAATCTTTAAAAATAATAATAATAATAAGAGGAGGTAACCATAACAAATGCAGCTATAGTTGTTATGCTTATTGGTTTGATTATGATTTGATGGGAGGGAAATAAAAGCTAAGGAAAATGATGGTATAGCTGAAAGGGCATTCTATTCAAGAGTTAGGAGACTTCACTTGTACCTCTAGGCCTCTAAGACAAATAGCTAAGCCTTGAGCAAGTCACTGAACAGCAGCCAAAAAATGGATTTCCATTTCTTCCTCAGTAAATTTCCTTTTGGCTCTAAGGTTTGAGGATTCTACTTATCATTACTACCATGGTTGACCCAGGAATCTCACACTGGATCAAAGTGTACCCACATCACTCAAAAGTGGCATTTGTATCACTCACTAGTTGAGATGAACCATGAACATGACTTGATGGGAAGGTATGTTGAGGGGATAGGGCTGAGGCAAATGGGAAGATGGAAAGTCACAGAGAAAAAGGAAAGAGGGGGAGAGTAATGGGATCACTGACATTTTGTGAAAACAGTTCAGATCTAGTTGTTCTACCTGAAAAGTCTTTCCTGGGCATCTATCTCCTAGCTCTTGTATGGAATTTTCAATACTGTTATTTTAGAGTACCCTTCAGAAGAAAAATACAATGGGCTAGAAAACACACTGAAATAAAATATTTCTGGTAACTACTTTCAGTTGAAACCATCTCCATGTAGACTTCAGAGAACACGAGTTTCCAAGGTCATAAATTTCAGGCAGGCATCTTACAATGTGTAGAGAATGAATGGTTAAAAGCAAACCCATTTCCAAAGGATAGGGAAGGCTAATCAATTCACACTTTACACTAGGAATAAACATTTACCTTAGGAAAAAGTGGTTGTCTTTTGCCTTTTATATCTCTTTATAATGCTCTAATGTAATTGTTACGCACAGAATATACCCTATATTGTTTTACTTTGCACAATATGCCATCCTCTCTTCTATCTGGTTTTTAATATTTCAGCAAAATAAAAGGCAGTTTCCTAGCAACATTTGTATTCAAAGGTACAACAACAGAAAAAGCTTGATGACAATACTTTTTTTCCCCACAGTTAATTCCTGCCTTTTGGAGGAAATTAGCAGGTAGTAAAGGAAGCAATGTACACACAGAGAGAATCTGGTAGAAGAGGCCATGCAGCCTCACTTGGCTTTCCCTTCCAGAGTATTCAAGGCCAGGAAGGTTAGGGCTTGCAGCTAAATGCCTCTTTCTGAATAGTAGTTGATAGACATATTGAAATAAAACCATGTGCTCTTATGTACATAACTCAGTTGGAGTTGAAGACTGACCCCTTGATGGGATTCTGAACTGGGAGGTGAGATTTCTGAATTCTCAGCAATCCTCATACTAACCTGCTGTGAACTCTTGGGCAGGTCTCCTTCCCAGGACTAGCTCTCTAACTGGAGGTTACCCTAGAAGATCCCAAAGGTGTAAACCATTAAGAAACCAGCTCTAAACAGCTACTGATTACTAGATCTGATTTTTTTTTTTTTTTAAGTTTCATGTCATTTGCTTAATCAACATCACGGGTTCACTGATATTATTGCTGCACCTCCAGGAAAATATCACTAGGAAATTAAGCAGCAGGTTCTCTTCAAGAGAACCCTGTCCGTGTTCCACCTTCCCAAAACTTCCTGCCTGCACGCTGGGCCCAGCCTCACCAGTGAGGTGGAAGTGACCCTGACCTACTCAGTGGTGGTGGTCAAAGAGTGCAAGAAGGAAAAGCACTTGGTTAAGAGGAAATGGTTTTCATTTCTTGCCTGCAGAATAGCCAAGATATTCAAGTTTAAAGCGTGCACACGAGTCATTTTTAGTCTCCAGATCTTTCACCCTGAAAGTCCCTGCACAGAAACTCCGCGGGGAGTCTAAATATAGCAACAGCAAACTCCCCCCACCCTCAGCTGGGGTCTCGTGCTGTTCTAGGATTGGAGAGCTCGCTCCAAGGCGCTCTCTGCATCTGCCTCGAATAGCAGGGCACGGAGCAATCTCTCGCACCTCCACAGTGCGTGGGTGTGAAGTGTATTAGGAGAAAAAGAGAGTGACTCTGGGTATTGGTGTTTGGTGCACAGTCAGTCACGTGGCACGGCTGCCCGCTGCATCGAGCGGCTCCCAGCTAGTGCCCGCCGCGGAGAGGCTTGGGGAAGAGGAGGGAGGGAAGCAGGGTCCTGCGGGTGACCAGGGGCCGGCGAGAGGGCTTCACACAAATGAGAGCGAACAGTACAAAGTAAAAGAAAGTAAAAGTAAAGCATTTAAATGGAGCTACTGCCAGAGGCGGAAAGGAGCTGCCGCGGGCGTGGGTGTGTGTACTGGAGGGAGTCGAGAGAGTATCTCTGAGGGGCGGAGACAGCTGAAATAAGACTTTTGCTTTAGTATTCTAGAAGGAAATCTCTACCTGCTCTGGCTTTGTGGTGGACCCTTAGTTCTTCCTTCAGTTTAACTTGGTTGTTTTTTTTTCGTATTTTGGTGGGCTGTGGGGGTGGGGGGAGAATCCACGCTGTTGGAAGAAGTTCCCTAG
The DNA here is from genome assembly GCF_011800145.1 of Mirounga leonina. Taxonomy (NCBI): domain Eukaryota; kingdom Metazoa; phylum Chordata; class Mammalia; order Carnivora; family Phocidae; genus Mirounga; species Mirounga leonina. The sequence goes on from NW_023270807.1 coordinate 33,284,774, forward strand.
CCCGGCTTCCTTTCAGTTTCCCCACACTGACTGAGGTTTAACTGCTTGTGCTTTATAACGCAGTGTTGCTGAAGGCCAGAGGCCGAATCCAGTGGCACCGTGGCCTCCCTCCCCGACCCCGCTTTGGGTCGCCAGAGTGTCAGAGGTGGTGGGAGACTCAGCCAGTCCTAACTCGCCACACGTCTCTCACCGTGTAAGGTACAGCCTACAAGGGGTGGGGTGAGGACCCCGAGAAGCTGGTGTCTTGGGCTCCCTGCCCTCCGGGATTTTTCTCCCAGACGCTGGGCCCGCCGCTGCCACTGCCGAGACTTAACAGTTTTATGACTTTTTCGGACTTAAATGGAAATTTCTTGACTAAGGAAACCCAGTTCGCTCTCCCATGCGTCGCGCCGCTGTCAGGCGGAGCCCCGGGGCAACTCGTTAACCGCGGAGGAGCCACTTTGTAGTTTTTATGCCCTCCCCACACTCCACCCCCCGGGCTAGGAAGGATGTCCAGTTACTCGAGGGCTTGCTACCTGATGCTGGGATGGAAAGTCACAGCCCGAAAGCTGGAGTGAGCCGCGGGGAGATGCCCGCTCCGCGCCTCTCCGGCTTGGGAGTCGTGTCCTGCGGGTCTGCACACTGATCTGGCAGGAACCCTCCAGCTGTGCGGGAACCCGACCGCCACTGCCGGGAGCGTCGCCCCACGCGCCGGGGGACCGGCTCGTACCTGCAGGGCAGGGCAGGGCAGGGCCGTTCCCGCTCACACCCCTTGCGCAAGGATGGCGGGACCTGGCGCTGCATCGTAGCGGCCGGAGTGAGCCGAGACCTGCATCTCCAGTTTCTCCGAAGGGCACGAGGCCGACTTACCTTACGGACAGCTCCCAAGCCCCCAAGAGAACTAAACAAAGTCGCGCCTAGGAGCGGGGCTTCCGAGCCCCGTCCCCTCTGGGGGAGGGGGCAGACGCAGTCTGGGCGTGGGGAATCGAGTGCGAGAAGAAAGGGGGAGCCTGGGGCTGGGTGTGCGCGCGTGGGAGCGCGCCTCCGAGCGCCCCGCACTCCGCGGGACCAGCCCTGGGGGCACTTGGGAAGGAGGGAGTGATAGCTGCGGGAATAAGAGGGAGCAAGAGAAACCCTCTCAAAGTGACGCCCCCAAACAGGTCCTGATTTCGAATTTGGAGCTAAAGACTGCTAGAAATTGGGCCTCCTTCGCACACCCCTCTCCGCCCCCACCCCGAAGCCCCGGCGGTGTGCTGGCTGCGTGCTTCCCCGCCCCTATCTCGGAGGTCGCGGGCCGGCGGGCGCTCCGTCGGCCGCGGCTTCCTCCTCGAAACCCGCCCGCGCGCATGAGGCCGCTGCCCCCGCCACAGGCACTGGCGCCCCCCTCGCGGTGCCCGTGGTGATGCCATGCCCCGCCACCACGCGGGAGGAGAGGAGGGCGGCGCCGCCGGGCTCTGGGTGAAGAGCGGCGCGGCGGCGGCGGCGGGCGGGGGGCGCCTGGGCAGCGGCATGAAGGATGTGGAGTCGGGCCGGGGCAGGGTGCTGCTGAACTCAGCCGCCGCCAGGGGCGACGGCCTGCTGCTGCTGGGCACCCGCGCGGCCGCGCTCGGCGGCGGCGGCGGCAGCGGCGGCGGCCTGAGGGAGAGCCGCCGGGGCAAGCAGGGGGCCCGGATGAGCCTACTGGGGAAGCCGCTCTCGTACACCAGTAGCCAGAGCTGCCGGCGCAACGTCAAGTACCGGCGGGTGCAGAACTATCTGTACAACGTGCTGGAGAGACCCCGCGGCTGGGCGTTCATCTACCACGCGTTCGTGTGAGTACCCGCGGCCCCCGCGCGCCCCCCGTCACGCCCGCTCCAGGGGGTCTGTATGCCTGGCCCCCTGGGACACGCTCCGCGCCCACGCCCTGGCCCGGCGCGCGCGTGCACACACACACACACACACACTCTCACACACTCGCGCGCGCACACGTGGTAGCTTTTATTTCTTTGCACGTGTTTATGGTCTTCCTCCTAGAGCTTTCCACCTCCCTGAGCCCCACCTCCTCTACCTCTACAGATTCAACCGTCTCCCCCAACACACCCAATGAGCTGCCCCGCAGTTTTAGGCACGGAAGGAGAGAACCAGGCAGACCTGGGACTTAGGCTGCGCGGATAACTGGGAGCGATTAGGTCCCGAGATACGTAAATTTCAACCGCGAGGGGCGCGCAGGAGCTGGGAAAGGCAAAGGGAGGACGTGCGCCGGTGTGAGGCTTGTGAGAGTGTATTGGAGAGGTTAGGAGGTTATGGCAGGGTTGGACGGGGTGGTGAGAGGAGAAACCGAGGGCTGAGTCCTCAGCCCTGGGGCGGAGCTGGGGAAGCTGCTACTTGGTGGGGAGAGCAGCTAGGTTTTAAGTGCGCCCGGAAACACGCCTCGCCGCCACCTCCACCACTAACGGAAAATCTGTCAGTGCGTGTAGCCCTTCCTGCCACAGAGGTGGCCAAGGTCTAGAAAAGGCGAGCTGGGCGGGGCGAGGTGATGCTCCCGCGCGGTGGCAGAGGCCGGTGGCGAGCCTTGGGCTCAGGAGCCCTGGTCAAAGTGCAATAGCAAACGCGCAAAGGGGCCACCTGGGACAGGGATCAGGCCGTGGGTTAAGTAGGTGTTTGTGCCGCTGAGTCAAAATGTGTGTGTGTGTAAGTAAGCCTTCACCATCTAGCAGAGAATGCTTAATGAGAAAATGATTGGAAGCAAATGTTTATTTTTCCCTTAGGCATTTAAAACCTTTCAGTGGCTTTAAAGTTTACTACTGTTTTTCCCACAAGGTCCATTCATTCAATCTCCTGTTAGAGTTAGGTTTATCTGGATGTTTTAAGGTAGTTTTTATGCCGTTATATCCTGTCTTAATTATTTCTTTTTTTCTTATTTTTTTTTCATCTCTTTCTAGTTTTTTTTATTTTTTTCCCTGCTTCTTTATGTTAAAATGAAATATAAAGACATCAGCCTTAGGAGACCTGTAGAGAAAAGTTGCAGGCTCTCACTGTTCCTTTCCTTGTTTCCTAGTAAAATAGGTTTTGAACACATGAACTAGGTTTCTTTTAGAAATGAGGCATGTCATCCAAACATAGCTCTCACCTGGGATGGAGGATTGGCGTCAACACCAGAAGCACTTTTTGAAATAAAATGGAAGAAGGGGCTGGTTTTGTAAATAGGTGAACCTGGAATTTGACCACGTAGGAGTCAGGAAATTGGTGGAGTCTACAATCTGTGGGGCTCTGGTGTCTGGAAAATTTTACAGTCTCAGATTGATGTGAATATGTAGCATTAGGTAGAATATTCCAGCCAACTTTCCATCTTACAGTGTACACAAGGAGAACGTTGTATAGCATCATTATTACATCAAACGGTATAACTTTTACTATTCACTTAATATAAGATTCACATTGATTTAGATGTTGTTACTGTAATAAATGATAGACATAGAGAAATACTACAGATTCTTTTCATGTTTGCCCTTTCTGAGTTGATACATATAATTAATCCTGTTACCTATTGAACCTGATAAATTATTTTAACCTGTCAGGATCTACTAAAACATTTAGCAATAACGATCTATGCTCAATTTGGCAGCAAAATATATACTATATGGAAAATGACTTTTTTTTTTACAAGAGTACGCTCAGAATATTTGTATATTTGAATTTACGATATGATGCCGTTCGTGAGTTTTAATTTTTCGTAAATTATACACTGTATATTGGAGAGAGAGACAACTGTGGCTGATGCTCATGCTTTGCATCTCCTAAGTTTTGCCCTTGAACATGAATGAGGACTTACTGTAATACAACATTTTCTCTTCAATATGTTAATGTTTAACAGATTTTTGTGCCCTTACAGAATTTAAAATTTTTAACAAGTGATTTTTTAAGAGACTCAAGTTTAGATAGTTCTCTGCTCACCAGACTTTATCAGCCTATCCATGGGTTTAGTGGGAGATATGAAATAAATTATGTGCTTGTCAATACCATGTGCTGGTAGGAAGCTTTGCTTTATACATTTCTAGAGTCTGAAACTGTAATGCTTGAGCAATTAGATAGGGGTGCTAGATCCACATTAGCAGGAAGAGGGAATAGATAGCATCGTCTTCTGGGAGGATTCTGTACAACTATAGCCCACCTTGAGGGACAAGCCATCTTTGCAATTGCTGCTTATAGTTTATTTAGAAAGCTAGGCTTTACACATTAAATGAATAAAGGAAAGTTATTTTGAGCTGTAAGTCTAACAAGACCATTAATAATAAAGGAAATTATATGAAAACAATTTCTAAAGCAGTGTAACTAACTAATTCCCTGCCAGCGTGGGAATCCCCAAATCTTACTTTAATAACAGTTTTTGTAGCACATTAAGGTTCTTGCCAAGAGCAAGTGCAGTGTGATTAATGAGGTACTTCAGGGATGGATTTACATGGTCGACCAGTGTTTTCACTGCCAAGAAGCAAGAAAAATATGTTTAAAGTTATGTTTCAGGTAAAGAAAAGTTTTTGTTAAATATGGAAAAATCATTATTATAATGGTATTTTAATGGTATAAAATGTATTTTCAAGTGTAAATATCCGAATCTACTGATGAGATGTCTGGCAAGAACAAGAGATGACCTACTTCAAATACGTTCTTCCAGTCTTTATAAATTACAGGGGATTAGGAGAGTCTGTTCCCTTACTATTCTTTAGGATTTACCAGACAGCTGTGATTCCTCATTTCCTGTCTTCAGCTGTTCTTCAGTTTAATAGATGAGCTATTCAAATATGAGGTGGTATATTTCTTTGAAGGTTGGTTGTCCATTTTAAATTCAACTTCTTTTTAGGAAAAGTTTAGAAGAATAATGGTGGTAGCAGAACACCTGATGGTCTTCATATATAAATCTGCATTGATGCAACAAATGTGGCTCTGGCGTAGGAAATAGGGTGGCAGATATATGTAGCTCCTCACTTTGTCCAGTATATCTTTGCCTGGTATAATGCCATGGATCAGAACTTATAGATATTTTAAACTAGAAGAAATAGTCCAGTCACCCAAGCTAAGAACTTGCAAGTCATCCTTGACGCCTTTATTTTTGTCATACTTGCTCCTGCTGGCCATCCAAATGACCATTAAATTCTGTGTATTCACTTTATAAATATTTTTCGTATCTATTCCCTCTCTCTTTTGCTGTTGCTACTATCCCTCTCTGTTTCTTTGTGTACCTCCATTGGATTATTTGTAATATTCTCCTACTTAATCATCCAGTTTCTGTTCTCAGCCTTCCAGCTTTCCACCCCGGCACCATAGTGTTTTCCCTAAAATGTAAATCTTGTCATATCATCCCCTTACCTATAATCTTTGTGGTGAGGGTCACAAATGTGAATTAAGTGGATTGAGGAAAGTTAAGAATTGGGAAAGTGGAGACAATAGTGTAAGTTAACCAAATTCCTTGGAACAATACACAAGACACTTTATGACATGGCCTCTGTCCATCTTTCTTTCTTCACCTCTAACGTACACCCTGGGCTCCAGCCTTACTCAGTTACTCCATCCTGTGTCACACTGCTGGGCCTTTGCTCATGCTGTTTCCTTTAATTCTGTGCAGTCTGGCTAAGTCCCACTGTTTCTTCAAAACACAATTTAAGGATCGCTTCCTCTTAGGCACATCTCCCCACTGCCAGAATAACTTAGGTGCCCCCTGTCTTAGGTTCCATGGCACTTCAGGATGTCGTTGTAATGGTGCTTGTCCCACTGTTTTCACTGTGAGCTACTTGGTCTGGCTCTCCCACAGGAGGGCAAACTTCCCACACAGAAAATCTCCTACTTATCTCTGAATTCCAAGCACCTAGCAAGATGCCTTGTACCTCGTAGACCCTCAATAAATGCTTGTTTAATGAGTAAGTAAAATTTTCTTAGAAGCCTTTCATAGAGGAGTTTCAGAGTGAACTAAAGCTGATGGAACTACTAAATCTTTTGGATTTTCTTAGAAGATACTGATGATTCATTTTGAGGAGGAGGGTATGGGGGCTAGAAGTAGGAGACCATTACTTTGCTTCCAACTTTCCCACTAATTAGCTTTGTGACTTGGAATAAGCCATTTTACTCTTTGGGGTCTCCAAATCTTTATCTGTGAAATGGGCACATCAGTGTCCAGTGTCTGTGATCCAGCCAAGTTGGTGGAGGATACTACAAATTGTCTAATATTCTATCATAAAGGGAAGGTGTATTTGTAATGAGAAGGGATCTGATCTTTTTTTAGCATTTCCCTTCCTCATTTTTGAGTTGCAGGACCACCTCCTAAATGGTCACTTTAACTTTACTCCTAACTCCTGGCCGAGGCCTGTGTGCCACATAGTAACCAAAGTGATCTTTCTGAAGAGTTAACAGAACACATCCCTCCTAGGCTTGGAGGAGTAATAGTTTGTTGCCTGTCTCTACCCAATTCCTTAAAGGCAGGGACTCTTTCCATCTTGTCCTCTGCCATATCACCAGCACCTAGAACAGTTCTGCCACATAGAAGATGCTCATACATACAGATTGATCCACTTACTGTTACCCCCAATGTCCAAAACATACCACTGGTTTTCAGGTGGAAAATAAGATTTTACACTGTTGATAATCCCCGTGTCGGGACTCAATTAGACCCAATGAATGACCTTATTATTTACATATATATTCTATTCGGAATTAAGTCTCTGTCCATAGAAATTGATGCTTGCATTTTATTTTTACTTCTGCATTCCTTAAAAATCACTTCCCTTATCTGTAGAGAGGGCTTATACAAGTTATACTGCTTTATACCTTGCTAATATGGTAACATAAAATGCTGCATATATTCTTCACATCAGTCTGTTTTCAGAAATTTAAACAATGCTGCAGTATTTGAGGATCATATTACAATTAGAAATGTTGAAAGTGTTAAAATATGAGTATTGGGAATATTGTGGCATAAAAGAAATAAAATCTAAGAAAAGAATATTTCCAAATGGAATGAAGTCTTGATATAAGAAACACTATAAACAAGGAAGACGCCAGCAGCCTTTTGATAATTGCTTGCAAAGAAATGGTGCCAGTTTTAATTTTTAATTGCAAATGGCTATTTTGGCAGATGAAAATGCCAGCAGAGCATGTTTTATCCTATCCCAGTGATGTGAAACTACTTAAAGTCCAATTGTTGAATAGCCACAGTTCATAGTTATGTTTAATGATTTGTAGATGTTTCCATTTTAATTTCCTTTTCTTCAGCTATTTACAAGCATGCCATTTGAAGTTTTATTTTGTTGCAACCTGGGAGACAGATTGGCCATACAACTGCATTTTTCCATAACTACTAAAATTCTTTGATGGGTTTCAGAGTTTTGGCTTATTCTTTTGATCCTTTGTTATCAGTTTGTCCAAAGAACGAGTTTCCTAAATGTTATTGAAGTCATCTAATTCTAAATTTAAACATAGTTTGAACTTTTATATATGTATATATATGCACACATATATTCCACATGTACAAATACATACATAGTATGTATATACACACAGGGTATCATTTAGCAGAGAACTTGTTAATGTAACTATTTACATTTATTTTTGCTCCTCTAAAAGTAAATAAGACACTTGAATAAAATGCAGTTTAAAAATAAAAAGAATCTTAAAGTTACTCTTGGTAATATGGAGATTGTATCATAATTTGAAAGCTATTTCAATGTATATGAACACTTTTTACAAATTGTCATAGTCTTCATTGCTTCCATTTACGAGTAATTCTAGAGTATCTACTCCTTCAGTCAGTGGTAGGATGACCTTTTACAATCATGTTATTATTTCTCTCTTTTTTTAAGTCAATTCAGTATAATACTAAATTAATAGCCATTATGTGAATCAGTTAATGTGCTGTATGTTAGTGGTTCAAAAAAGGGAATGATGTGGCCCTTGACCTCAAGGAAATTCCATTAGGGAATATGATTACATTTGGATTCAGTTGTGAGTGTTACTGATTTGCTGACTATGAACAAGTTACTGCCAATACTCTCTACTTAATCTGTAAAATAGACATAATAATATTCCATCAAGGTATTACAACATCATATATATTATATATGCATATAACCACACTTGGCATGGTGGCATTGAAACTAGAGAGAAAAATAGAAATAACGTAGTGGGGGGCTATATTGCTATGTTAGAGCCCCAGGATTTTATCCTGTAGGTAATAGGCAGTCTTTGAGGTAGGTGGGGTTTGCGCAGGTAATAATGATATTGAATTTCCATTTTAGATTGATCACTCTATCAGCTCTATTATTAATACTGGCTTGAAAGGAACAAACAAGGTAGGAGATCTTTTGAAACTGTCGTTTCAACTTAGGCAAGAGATAATTTGGACTTGGATTGGGGCAATGGTAGTAAAGATGGAGAAAAAACATGATGATGGAGTTGAAATATATTAATGATGTAGTGAATTATGGAAAATGAAGAAGAGAGATTTATTATTTCTGGATTCCTGGTTTGGGTGGTTGGCTACTAGATAGAGGGGGCCATTAACTGAGATCACAAAAACAGATGGAACAACAGGGTGAGTGGAATGTTAGGGGGTGATAAAATGAATTTAGCTTTGGAGATGTTGAGCTTTTTGTGGCTGGGATTTCCAACTATATATCTCCAGCAGCTGTGAATAAAGATTTAAAAGACATAAAAGCATAGACAAGAGTTAAAAATACAACAAATGCATGTAAAGAGACAGGACGGTAGCTAAAGGATGGAAACCTGAGGAATACCAACATATAAAGGGTAAGCGGAGGAAATAGGGGGCATTAAATAGGATAGACAGCAAGGTGTAAGGAAACACTAGACAAAAAGATGGTCAGGTGGTCATGGAAACCAAGGATATATTCCAAAAAAGAGTCAACTATGAAATGTAGGCAGTGATTTAGTAAGATAAAGGACCGTGGAGTTACCATTAGATCTGGCAACATAGAAGCCCTCAGTGATTTTGTAAACTCACCAATTGTTCACTTTCAGTGAGGTGGTCGGGGCAGAAGTCAGAATGCTCTTAACTGAGAAATGAATCAGAAATGAAGAGAGAAAAAAGCAAGTGTAAGCCATATAGTCAGTTAGTTTAGCAAGAATATAAGAAGAGAGATGGGAACACTAGCTAGAAGGAAATACAAGACTAAGGAGGAAAGCAAGAGAGGATATAGGAAAGAAGATTGTATACCACCACCAATTGTCATTTTAATTATTGATTGTGTGCTGGATATTGTTCTAAGTGCTTTATGCACATCTTCTCTTTTAATCCTCAGAATAGCTCTAAAAGATACTATTAGTATTAACCATCTCCCTTTAACAGATTAGAATACTGAGGTAGGGAGAGGCTCAGTGATCTGTCTGAGGTCAGCCACTGAATTAATGTCAGAATAGGGCTTTGTACCAAGGCAGAATGGCCGAGAGTCCATGTTCTTAGCCACTATATCTTGATTGTGATGATGCCTGTGGGCCCAAGGCTCCTCCTGTCAGATAGCATAATTACAAAAACTGCTTTTGGGTCTCATATAGATCGCTCTTAGCGATACAGTACATGCACAGTAAATATTTGTTGAAGAAAATGAACAATAGTTAAAATCCCTTATGATCTAGTATCAGAGAATTACATATAATTTAGCAGTAGTAGGAATGATTGTTTCTCTGTCTTCAGATTCTAACCAACTCGAGTTGTAATTTTTCCATAAAGTTTTTCTTGATAGTTCTGGCTTATTTCCTTACCTTTATTAAGCTCCCATAGCTTTTATTATTTGGACCATTTACTTTAGCCTTTAATTACATTTTTGCATTGTCTTCAAATTGGATCATTTATCAAATTCTTCACAAATAATTTCCGTCTAACGAAACCAAAGTACCTTCTTTTGTATCTCCTAGATTTTCATTCTTTATTTTTAATTGAAATTCTCCCTGCCTATTGCTACCAATAGGACTACTTGAATCTTATAATCTATTTTTTTTTTCCAAACAAAAATTTTAAGTTCTCCTAGTTTAAATTGTACAGCAACTTGTATTGAAGACCCAAATTGCTGTTATAACTTCTTAGTACCATTTCCTATGAACATTGAATTTCTAATTTATACTGTCACTGCAGAATATCTAAGATTCATTTTAAAATAACAGAAATTGCTTCTTTTAAGTTTCATAATGGCTGAACACAGAACCATTTGCTCCAAACAGATTTTATAAAATTTTCTTTCTTTAAACTAACAAATAAAATACACTTGTTTTCTTCACACCGGTATAAATACATTTCATTTCTCCTCCATACTTCCCCCTCTCTCTCCTCTTATATATACATTTTTTTTTTCTGGATATTTCTTCTTTTCTCTTTCCCACTTGTCCCATTGTTATCCCTCTCCCCCGTAGTTTTTGTTTGTTTGTTTTTTCCTTCCTCTCCATGCATCTATCTTTTTAGAATGGTGTTTTTGCACATATCTTTATGCCATGTTGTATAATTTAATTCTCTTCCTCTAAAACCTGTCTGCTCTTAATCAGGTGATGCATTGACCCTGTAACTGCTTACAAGCTCCAGGAGTGCACTGCATAAGTAGACTGGGCTACCGAATTTACACATTGTTCTGCGGTAATTAACAAGCCTCCAGAATGATGTGAGGGTTAGAGAACTCTGCTTTTCTTGGAGTTTTAGTTAAGCTTAGATTTCTTAGAAAATAAGGGAGTGAAGTCTTAAAATTGCCCTGTGGTTTTCTAATACCTACTTATTATTTCTGAAATCTGGATATATTCAGATATGCAATAAATAGTTTTTTTTTTAAATCATATTTTCCATTTTGGAAATTGACCACGGTATACAGTTGAGAAATAAATTGAAAATTATTTTTATTCCAGATGGAATTATTACAGAAAAGGGTACATTAAAGAAGTCTAAATCTGTTTATAACATATAGTTGAATAGTAGTTAACCTAAAATTATTTAGCACATAGACTGTTAAAGTCATTAGGGGTTTCCTTACTCATTGAGCCAAGAAATAGATCTATAATTTGGCAACAGAGAGCTGTAGTTTTCCTCTTTAATTGGGAGATTAAAGCATGGATTCAAAATGCAAGTGTCATAGGAGTATATATATGAGATGGAAAACCCACCTGTATTTTTTCCTACTTGGAAATTTTTCCAAAGCATAGACCATGTGAAAGCTATTTCCGCAACCTTTTATAGAATGCGAACCTTTTAGGGGTCCCATTTCTCTAAACCTGTTTTCTCTCACACCTGAGTGAATCTAGGATTGGATGGAATTGAGAATTTGGATTCTTCTCCTCAGTTTTGAGTTGGTGGATACATTTCTCACCTTTCTGATTTGTAAAGTTAGGACATAATTCTTCAGTGTTTGTCCAATAACCTGACCTCATGCTATGTGTATGGACCTGAGTAGGAACTATGAGGGCTAAACGAAAATAAAACTCAGCCTGTTCTCTCAAGGAGTTTTTGCTCCATAAGGACATTAGTTTACTATTTACTAAGCTACAAAAATCATTTCTCTGACTTGACTTAGGATAAAAGCAAAGGTTGGCCCTTTTCCAGGGCTTTTAGCTATTGCTGCTATTGAAGGGATTTACAAGGTAAACTCCAGGATCACCATGTAGAGAACTGCTGATTGCCAGTTCTCTTGACCTCTTGGAAAACCTTGGAGCTGGGTGTTTAGTTGCCTGTGTAGGTGGGCGTTCTGCTCAGGGCATTCCCGCACAAAGACCAAACACAGGAGTTCCCACTGATCATAGTAATTTTCAAAGAGTAGTAATTAAACTAGTTAAACTAAATGTTCTAGTTAATAAAACATTCTGAGTATGTTTAATTTGCTCCAAAGTATTTTTTAAAATAGAAAAGAAATCAATGCTGCTTCATAACACTTTGTTTAGGAATGTTATTTTTTTCTCCCCAAAATGGCTGAAGAACAATAATGTAAATCAAAAATCTGTTAAATACAAAAATCAAATGAAATACCTATCTTCAGTATATACTCTGAAGTTTCTAATATTGTTAACTTCATTATTCTGGTACATGGAAGGAAAATATTATACCCAGTTTTCCATGGAGCCTGAAATTCATTCATTCATTCATTCATTCGTTCATTCAGTATTTGGGTGCCCACCGTATATCATGTCCTTGGGACACTTTGGAAATACTGCTTCCCATTTTACTGACTTTTTCCAGGCAAAATGGCGCTTTTCTTCAATTTAGAGAGTAGCACTTCAGAGTGAAAGTAAAATTAGTAAGTGGAAGACTGTGTGCTCATTGTGACCTAAGGTGCTCTTTACTCATCTCCTTAAGACTACAACTGACCCTTCTGAACTAGCTAGGCAGTCAGGTTAAGGAATTACAAGGCAAGATTAAATTAGTTTTAAATTTACCGTGCCAGATGACAAAATCCAATAGTTCTGTTTTGCTTCATCAAATGAAATAGGTAGAGAAACTGAATGGCAATACATAAGACTTTGAGGGAACCCATTTATAACCTTTAAGATAGGATCTTGAGCCCAAGGAGCGTCTACTCTTACTCTTCTGGTCCTTGACAACTAAAAGAAATGACAGTCACTTTGTTTAGGGGCAACACTTTACCAAGCTTACACAATCAAATTAGCATCATGTTTTTGTTTTTGTTTTTTCCTTTAGAAGAAAGGCAGATAAATTCCTTTAGGTTCACATCCACCAAGGGATAAACAAACACAATGTGATGTTTCAGAATCAACCCAAAGAAACGAGCTACCCTAATTATGCTGTCTTACTTTAATCTTAAACTGACATGGTCCTGCAGACCTTCCAAAGTTAGGACAGGAGACACAAACAGAAAGAAAAAAGTATCCAGTCATCATATTTGCGCCAATCATGTTGACTTCTAGACTATTCAGGCTACTAGTTTGGTTTGCTGTCATGCTTCAGTGGCCCATTATTCTCTTTTCTCAGTAGAAGGGGATAGTAGTCATCACAGAAAGTGAAACTTACCTTTAGCGGGAAAGATTCCCTTACATGGCTCCAGAGCTTTCGCTTCCAGTGTTGGACTTGATGAGAGTTACTTTACAAATTGCTCTTCCCAAACTAGTTGGATCATGCTGTGGAGAGCTCTTTTCCAAAGCTCACGGATATGGAGTTTTATTCCAGGCTTTGGGGCAAAAAGTAGATAATAAAAATAAGTTTATAGATGGCCCTAAGTGAGGTAGCCTAGACAACCTTAAACAAGAATAGTCAAGAAACTATCACATTGTACTGGAGAAAACATAATATTCCTCTCATTCAGAAGTAGGTATCATAATTCACAAGTGTTATTGGTGAGAGATCATATGTTTTTCCTCCAAAAAAGGTTAAAGGCAATTACCTGATTTTTTTGTTGTTGCTGTTCTTAGTTATTGGTCCAAAGTCCCTTTTCACATTGAGGTCTTAATATAGATTTGCAAAGTACATGATAATACATTTAAAAGACTTATTCACAGTAAATCTTTTATGTGTTTTGTTTTTGTTTTGCCTCAAGCACCACTCCTAAAGCTAGTGGTTACTCCAGAATAAGTGTCGGGGTGTGGAACGACAACATACGTAGCAGGACAAGGGCCTGGCCTTGAGTGTTCCCTCTGAGAGTGTGAAGGAGGGGAGAATAGAATTCAAGGGGAGAACTGGAGTTCTCAGTCCTTGATTAGTTTTTGGTAGGCAAAAGAGATGAAAGAATCAAAGGTTTCAAGGTTTCAAGCAAATGTGACTATGACCAAGCAGAAGTTGCTTAATTCTGTTTTAGGGAGAGACAGGATGCATGAGTGGACATGTAACTTGTTTGGGCTTTTGGAGAGAAGGACTGAGGGTCATTAGTTACCAATGTGGAGGTGATGGATGAAGAAATAATAAAGGTGTTGGGAGAAGAATGTAGCGAGAGAGAGGTTTAGGGAATACTGGCATGTGGGGAGAAAAGAGGAGAAAGAGGGGTTTGTGAAAGGGGCAGAGAAGAGGAAGATTAGTGCAATATAGCATCCATAGGAGAACCAAGGCTCAAAGAAGGATTGCAGTTGAGTTTGAAAGGATTATAAAGAAGAGAAATGAAAATGTCCATGTAAAAAGAGACAGTAATATGGAAAGCCAGAATAAAGTGGGAGGGATCAAAACCTAGAAGAAAAGTCAGTGATCTAGGTAGGAGTGAACGGCATTTGCAGCACTATGTGCTAGGAGGACATCCAGTATCACAGGGGGGAAGAAATCATATCCTGGAAATAGGGCCAGAATAACTCAACAACCAGTTAGGGTGCAGGCACAGCAATCAGCATCTCAAAAGGCATCCACAGGGTGAAGGGTGTCCCTGAAGGTATGAAACGGGGACTCCAGGAGAGAGGGTGGTATTCAGAGAGCCTCCTGCAAAAGCAGGGAAATCTGGTTTGAAAGCAATCTTGCAGTCCCTGAGAGAGATGCTGATAAGTGCAAAGCAGTTCTAAAGAGTTTGAGATAGGGCACCAAACAGTGCTTGGAGGGGAAAAGGAGGAGACAGATTAGGCTGCATAATTGACAATTAAATGGGTAAAGAGAGAGGGAGAATGGTAAATTAGGGAGCAACAGAGTAAAACTAAACCTTTCTTTATTTCCCCAAGCAGCTGGAGGTCAGCACAAATATAAAAACCTAAGGAAAGGCCCCCCCCCAAGAAGAGGAAAGATTAGCATAATTGAGAGGAACAGATCCTAGAAGAAGAGAGATAGGGGTTTATGGTAAATGAAAGTTTGGGATGGCAGCTTTGGGTTGTGACAAGGCAGCAACCAGAGGTGAGTAACAGGATTTCTTGACAACAGCAAGGCTGTGATGGAGTTTGGCATGACCAGGTGGAAGACTCAGTGTGTGTGATTCTGAGAATCTCTCTAACAGTGGTGTGCAGAGGAAATTTAAAAAGCAGATGGAGCCATAACCCAGAGCTGGCAACTGTGTCCAGGGAATGAGAAATGCTCTTGGAGTCACACACACCGCAGGCTTGTGACCCTGGGCAAATCACTAACCTCTCTAAGCATCGACTGTCTGAAAAATGTGGAAATGATAAATGTGGAAATGTGCAAGTTATGGAAAGTTCCTTAAAATTGCTGGCACGTGCTCACGCAGGCACACACACACAATGGTAGTTTTTATACTTTTTTTTTTTTTAATATTTTATTTATTGGGGCGCCTGGGTGGCTCAGTCGTTAAGCGTCTGCCTTCGGCTCAGGTCGTGATCCCGGGGTCCTGGGATCGAGCCCCGCATCGGGCTCCTTGCTCGGTGGGAAGCCTGCTTCTCCCTCTCCCACTCCCCTTGCTTGTGTTCAAATAAACAGAGAGAGACACAGCGAGAGAGGGACCACAAACGGGGAGTGGGAGAGGGAGAAGCAGGCTTCCCACCGAGCAAGGAGCCCGATGCGGGGCTCGATCCCAGGACCCCGGGATCACGACCTGAGCCGAAGGCAGACGCTTAACGACTGAGCCACCCAGGCGTCCCAGTTTTTATACTTCTTAACCAAAGATAGTCTTTTAGCCTCTTCAGAGGAGGAGATACTGCAATAATAAGTACATGTAAAACATGTGTTTAATGAATAAATGAGTGAATAAATGAATTACCATAATATATTACTTATTTTACAACAGCATTGTGGTGAGTGCCAAGATTAGACGGCCAGAAGTTTCCCGTTGTCTGTACAAGCTCTCTTAGCTTGAACAAAAGGACTTTTCTCAGACATCAAGAAATATTAGAAATATTTTATAACTTCTTTGTTTTTGAATACATGGATAAAAGCATGTTCTTGAAATGTACATTTGAAAACACTGTCAGGGGGCGTCTGCGTGGTTCAGTTGGTTAAGCGACTGCCTTCGGCTCGGGTCATGATCTTGGAGTCACTGAATCAAGTCCCGCATTGGGCTCCCTGCTCAGCAAGGAGCCTGCTTCTCCCTCTAACCCTCCCCCCTCTCATGTACTCTCTCTCTCTCTCTCATTCTCGCTCTCTCAAATAAATAAATAAATCTTTAAAAAAAAAAAAGAAAACACTGTCAGGGACTACTGATTTGACACATTTAAGTTAATAAGATTACAGAGCTGGAAGGACCTTGGGTGACTGTTAACACTGTCCTTTTTTTAGATGGGAAAACTGAGCCTGCAAAAATGTTGTCACTTGCACAAGATCAAACACTTACTATGAGAGGCAACACCGGTGGCCAAGCTTTCCTGTTGCCCTTACAGAAATGACTCCAATTTTAGGTCTTGTGATCTGCCCTAACCTTCCTTTCATGAGGGTTCTCTATGGTTCTTAAAGAACTGAACAGAATTAATTACAGATACTATTGTTCGTCCAAATATTACATGAAAACTATTCTTTTAAAAAGCACTTTCAGCAGCACCTGGCTGACTCAGTCGATGGAGCACACAATGCTTAATCTCAGGATTGTGAGTTCAAGACCCATATTGGGGGTAGAGATTATATAAAAAAATAAAAAGATAAAAATTTTTTTTTAAAGATTTTATTTATTTGACAGAGAGAGAGGGAACACAAACAGGGGAAGCGGGAGAGGGAGAAGCAGGCTTCCTGCTGAGCAGGGAGCCCGATGCGGGGCTCGATCCCAGGACTCTGGGATCATGACCTGAGCCGAAGGCAGACGCTTAACGACTGCGCCACCCAGGCGCCCCAAAGATAAAACCTTTAAAAAGCATTTTCACTCTTTCACTATGTATATTAACAAAAAAATATTTCTCTTTTATACATCTCTCAATGCCAGAAAAAGGTATTTTTATGACCTTTCTTCTAAAGAAGTTGACTTCTAAAGAAGGGGGCTCTATGGGGATTAAATATATATTGGTTTGTTCTTTAAAGGCTCCAATAAGGAACGCCTGGGTGGCTCAGTTGGTTAAGCATCTGCCTTCAGCTCGGGATCAAGTCCTGCATCAGGCGCTCTTTCCTCAGTGGGGAGCCTGCTTCTCCCTCTCCCTCTGCCTGCAGCTCTCCCTGCTTGTGCTTTCTCCCCCTCTCTCTCTGACAAATAAATAAATAAAATCTTAAAAAAAAAAAAGGCTCTAATAAATGAATAGTTCAAGTCAGAAACTAATTAATACTTAGTACTTTTGGTTGCAGCACTGTGGTTTCTTTCAGATATCAAAATTTGGGGAGAAAAAGCTCCAGAATTTGAGCAAGTGGGAGTGGGAAAGAGCACATACAAACATTATTCCAAAATCCTCCCTCCCCCCGCCCCTCTCTCTCTCTCACACACACACACACACACACACACACACACACACAAGCAATCTGACTAGGTGAATTCATTAAGGGAAAGCAAATGTGTTCATCCATAAATTCAAATGAGCCTAAAGGCCTATATTTAAATGTGCCATGTTAAACAGGCCTAGCACTCTTCTTATATGCCCAAGAGAGCCTGGGCCATGACAGTGAGACAGGCAGGAGCAGCAGGATGAGATGACCCTATCTTCTGAAAACTCCTTGCCTTACTTCAAGAGAGATGAGGCATCTGTCTAGCTTTACAAGTACAGTATTTTTTTTTAAATGTGAATGCCTAAAATTAACTTAAACTTAATTTCTACCCTCCTGGTATTTCTCTGTCTATATCTAATACACTTTTTGTGGTTAATATTATCATTAGAAAATTGATGGTTTCATTAATGAATTATGAGAACAAAGGAATTTGGGTGGTTGTTTAAAATTGTTGGCCTATAAATGGCCATTTTTTGCATGAATCTTGTATATGTACATTGAGAGGTTGATGTGTACTGTATGTGCTCTTCTTCATAGGCTAGGAACAATTTGAGGCAGAGAAATGACTTTGAGAAAATGAACAGCTCTCATTTATTTTTATCAACCATTCTTTGTGCCCTAAGTTATTCCGGTGGTTTTTAATACCTACAGTACTTTTTTCTCAGTCATCATAATCCCCTCACTGTGGTCCTGATTCAGAGCTATTTCGTTCACTCCTCAGAGCTTCATTCATTACCCAAACACGGGTGGGAGTCGGGGGCAGATAAAGAAGGAGAGTCTTGATTTTCTTTGCCACATGGCTCTTGAATTTTTCCTTGAGAAGAGGGTTGGTTTGGTGCCACAAGATAAAGAGTACTTTACAAAGGCCTCCTTTTGGTCATGGAGCAGATCTGTACACAAATGCAGAGCACTTACGCTGGCCCTCAGGTAAAGGAATCCTGTAGTTCTTAAACTATACCTTACCTATGGAAGAAGGTCTGATTAGGTGACATTTGTTAAACGTCCTCGGTGTAGTAGCTGCTGCTCAGCCACATCAAACTCACAGGCCAAATCCACACTCCATGTAATAATACCAACCTATTAAAAATGTTTGATGGCTCCTAAGACAGCCGCAGCTGTTACGTATTTGTTACAGAAGCCAGAATTTTCTTTCATTCAGAGATCTGTGTAGTTTGCAAAGGTGTAAGTATAGGAATGTTTCCTGAAGCATTGTTTTATCATTAAAAAAGTACAGAAACAACGTAGAACGCTGTCATTATCAACTAGTTAAATCAACAGTGGCAAAATTGTCCAAGGGAAAACTGCATTCTTTGAAAAGAAGGAAGAAAATATGCATGACATGGTATGTCATGGTTTCTAAAATGAATTAGTAGTGAAAAAATCAAGTTATAAAAGTGTATATAGTATACACAAGTATTCACTTTTGTAAATTAAAAAATGCACATATGTAGCAGATTCTCATTATTCATGGTAGTTATAGTCTATAAAGTCACTGTAAATACTGAGTTAGTGAGCAATGAATCATTGCTCCTAGCAGAAATAGAAGGTTAGGTTCCTTGGAGCCTTTGGTCACATTTTCATCAACTGATCAGTAACCTTACTTTATGTGTGTGTTTCTGTTTAAAGATACATTATTTAATATATAATTAGTTCATTAATATTGAACTCCCATAGTATATCTGAATGAAGCTTACCTTACATGTATTTTCCCTGGAAGGCACACCATAGCTTTCTTGTACTTAAAAACACTAGAAAGCGCTTCAGCACTATACAGGGGCCTTTTTAAACAGTGAAATCACCCCCCTCCCCACCAAAAAAAAAGCCACACGAAAATGTGAAAAACATGGCATTAAATAGACCTTGAAAAGGATACTTGTTTACAATGAGAGCTGAAATAAGAAGGCAAAGAATTATCTTCTTCCATGTCAATTGGGAATGTGGCATCAGGAGACAGATGTGGGGCCACCTTTTTCATGTCCACAAATGACCATGAGTGCCCAGCAAGCACTGATTTCGGGGTCACAAATAAATTTTAGGAGTAGGAAAATTTGCAAAGATGGAATCTACAGGGAACAAGGATCACAATAAATGTATGCTCATACGTATATACACACACACCCATTTATGCATGTGTGCAAATGGAAAGTATCTGAAAGGACTAGAAGAAACTGCTTGATGGAAGTGATGGAGAATAGGACTGTAGAGCAGAAATGAGACAAGGTACACCTTTTATTGTAACTCTCTCTGTCCCATGTGGCTTTTTTTTTTTTTTCTGTGTACATAACATATACCTTCTTCTCTGTCCTCTCTCATCCCCCCCACCACCACCATCTTTATTCTTCAATAAGCTATATGCATTTTCTGAGGAGCTCTAGGGATGAGATTTTATTTAAGCTAAATTTATCATAGTGAATATCCACTGAATCAAGGCTCTTGGCAAAGTTGGCCAATATAATTTTGCAAATGAAGAGTGTCTTACAGTGTGAAGTATGACACTCAGAACATGAGTTCTCCGGGTAATTTGTGTTACAGAATATTACCCTGTCTTCCAGCACCCTGAGAAGCCCTGGACTTCAGGGCACTTTAAGTCTGCCAAATACTCTTGCTTAAATTCTTAGCACAGGACATCAGAATGGAGGCTTAATAAGTAGAAAACAACTTAAATAATATTAATGATATAATGGCAGCTATCAAGTTGGTATCTGAAATTTTGTGTGGAAATTTTCTTCAGGTAGAATTTCAGTTTCTGGTCTCCCCTCACCTCCCTTGTGGAACAGAGGAGGTGGTAAGTCCCTAGGTTTGGTCCCCTGGCTTCATGTTGGGCTCAGAGTTCTCAAATCTGCCTTTCTGTAGGACATCCAGAACTCAAGAGCCTCCATTTCTGATTTTGTCCTCAGCTCGTATGCTTGATTTCTTGGGTTACTTGGTAGTCTTGCCATTCATAACTTGTACCTTTAGAAAAAGAGGGAAAAGTTTTAATTTTGTCTGTTTCCTTACTTGTGTATGTCATGGCAGTCTTTTTTTTTGCCACCTATGAAAAGCGTAACTAGCAAGTAACTCCCTGAAAGGCTTTCTTCCTAATTAATCTAGAGATTTTCACTTCTGCCAGGTACTTCCTATGTTCTACTGTAGTCTTGGCTAAAAGCAAGCTGAAGCTAAGCTGACAACGGGTTAAAAAAAAGAAAAAAGGATATATAAGGCATGTTCATATCTAATTATAGCTGGAATTCATTGGTATTAATGGCTTCCCATGGACTGTCACCCTGTGCCCACTGTTAGTTTGTAATCTAAAATAATTCAAATTTCTGTCTAATTGGATTTCTGCCAGCAGTATTCCATCCATCACTATATCTCTTCTCAAACATTGAGAATATTGTCTTTTAAATATGTTTGTATGCATTTACACATATATAATCAAAATGTGTGAAAACACTCCTTCATTTGAAAAAAAAAAAATAACAGGCTTGTAAAGAATAACTTTAGCAACAAATGGTGAGTTTATTTTAAGAATAAACTTCATAAATGTATGGACCTCTAAAAATAAAAATAGTAAGATTTCTCAAACGTTTATTTTCCTTACCAAATATGACAGTTATCCACAAGTGGAACAGATTGTAGTTATTGCCAATCCTGCAAAACCACAAGGATTTCAGGAAGAAGCATATGGATATCTATTGGTCTTCATGGTTTACGGTTGCATCTGTATACAGCCGCCTTCAGTGAAACTAAAAGGGACCTTTTCAGATCAGAAGTGGTGTGTAAGGAGTGTGCTTTCTTGAGTTGTTGAGGATGCCTCTGGCTGGTAACTAGTTGGCATCAAGTTCTCTGTGATTGCCTTAGTGTCATTTGTTCCATGACTGTACATTGTAAAGTGATACTGCTGCCTATGGGCAAGTGCATGGTCTAGGTGCATTGTCCCAATTACAAATCACCATCGAGCCATGTCTGTGAACCCTGAGATGTGAGTCACCATTACTTTGTACATGTCAGCCACATTTGAAGTTCTTTTTGCCCTTGTAAAATTTTAATGAGTTAGAATCCTCAAATGCACATATCTATCCAATTATCTTCCTGTAGACAAAGCCATGTGTAAAACCAAATCATCATCAGAAGGTGCCTTGATAAATAAAAGCACAGAAAAATCAGATTCTGGTCAAGTCTTGTAGATCTGGGGTCCATTGCCCATTCCCATTTCGATTCTATATGAGGGATATCAGTAGATTGCCTCCCATTAACTCTCCCTTCTGAGGTCGCCATTGCCTAGGCCAGGGGTCAGCACACTGAGGCCCACAGGCCATATTCAGCCTGCTACTGTTTTTATAAATAAAGTTTTATTGAACCATCATCATCCATATTCATTTATGTATTGTCCCTCACTGGTTTCATACTACACAATAGATTTGACCTTATGGCCCACAAAGCTGAAAATGTTTACTATCTGGCATAGGCTAGAAAACTCTGTTTTCTACACTGTGTCCTTACTCTGTTGGCAGGTGACTTAAGGAGACATGGGATGAAAACATAAACATGGTGAGTCAATTGTCAGTAGAGTTAAAATCTAAAGGATGCTATTAGTTGGAGTTCAGGTCATGGCCAGTGAGGGAGAGTGCAAGGTGAAGTTAAGAGGGAGCAGAAATCATGAGTTAGGCGGAGGAACCTGGTCAGGAGATCCAAGGGACCAGAACAGAGCAGGAGAAAAGCATAGATGCCCTAAAATGAGAGAGAAAAAAACCATATAGTCCTCAGACAGAGATTAGCTTGTTCTTCAAGCCCCCAGGGTTCCTGACAGCTGTCCAATCTACAGGTATATGTATATAAACCTTCTATTGTTCATATAAGGCGAGGAGTTCTTCTCCTTGCAATTAAAAGAAAGGGACTAAAAGAAACCATTATATGTTTGGCCATGATGGGACAAATTTAGTTCTTTATGGGAATTTCTAAGTTCCTATAGAAATAGTTGCCGTTTTCGATCTCAGTATTGACAATAAACACTAATAAACTAACTTGGGTAGAAAAGTCACTTGATGTAGTGGACAAGGGCCATGTTGATAGAAAACTTTAATGTTGACCGCAATGTGAAGATATCTCACACTTAATAAAATTTACGTTTCCTCTTTTCTTTCATTTGTTCAGTCATTCAGTAAATATTGAAGACCTTCTAAATACAAAGAACCTGTACAAGAGAGTATGATAGGTGAGAACATGTAGATAACAAGACCTACTCCCAGGGAACATAAGCAATCTTGTAAGAAAGTTGAGCCAAATACACCAACAATCACCATACAGAGAAACCAGCAGTAATTAAATTTAGTAAATATTTATAGCAGACTCATTATATATATATATATATATATAATGCCAGGCACCATGGATACCAATATGGATGAGGCTGAGCCTATGACTTTGGAAGAACAGTAGTGCTATTCACAAGGAGAAGGGAGAATTGCTTCCTGCCACAGGAAGGGCAGATGGGCACATGAGATATAACTAGAATGCCCACTACAGCATTATTGGCAGTAGGAATATATATTAATATATCCATAAGAAGAATAGTGGATAAATAACTGTCAGGGCCATCATATAATAAAATACCATCCAGTAATTGAAAGAAATGAACTAGAGCTACATGAATCAATATTGATAAATCTCAAACCTAACACTGAGCCAAAAGTAAGGTGTGAAAATATTCTTACACTATGAAATGAAGTATATAATATTTTAAAACATGGAAACCAATACTTCTGTATTTCTTAGACTAGTAAACATATGTGGTATAAATATATTTTTAGTTGCTTAGAAGTGACAGATAAAAGGATTACTTTAAAATCTGAAGAGAGAAGGAGAAAAATGAGATTGAGGAGGGTATGCTGGGTTTCAAATGTACCTGAATATTTTAAATCTTTTTTTTTTAAAGACCTAACATTGAAAGAAATACAGAAAAATGGGTGATGGGTACATGGACATTCATTATATTATTCTCAGAGCTTTTCTGTTTGAAATTGAACAGAAAAAAAAAAAAAGAAAGAAAAGCCTAAGTGTGTTTATATGAGGACACATACCAAAGAAAGGAAATGTGGTTGGTTACACTCAATTTCCCAGGCCAGATGATATGGATTATGGCCCAGTTTGAGCTCTGAGCTTCTCAGTTTTATTGTGTGCTTAATCCGATTAGTCAACCAAGTGAAATTTGCTTTGTGGTAGAGTCAAGGCACCACTTTATGTGGTCAAACTAATAAATGGAGCCTGGAGAAAGTGGTGTTTCTCCTTCCTGCCCACAGGTGTGCAGCTCTGCATATGTGGACGGCAGCAGAGGGGTTCTGAAAACTGACTGGCAAATAATGCCAGGAATCCTTGGCCAACACTTCGCTACAAAGGCTAAGGTTCCAAACGTTTTTGGGCCACAGCTCCTTTCAGAATATGAAAAAATTATAAACCACATCTTTAAACAAACATGCACATGTGTGTGCATACACATGTGACTGCATACATTTCTAGAAATTCGTAGACCATGGGATCTGAGACTCTTAAGGACCTAATGTATAGACATACCACCTTAGATAAATTTGGCCAAATCCTCCAGTGAAGGCAACCAATGGTGCAGTTTCTGTGACTATTTACAAGACCCTGGAGACAAAGCTACAGACTCAGTAGAGTTTGTGCCACTCAATGAGACTTCATAGGTGCATTGACTTAGATACCCTGTTGACTACCATCAATTTCTGGAGCACAAATGACCAAAATATATAGAATCTGCCCTTGCTTTAATTGTTTTATAATGATTCTTGAATGGTTCTTTAAAGAAGAAAGCTCCTGGGCATAGAAAATTCTTTAGCTAGTCCTCTCACTTCAAGTGCAATCACTAGGATGGTGTAATCCAGTTTAAGGATTACATGTGAAGGAAATTCAGATGACAAGCAAATTCTTGGCATCAAACTCCGACCACCAATGCAGAATATGACTAAGGAATGAAATTTTTAGTAAAAGGTCAGAGACAACATGAACTTAACACATTTTTTTTCACCAGGTGGCAAGTAGAAATGAAATCCCAGAAGCTTTGGTTCATTGAATAAATATTGCAATGAGTGACATATCCAAATATACTTAATACAGACACTTTCTCATTGCAAGTGTTACGGGTTTTTTTCTGACAGTTATGCATTTTTATTTATGATTTAAATACTTAGTAGCCCTTTTATAATATGAAACTCCATTTTCTGTTCTTCTGTAATGACATTTACATCATTATTGGTTTGATCAGATAATTAAAATGCACTTATGTGAGATATAAACTTTCTTTTTCTTGTCTTCTTTCTTTTAATTTAATCTGTATTAGATCATTCATCTAGTAATTGTTAGTAATTGTTGTTCTAATAATTTACCCTAACCATTTTTCCCCCCTCAGAACTGGCTGACTTGCTAAAGTATATAAAAACAGTGACTCATGGACATCTATTTTGAAATAACCAATATAAATAGGTGCAGTCTGGTTATACCACATTTTAAACAACTGTCCAGCCAAATGAAATGCAAAAGGAAAAAAAAAAGTACTGCAGCCACCTTGAAATGTGTGTTTCAAGCTGACTTTCACAACAGGTCTACATTTATATAGCTGTATAAAAAGCAAGGAAAAGAAACCAGAAATTCCAGAATATTTTCAAACTGGCTTAGACATTTTGACACTTTACTATTTTTCTCTGCCAGGGAAGTAAATGAATGGTTTGCCCTCTGGGGAAAAATGCATTTAAAAGAGAAAATATTTTAAATTCTTACCTTGATGGAAGAAAAAAAAGAGTTCTTAGTAGTTTTGGGTGGGGAGGGGAATATATGTGTACGGGAGGGCACAGTGAGATGTATTTATATAGAGTCTTGTAATTATTCATTTTTCATTCTTCACACATTTACAAGATAAGCACTGTTGATATAAAGATGAAAGAGAAGGTCCCTGCCTTCAAGTACTTCCAGTTTTAAGGGAGAAACTTGAAGAAGCGACACAGTGTGCTATGAGAATGGAGTAAGTGATAACCCCGTGGGGCCCAGCAGAGAGGATAGCCAGGGGAGGTGACGCTTACTTGGTGGATGAAAGATGCAAAAGGTCAGCCTGTTTGAGGGGACATGTAGGAAGGAGCAGGAACAGAGGCCAAATGCAGGAGAGAATATTTTGTGAACGGTAGATTGTGCCTGTGTGAAGGTAAGAGGTGAGATTTCTGCCTTCTTAGAGCCTTGTTCTCCTACCATTTGTCCAGATAGTTAATGTAATTGCCCCTTCATTATATTGTAATTACCTGATTACCCTTAAAGATTTTATTTATTTATGAAAGAGAGAATGAAAGAGAGAGCAGAGGAGGAGCAGAGAAAGGAGCAGAGGGAGAGAGACAAGCAGACTCCACGTGGGGCTATCTCAGGACCCTGAGATCATGACCTGAGCTGAAACCTAGAGTCTGAGGCTTAACCGACTGAGCCAACTTACTGAGCCACCCAGGCACCTCACCCAATTACCCTTTAATCTGCTCTGCAAAGTCCTCAAGAGTGAGAACAGAATTTTATTCATTTCTGTTTCCCAGTGCCTAGCATAGGGCCAGGTACCTGGTAGGTATGAAATGAATGCTCTTTTATTTGGACTGAATGAATGAAAAGATAGATGGATGGATGGATGGATACTCTGAATTTAGAAAGAAATGTACTTGGTCTATGATTGCTTCAGTGGAAAAACAACATAGAAGAAAAAAATGCAATACATTGGGTGTGGTAGTATGTAAAAATATTTTTACTAGAAATGCTCTTGGACTTTATTACAAATTAGAAATTATTTCCTCCTATGCCTGGCTCTTGCAAAATTTCACACTCATGCATATACTAGTATACTTGTTAAATTGTTGGACTAAACTGTCCTTTGATTTAGAAGTATATTTTTTTCATTGAGATGACAGTTTTTAACTAGAAAAGAAAGCCTTCCAATTAAAACACTCTAATTTTGCAATGTGTACCTGAATTATGTGAAAATGAACTTAGTATGTAGGAAAAAAATCTTAATTCTGTTAAACTCTTTAAAATGGTATTACATATCAGAGAGTACACCTTTAAACTACCAATGGAGGAAAAATAAAATAGCTCTGGAGACACAAGGAGAGCAAGCAGACAGCTGGAATTTTTGGGAAATGTCTGTGGTATTTGGGTTTATTTTTAAGGGAAAGAAAATTTTTCCATTAAATTTTATAACATAATAGCACTTAAAAAAACTTATGCTCAATAAGAATCTTCATAATGCTGATGTAAAACTCAGATTATATTTTTTTCATGAATTACGGTTTTTTGGTTTTGTTTTGTTTTTTTTTTTTTTTTCTTGGTGTTGGGGGTGGAAAGGGTAAGTACCAAACAAGTTTTTATAAGCTTCTTCCATCTCCTTTAGTTACCTCCTCCTCCTGTCTTAGTGCACACACTCATACACATCTTCTTCTTTTTCTTTTTCATGGGACCTATGTGTAAACCACAGCACACCATATATAAATTAAGAAACACTCCAAATATTCCCTAGGACATTAAAAGGAAATCAAACATAAAACATTCTGTAATGTGTAGGCAACTTTAAAAGTGCTTGAGACAGAAGCAAAAAAAGAGGAAAAGGCTTTATAGTCTTGTGTCTTTTTTAGTTAGATGTTTCAGAAGATGAAGAAGTTTTAATTATGTGCTTCCCTAGCAGAGTGGGATATTAACTCCTCTGAATCATTCTCTCCAACTTAGAGTCCCACTCTCATTTTTCTCTCTCTCTTCTTTTTTCCCCCAGCTTTGCCTTTTCCTTTCTCTCATCTCCCTCCTCCCACAAAAAGCCCAAAGAGCTTGGTGGTGATTCTCTGTAATTGAGCAGAATGGAACTGGGAATAATTCTCACTTCCTCCTGTTCCCTACCTTGTCCCACGTGCGCTGAGGGACAGGAAGACCTATATATCCTTGGATCCTTTAGGCATTTTCTAATCCATATCACAGTCTACCTCTCCCCTCACCTTTGTCACAGGAACTGCTCAGAGACCTTTGGAAAGGAGGAAGGAACATTTACTAATTTCAGAATTGCTGTATTCAATCATTTTTCTGATCCCGTGCTTAGAATAATGATATCTGTTAATAAACCCATATTTTCCTTGAGGTCACATGACCGATCTAACAAAAAATAAATAAATGAAGTCTTGGCCCATAAAAAAAGAAAATTGCTGTTTTCTGTTTTAACCCCGAAAAGAGGCTCTATACAAGCCAAAAAGAACGCTCAATCATGGTCAGAAGACAAAATTCAGTTCAGCTTCACAAATTACTCTGAGTGTGATCTTAAATGAGGAAACCTCCAGGTTCCTGTTTCCTCATCTATAAAATGAGAATGATTAGAAGTACCTCTAAAGTGTCATGTAATCCTTACGAAATAAGTAAAAAACCATGCACCCAACTGGGGCCTAGTACCTCTTTCCTTCCTCCATGCTGTTATTCACAGCATCCTGGACTTGCTCCCCATTTCAGTCAGCACCATTTGCTCATAGATAATCACAGGTATTTGCAGATTATAAGAATCATAATAACAATTGCTTACTGTAGTTTGTTTATTCCACAAGAGTGGTTTTATTTTAAGAGAGCCATCTCCCTTGGGTTTTTATTACAACAGTTTTCAGCTGCCACATTTTCTGACTCTTCCAGTCTCGAAGCCTTTGTATCGATGTTTAGTAACCAGCCTGCAGGCTTTCGGAATCAGTGGAGAACGCCATTTACTGCATATCTTAGATAAACTCAACGAGTCTCCCCCTTGTGCTTCAATGTTTGCTTTAAGGATCCCTTTTGGTTTGAATACATTTTTTTATCAGTGTCTATTAATGTAATTTTATCTCCAACTCTAATTGTGAAATTTGTTTCGTAGATGTTATTTTCTT
Source organism: Mirounga leonina (assembly GCF_011800145.1). Classification (NCBI taxonomy): domain Eukaryota; kingdom Metazoa; phylum Chordata; class Mammalia; order Carnivora; family Phocidae; genus Mirounga; species Mirounga leonina. Next base: position 33,312,878 of record NW_023270807.1, read on the forward strand.
TCAATACTAGAGGAAAACATAATGGGTGGTACCCAAAAGAAAAACTAAAAACATGTCTTTTTTTGCATTTTTACTGTATTTTGGTGATTTTTATCAGCTACATTATTTTATAATTGTCATTATACATAGTTATTGGAATTAGTACATTAATGTCATTCTCCGATTAGTATTTGCAAATGTAGCATTTTATTTTGCCAGTGCAGATAGGTTCTAAATAACAATTCCTGTTGAGGCGCCTGGATGGCTCGGTTAAGTGTCCGATTCTTGATTTCAGCTCAGGTCATGATCTCAAGGTTGTGGGATTGAGCCCACTCTGTGCCAGGCTCTGTGCTCAGTGCAAACTCAGCTTGTTCCTCTCCCTCTGCTCCTCCCCCATGCTCTCCCTCTCTTTCTCTCTCTCTCAAATAAATAAATAAATAAAATCTAAAAAAAAAAAAAGTTCCTGTTATTAAATGTGAATATAAAGAGTTAATTCTCTTACTAAATATAATTATACGAGTAAAGTGATTTTAATATTTTTTCAAGAAAACTATTCCTAAATGTTTACTAGAGAAAATGTTCTAGAAAAATTTAAATTACAGATATTACATATTTGACTATGTGTTGGAAACTTATACACATCTGGCTATCAGACAGTTTCACATATAATTACATATCCTCAATAAATATTTTAAAGACTGTTTCTCATCTATAAAATAGGAATAATAGCATCTTCTCATTGAGTTACTTTGAAAATTAATAAAAATACATCTTTGTAATAATAAAATGCATTTGTGAAGGATTTAGTCAGTGCTAGATATTATGATTAAATTCATGCTATAAACATAGCCCAAAGTAAGACCTTAAGGACATAACTATAGGAATAATTAACATTTAGATAGGGGAAGACAGAAAGGAAATAAACAGAAATGACTTCCATGTAATGTAAGAATAGGAATAGAAGGAAATTGGAACTCAGAGGTAGGGGATTGGGAGTGTTTGGGAGTTTGGAGAAGAGGGGAAATACTGAGTTGTGTTTGGGATACACTGAATTTAGAGTGATAGAAGGTCATGTAGTGAAGATGTACTGTAGCCATCTCATGGATTGCACTAGAAATTTTATGTTGTTGTTTACTTATTTTTTTCAAGAGATAATTATTTTGGGCCAACTGTGTACTAGATGCTGTGCTTAGCTGAAAAATCTAGAATGGAAATATGTACATTTGTGAGTCAGTTTTCTGAGGGAAAGCTAGGAGTGAAAAACGATGTGTTTGGCATGAAGAGTTGGTCAATGATTACAAATAGGAGAGGAGAGAAAAGGAGGAAATCTCTAAGGAACCAACACAAGAGGCTGGTGGCATATCAAGAGAGTGCTGTACTGTGGGAGAAGAGAGCTTCAAAAAATTATGGCTGTTGATTTGCAACGACGTGGATAGAACTGGAGAGTGTTATGCTGAGCGAAATAAGTCAATCAGAGAAAGAAAGACACGTATCATATGACCTCACTGATATGAGGAATTCTTAATCTCAGGAAACAAAGTGAGGGTTGCTGGAGTGGTGGGGGGTGGGAGGGATGGGGTGGCCGGATGATAGACATTGGGGAGGGTATGTGCTATGGTGAGCGCTGTGAATTGTGCAAGACTGTTGAATCACAGATCTCTACCTCTGAAACAAATAATACATTATATGTTAAAAAAAAAAAAAAAGAAGATAGCAGGAGAGGAAGAATGAAGGGGGGAAATCGGAGGGGGAGATGAACCATGAGAGACTATGGACTCTGAGAAAAAAACTGAGGGTTCTAGAGGGGAGGGGGTGGGAGGATGGGTTAGCCTGGTGATGGGTATTAAAGAGGGCATGTTCTGCATAGAGCACTGGGTGTTATACACAAACAATGAATCATGGAACACTACATCAAAAACTAATGATGTAATGTATGGTGATTAACATAACATAATAATAAAAAAAGAAAAAAGTTTACAAAAGAAAAAAATTATAAATGTTGAAAAGAATCACTTTTAAAGGCATTGAATGTTTTTTTTTTTTTTGAGTTTAGGATTATTCTCATAAATTACAGTGATAGAAAATGAAGATAAAGGTAGATTATTCTTGGCCTATATCTACCATATTTACATATGAAAATGATTACACATATCTACTTATTCTAATATGAAATCGTTGTTTTCATAAGAGTAAAGGTATTGAAATAGTTATTCAATGGAAAATGTGCTTTTGCCTAAATTCCAAATGTGCATTGCCCAAATGTTTGAAAATGCTTAGTACTGCAATTTTCTGCATAATTTGTAGTAAACCAGACAGATTTATCATAAATAGTGTTAACCTTCTTTTGTTCTGTTTAGTAGTAAGGATTTTAAGAAGAAAACCATTGATGTTTTATCTCAGTGGCTGTGTGCAAACAAAAGGGAAGAAGTGGGGAAAAGGCCTTCAGAATCAATAGTGATATATGTTAAAAAAAAAAAAAGTAGTAAGGGAAAAATGAAGGGGGGAAATCGGAGGGGGAGATGAACCATGAGAGACTATGGACTCTGAGAAACAAACTGAGGGTTCTAGAGGGGAGGGGGGTAGGGGGATGGGCTAGCCTGGTGATGGGTATTAAAGAGGGCACATATTGAACGGAGCACTGGGTGTTACACGCAAACAATGAATCATGGAACACTACATCAAAAACTAATGATGTAATGTATGGTGATTAACATAACATAATAAAATAAAATTTAAAAAAATAATCAACAATGATGGACCTATAATGTTTATAACCCAACCACCCACCACCAGAGACATCAAATAGTGCTAGATTCAGTTCAGATTAACAAATATATACTGACTGCCCATTTTCGAGCAATGTTTTAGGTCCTGCAGACCTCATGCTCACAATCTTCAAATGTAAGGAGACAGTTATATAAGTCTCCATGACTCAAAGGAGAGTGTTGATCACTGTGAGACATTTCTAAAGGACTATGAAGATTCTAAGGTCAAGGAGGTCATCTGGTTGAGAAAAGGCAAGGAGAGGTTTGTGGAAAGGTAGAATTAGAGAGAAATGAGGAGTAGGAATGGAGAGTGATGCTATGTTCCCAACAGCAAGATCAACATGAACAGGCTTGGTGCATGGTGTTCCTGGGGGATGATAGTCCAGAGGAAAAGGAACATGAAAGTGGGGGAGTAGTAGGAGATTTGGGTAGAGAGAAGGTGTGAGGGCATACTGTGAATGTTCATGTGAGGAAATGCTGGTCCATGTTTAGGCAAGGAAGAGCCATTAATGCATTTTGAGTAGGGTAATGATATTACTCGAGCAGCAATTTAAAAGACTGGTATGATAGCAGCACATAGTATGGTCTGCAGGGGAGACAGATGGGGAAACCGGCTGGGAAGCTATTGTCATAGCCCAGCTGTTAATGAAAGTGTGAATCAGCCTGAAACAAAAAGGAAAAACTCTATATATGGGTCTTCCAAAATGCAAATATTTGGAAACATTTCATGTGGAATTCCATAGAGCACGTCTGGATAGTTGTTTTAATTTTCCACTGTGCCCTCAGATATTTGGCACAGACTGAACTGTGCTCTGATTTTGTACAGGTGAATCTCAGCTATAGAGGACCACTTTTGTTGTGGGATAATGGGATCTTCTTACCTTCTTAGGACCTCAAAAGCAGATATATAAGCAAAGTCAGTTGCTGCTTCTAGTCTGCTCATCTTGGACAGTCACACAACCAGATCTCACTGGGGATGCAGGACCATATAAAACAGTACGGTGTTATGAACTGATTGACCCAGAAGTTTTAGAGACACTTCTTAATTACTTTACAAAGACAACTAACCGCTCTTCTCACCCACTCTAACTTGGACATGGGATGTTTGCCCTGTGGGTTTAGTTCTCAAATGCATCTCTCCCTGGTATGCCATCATAAGCAATTGGTATGCTTTGAAAATTTATTGCTTTATTTATTTTTCATGAATCTCAGTAAAGAGAATAATATCAGAGCCAAGGTCATTTAAGATAGTGATACCATATTATTTATTCATCTATTACATCTTTGTAATGATAAAATGCATTTAATTATAATAAAACTTCTAACACAGGTAACTGTAAGAGAAGAATCAAAGATCAATTCATCATTCTTGGCCTTGCATTTATCTCCCTTTCACCTAATGAAAGGTAAATTTAGTTTTCTTCATTTATGAATCAAATAAACATCATAGACTCAAATTCCTGATATTTATGCCCCATGAAGGTTTTGTCGCCACATACATGTATGTCCACTGTACGCCCCTTATCTCTGGCTCTGACACTTTTGGCCTGGACCTAATCACTTGCAGTGACAGGTGCATCTGGGATGCATTTGGCTCTGTCATTGGGTGCTTTAGGACATTATTACACCACATAATAAAACAAATTTTTTAACCAAAATCGTATGAATCAAGGTACAGTTTAAAGCCTAATAAAATGATGGATTTAAAAAAACACACACACACAAGACCCTGCTTTTAAAAATTCACTCCACAAATATTTTTTAGCTTCCGCTCAGGTATAGCAAGTAATCAAGTCATATTTTTGAATTGAGAGAAGTCTTAGAAATGTGGTATGATTTTCCGTGTTTAAAAGAGTCACTTATAATTTTTTCTCATCCTCTTTCAAAATCTCTCTCTTAATTAACTCACCCAATTGATAACTGGGGCTTTTTCAATGAAATAGATTTAAGTATTATAATATACTTTCTTAGAGCAAAAGAGATTATTTTACTTTTAAAACTTTTGGGAGTTTACCTCATGGATTGTTAGAGCTTAAGGGAAGAAACAGGGTCTTGTTCACCTACAGTGGTTCCTAGGAGGTGCTTAATAAATTTATTCAGAGTTGCAGAATGTGCCAAGACATTGAATCTCTTCCCTCAAATAAATAAAGGCCTGTATAGATAGAAATTCATTACTTATTTGCAAATGATGTTGTGATGTAGTCACAGTGTTTCTATTTGTCAACCTTTTATAATTGTTATGATTTTATAGGAGAATTTAATGCAGCCTATAAGCAACATTAGTTTATCTTTGATATTCCCAAATCCACCCATTCTCAATTGTTAGTCTTACCTTGCAACTTCTCCAACATCACTTTTTTTCGAGAAGGTCTTCAGAATCTGATATTTGAGTGACATTAAGATGTAAATATGATCAAACTTGTCATAGTGTTTGCATTTTACTCCACTCCTTAGATTCAAATGAGTCATAGCCATTTATGGTATTTGGAGCATCTCTAGTATTATGGGCAGTCCAAGAAGTTTTCTTGGAACATTTGAAATCCTTACCTTCTGTGCTTAGACCATCAATGAAGAGTCAGTCTATATTCCGTATGTCTATATTGAAAGAATAGATGCTCAAGTACCCTTTGAAAATAAAGGGGATTTGTTTTGTGAATCAGTTACATTTATTTTTGTTGACTTATAAAGCCAATTACTTAATTTTTGGTGATGTGAAGATAGTTCAATTTAAAAATTAAGAATGGAACAGCTACAGAGAACAAAGTAAGGCCCTTGGAGAAGTGTACTTCATTTTGCACTCCCTCTTCTAGCATGCTTCTTCCATTCCATAATCTCAATCTTTGCAAGTTCCTAGCTTACTTTAGAGCCTTTTAAAAAATCAGCTCCTCTTAAAAGTCTGTCCTGATACTCCATGGATTCAGTGACTGACTCCAAACCTGTAGTTCTCAGCACCTTCAGATCCTTTAGTGGAATGCATGGGAATTTCTCCCTCAAGAAATGTGTATCCCTTACTGGGCTTCTCTACTCTCTGGCTTTGACTTTTTATCTTTATGCTAGTGACTGGATGAATAAATGCTAACTTATTAGAGACTGCAGCCTACTGCCAAGTTGAACTGTAGAAAGTTAGTTTAATGTTTGACTCTTGCAACTAAACAATGACTAGTGTTCCTTGGATCGACAGTTGAGATCTGCTGACCAAACTTTTCTCCTTCCTGAGTATTGGCCACTTCCTGTATTCTTACTGAGATACACACATTTCATGATAGACATTTCTTAGAATTGTGAATTTTTTTATAGTGATCTATGACTTTAAAGAGTGTGCGATTCCAACCATGTTTAACAATATTTAGGTAATGCCAAAATGTGCCAGGCATACAGCTCAGCAATTATTCAGATAATTTAAGGGTTTTAAAGTAATCCCTATTGAGAGAAAAATTAGTTTACCTTACAGTTAACTGTCCACATAGGATTGCCTTCTTTCAACTTGCTATGCACATTTAAGTATCATTCCTTACAATATAATTTAACCTTTTAAATTTTAACTTCTAAATCTTCAGCCCAGACCTCTCCTCTTGTTTATCTGAATGCTTCCTTGACATTTCCACATGGATGTCTGAGGGGCATCTCTTCCTGAACATACAAAACCAACTTCCTGGTTGTCCTCATCTCCTTATCCCAAACCTACACCTGTATTATCATCCCAATCTAGGGATCCTTCCACTTCAAACTCCATCTTCTAGTCACTTAGTCACCCCTCCCCCAAAAACAAGCAAATAATCAACCCCTTCCACCCATATACACAAATTATTGTGTATTGACTCTTCTTTCTCTCAAGCCCTGTGTCCAGTCGATAAAGTAACAGTCTTTCATGATATCCCTGTAATTTTCCCACTCTGCAGTACTCCCTCCCCTCTCAAGTTGGTAGTACCGAGGCTGTTTACATACTTCCCCTGCTTCTGTTCTTGTCCCCTCTAGCCTGTTCTCCATACTGAAGCTTGTGTGAACTTTTAAAAACCTAAGTTAGATCATATATTTTCTCTGTTGAAAATCCTTTCATGATATCATTGAAATGTTATGAACATTACGAATGATAACTTAAGCTAATTTGTGTTGATCACTTACTGTGTAGCAGAGCCTGTGTTGAAGCCTATGTTCTCATTTCATCCTCTCCACGATCTCTTTTTATCATTGCTATCTGACATATGGGAAAACTGAGCTAAAGCAAGATTAAACAACTCTCTGAAAATCACTCAGATAGTGAGGTGGTAGAGCTATGCTTCAAACTTAAGCAGTCAGAGTCCAGAGCAGGGACACCAAAAGCTAAGTTCAGTTTTCTTTCCTTTCTTGGTAACTGTTTTAACCTCTTCAGGTAGCATATTGTTATAAACGAGATCTATCTGATAATCCATTTTTATCAATGAAAAAAAAGGCAACAATAACAGGTAATACATTTTGAAGGGTAACTTTGTGATAAAGTTTCTTAGCATCCTGTTTGTGTAAGAAGTAGTTAGCGCCTTCTTCCATACTGAGTAACCACCATATACTTCTCTTAACACCGATGGCCCCAGTAGTGTTTTAGTCCTGCTGGAACTACCATTGCTAAGTTTTACTGTTTATCTTGCACTTTAGTCCTCGCTGAAATCCTGCTATTGATGTCTTATTTTTCACCATCACTGTATTCTTAAAATCACTGTTCATTAAGGTGTTAAGTAAGTATAAGTGATGTGTTGTTCCCAGAAAAATGCATTAAGTTCTATTCTTCATGAGAACTAGCATGAACTAAAAGGAATGTAATTGTAGATAAAGAAGAATTTTAGTGCAGTTGGGAAGTGTTAACGTAACTGTATTCTATCAGACTAATAATGATGACTGGAACCCAAATCATTATAACCTAAATATCGCCATATAATAAAAAACAGTGCTAAAAATGTATGGAAGACTTCTTGTTGTGGGTGGCAAAATTTTTAAAATCACGTTAATTTTTCAAAGAAGTTTAAACAAGTGTAAATTTATATATTTTATATAATAAAACCCAGTTCTAATATGTTTCTTCTTTCCAATGTTTAAGATATTCACATCTAAATAACTGTCCAAAGGAAACCCAATATGCAAAGTAAAATGTAATCCTCTTGCCAAGAATTAAGTCACTAGTGTATTCTGTATTCTTTATTGTTTTGGAAATGTAAAATTCTACATAATTGATTATTCTATTTAAATTATAGTAGTCACACATTGTAAATGTACTGAATGAAGTACAACATAAAATCGACATGATTTTACATCTTAAAGTACTTTTAAAACTTGATTAATTTTTCTTTAGTCTTACCTTGCAAGTTTATCAACTTATTTAGCATGATCACTATTGTATAATTATATAATCAGAATAATAAAAAAGTAAATGCCTGCTTCAGGATGCTTTTGTTAAATTGAGAGTTATTCTTGGGGAAAATACAAGTTAGCCCACCATCCATATATAATCGAGTTACTCTAACATAGTTAAAGCACATAAGCACATAGATGATTTTTTTTCCAAAGGAGTCCATTTCTTTGTATATGTTTTCCATTTATTTGGCTTTCCTTTTCCTTTTTTTAATATATTTATTTGACAGAAAGAGAGAGAGCACAGGCAGGGGGAGTGGGAGAGGGAGAAGCAGGCTTCCCATGGAGCAGGGAGCCTGGTGCGGGGCTAGATCCCAGGACCCTGGGATCATGACCTCAGCTGAAAACAGATGCTTAACCGACTGGCTTTACTTTTTTGTATTGATTTAGACTTGGAAATGTTTTTAATATTGTCCTGTATTTCCAGTGATACATGCACCATTGTGGATCACTGGAGTGTAGTGATTAAATGAGCTTTAGAGATGTAAAGACTTGTGCTTAAAGGCTGAGCTCTTATTTAACTAGTTTTGTTGGCATTGTTATTTGGTCAACTTATTTACCCTTCCTAACCATGTTCTTTGTGGGTTCATTATGTGTACAGCATTTAGCATACTGCGTGGCATGTAATCAGCTATTTTTCTGGATTTATAGAATCTCATCATGGGCTAAAATAAGCTTCATGAGGTGAAGCTTATTTTAAGTTGTTTATTTATTTTTTTCCAAGATAGCACTAATCTCTAAGAGAGGACCACATCAAAATGAGCACATGGAATAGGAGGTACCATATTTTGTGCTTGCCCACATATTTGATCTTTTTCCATTCAATGTTTGTTTAATATTTTCTTCCCTCTCCTAAACCTCTATTTGGCATGGTCTTTCTTCCTCATCTTTCTTCCCTCATCTGATACATATTGTTCACCTATTTTGAAAGCGATATTTACTATTACTTCTTTTCCTTCCACTACATCTACATCCTGAACCTTATGGTGCAGCTAAGAATAAAGTATATAAACATATATGCACATTTGCCTCAGTCACAATTACTGTTTAACATTTTTTAATGATTAAAAGTATTACACATGAAAAATACATATCTATATTCTAGGAATAAGATAAAATAAATAAAATTTTGTCCTTTCCCTGTATAGTCATGTATCTGTAGTTAGTTCCTATTTTATTCTTTTTAGCCACCCAGGAAGTGTGATGAGGATGTGGTGACATAAATAACTTTTGTCTGGAATATTTTTATTTGTTGAAAAGCAGGTGTGAGCAGCTACTAGATAGATAACATTACACTATGCCCATGAGAGACAAAAAAGAAATTAAAAATTAAATAATGTTCACAAATAATTAAACTGAAACAAGTAAGTGATCAAAAACTTGGGTTACTTCCTGGGAAAGAACATTTTTTATATACCTAAGGAGATATATATTTTTTTACCCCCTAGCAAAGGTTCATGGTATCATTTAGCAAAAATACAATGTTTTGGGCAACTTAAGAATGGAGCCACTCTTCATCCTTTTTAGGAGATTGCTTTTTTGTTTTCATTGCCTTGTTTTGTTTAAACCACCCTAATTATTGGTAAAAGAAAAATTAAAAAGGCTATTTTTGACAGCTAAAATCTATAAATATGATGCTCTAGAATAATTGCCAAACTTTCTCTGAACTTATAAAGGCAGAGGGAGTAATATTGGTGAGTTTTGTGTTGCTCTTTTAAAAACCTGCCAAGATGAAATGTTTTAAAGGTCTTCCGGAAAACTTATGCATGGTACAGTAGTAGTTGCCCGATCATTAAAATAGCCGTGTTTCCAAGGAGGCCTAAAGTTTCATTTCATTAAGATTTGTCAAGGATGTGAAGCATAACATACTGTAATTATAATCATACTTGGTATTTAGCATAATTCACTTCTTGAGGGATATCCTTTTTGGTCAGTGGTTTCAACATATTTTATCTTCTGCATATAAATGAGGACACAGAGCTGTGCTGAGGTCTGTCTCCCTGATGCGTCTCCCCATTGCTCTGTTCTTGTTCCCCATTCCATGGTTTCTGATCTACCTCCTGTGGCTGCTGCAAGCATGGAGGTGACTTTGACCACCACACAGAAAGTAGAGGACAGAAAAGTGAGGATAGTCTTAGTAGGGCAAGCCCATGGCACCTTTAGGACCAGACAGCATTGCTAACTTTAGTTCAAGCTCCACTTACCCCTTCCACTTCTCTTCAGGATTGCTCTGGCCTCCCCAAGGAGTATTCACAATCAGGTCATTAGAGGGCCCCTCAATTCTGACCAAAAAAATGGTGTCGTTTCACTAAGGAATCTCACAACAGATCTAGAATTCAGTCTTTGGATACTTCTCCTCTGGTTTCATAAAACCAAGAGCAACTCCATCAGAGGTCTGCCTTACCTTATTTTCATCACACCCCAAAACTGGAATAAAAAGAAGCCTCAAGAGTTACCACCACCCCTGACATAACGTAAGAAGGGCAAGTAAGAGACTGATCTAATAAGGAAAGGTCCTATGGAATATATCGCTCTGGTTGCAGAGAGCAGTGAGACCTCCCGTTCAGGTAGCACTGCTCCTTAGAGGTGTAATGTGAAGCCTGGAAGAGGAAGCCTTCAGAGCACATAGCAATTAATTTTAAACTTGTCCTTATATTATGCTATATGTAGCTGGCATAAGAGAATCCAACATATTTTAGTCTGGTACCTGACACTCCAGGATTCATGGAAGACCATTTCTGAGGGGAAAAAAGTGACAAAACACCTACATTTTCCAGGGATATGTAGAGGCAAATTTTCCACAAAGCCAGTGAACCTTCAGTTTCCTTATCCCTTCACTGGCACAGCTCCTTCCAAGGCTTGGGTTTTAATTTCCCAATTTCATATTTGTAGTTTTGCATTTTTCTTCCTTAGAGAGATCAACCTTATGGTGCTGTGAAAAATTCTACCTAGCTTTAATGTAACCCTAGTCTAATGTGAAGGAACTTTAAGAAATAATCCCTATAATTTGCTGAATAATATAATTTCATCTACAACATTCATAATCATTGTACTGAAATTTGATGAGGCCTGGGGTTACCTAAATCAGTGTTGCTTCAGAGATACTTCCTAGGAAATTGAACCCTCTGACTCCCTGCTCCAGTATCTTTGGCCACCTACAATGCTGACTAAGACTAACTAGGGTGCCTAGGAATGAGTACTCTGAAAATACACCCCTCTTTCCTTAGGTGCTGCCCAATGTTAAGTTCTTAGGATGTCACACTTCTCTAAAATTAAATGAAATTTTCTTACAGTAATGTTCCGATTTTAGTTATGAGGATGTAAGCCAGGAATAAATCTGAAATTGGCATAGCATGTCAAAAAGATAAATATAAATTCCCAAATGAAGAAATTAAGGTTTTGAGAAGTAACCTAAGTCTAGGACTTTCTCACGAAAGAGTTGCTTTTAAAATGCATACTTCAGTTCTAACATAAGATTTTCTTTCAAAGGCACATCTTTCACAAATTTTGGGGAGTAAAGTACAAGATGTATCCTATAAAAATACAGTTCATATTAATGAAATACAATTTTAGTAAATATCTGGAACGCTACATGAGAGGCAAGGAGAATAAATTGAACTCATGAAGTGACAGGTTGAGAAAACCATCTGATCAAATGCTTGATTTAAGGCCATGACTTAAAAGAACTTTATTGCAATAATGTGAATTAAATACATTAAAAAAAGATAAAGCTTGTTATTCAAAAGCTTGAATAAGGCTTGTTATTGTCACTATTACTATTAAATCTCTGTCATTAATCTGCCCTGAATTCCTAAAAACATGAAGTGAATAGTGACATATCAGATAAGCAGACTGTGGCTTACTATGTACAAATATCTTTTAGGATAAAAGCATTGTTTTTGGGGCGCCTCAGTGGCTCAGTTGGTTAAGCGACTGCCTTCAGCTTAGGTCATGATCCTGGAGTCCCAGGATCGAGTCCCGCATCGGGCTCCCTGCTCGGCAGGGAGTCTGCTTCTCCCTCTGACCCTCCTCCCTCTCATGCTCTCTGTCTCTCATTCTCTCTCTCTCTCTCAAATAAATAAATAAAATCTTAGAAAAAAAAAAAGCATTGTTTTTGAAAGTAGAACATAGCCTTTTTAAATATACAACTAAGTCTTGCTTATAAATAAAAATGTTCCACTTTTCACAAGTTAGTATTCGTACATTACCTGTTACAACAATTAAAAATTTCAATTCTTGGGGTGCCTGGGTGGCTTAGTCAGTTAAGCATCTGCCTTCGGCTCAGGTCATGAACCCAGTGTCCTGGGATTGAGCCCCGCATCGGGCTCCTTGCTCGGCGGGGAGCCTGCTTCTCCTTCTGCCTGCCCTCCTGCTTGTGCTCTCTCTCTCTCTCTCACAAATAAATAAATAAATCTTTAAAAAAGTTTTTCAATTCTTAAAAAAATTCAACTCTAAGACTGTAATTTGGGACAAAATCCATTTGTGTAATGTTTAAAAATTTCCAGAGTCTAAAGCTTATTGTCATCATTTAGAGCTACCCAAGAATTGCCATGAATTTCTGGCAAGAGAATCAGTAGCATCCTTGTAAAGCTCCAGTTAGCTCAGTGTGGATTATTCACACTGTAGATTGGCCATTACATAAGAAACCACTTTCAGAATCAGCCATTAGAAGCATGGTAACTCTGCCCAAAGCAGTCAAGCTACTTCCTTTCCATGTAACTCTATTTTTCATGGATAGTCCACCTTTTCAAATTTCCACTTGTTTACCTCATTGGTATAAATCAAGAGCTGCCTGTGTGAAGGTGGTTACAGTATGCCAGAGGTTATGTAGCCCACACCCTGTTGTCCCTGACGTAATATTCCCAAAAGGCCATACATTACAAAGGGACCTGTTTCTCAATCTGGTCGGAATTGTCTTCAGTCACTTAATGAATCACATTAGAGGTTCAGTTATTATTTACCTTCTGGTCATGAATAAAACCCCAAACCTGTCACTCACCATCCTCACTGCTCTTGATTTCTACTGACTCCATCTTTGTTTCCATAATCAAAGTAAAAGGAAATAATTCCGAACTATTAGTTCCGTAAATGGATTCAGCTATGGAATACAACAGGAATAATTTTACAGCTTCTCTGTATGATTGCACCTTATCCATGAGAGTAGAAGACTTGTATATTCAAGGATTTGATGATGTTATTTCCACGCTTTAAAAAATAAAATGAAATATTATTTATTTTCCAGAAGTTAATAACAGTAAAGAAAAAAGAAATAGAGCCATGTAACATGATATTATAAAGACCTTTAATGTCATTATAAAAAAATTCCAACTGTAAACATGTATTCATTTTAGCCACGTATAAATATATAACAAATGAAATAATAAAAAATGAAATAAATTTACATATTGATTTGTGAGGAAGCCAAGCCTTATCTCAAATTCTTGATATTATCAAATCACTAGTATCAATGTCATAAAACAGAATCATTTTTTTTAAGATTTTATTTATTTATTTGAGAGAGAGACAGAGATAGTGACAGAGAATACAAGTGGGGTGGAGAGGGAGAAGCAGGCTCCCCTCTGAGCAGGGAGCCTGACATGGGGCTCGATCCCAGGACCCTGAGATCATGACCTGAGCTGACGGTGGACGCTTAACCAACTGAGCCACTCAGGTGCTCCTATAAAACAATCATTTAAAAATGAAGGAAGATTAATATTTTTTACCAAATTTAATACACTGATAAGTGATTTACTCCTATTTGGAATCAATTTAGATCTGTAAGTTTGAATCTTAATTATGTCTTTTAAAAAAATTATTTTTTTAATAATTTTCAATTAGCCAACATGTAATACATCATTAGTTTTTGATGTAGTGTGCAACGATTCATTAGTTGTGTATAACACCCAGTGCTCATCACCACACAGGCCCTCCTTAATACCCATCACTGGATTATCCCATTCCCCCACTCCCCTCCCCTGTGCAACCCTCAGTTTGGTTCCCGAAGTCCAGAGTCTCTCATGGTTTGTCTCCCTCTCTGATTTCTTCCTCTTCAGTTTTCCCTCCCTTCTCCTGTGGTCCTCCGTGAATGACTTGAAGTATTGAAATTATACGTGTGCCTATAAAAAGATTGAAAACACAAAATATACTAGAAAGTGGTCTGAAATACAGATTTATTAAATGTTAACATGCAAACATGAGAAATATTTTAATAATTATAAATACTTCCTCATAATTATTTTTATGAACGTGTGTACTTAAAAACTTTTAAAATACTTTATTGTAAAAATTACAGTGAAATATAGCAGAAAGTACAATAAGAAAATTGTTAGATTTAGCTATAATAGAATGGGTAACTGTTATGGTTCCAACTAAATGTACAACTTGTAGGTTATTGTTTCCATCTTCCACAATTATATGCTCCATTGTTTATAGATATATTACAATAAACATTCTGAAAATATTGACCAAGATCAATCACCAAATAAATGAATTAATAAAATTTTTAAAAGATACTACTATAACATTAGCAAATATTCATTATGAAATTTTTTTCAAAGAAGATGTGAGAAATAGCTTCTGATAAATGTCTAATGCCTATTGCTGTCCCTTCCCTCCTCCTCCCCACATCTATTTCAATTGTCAACTCAGCTCAAAAACTGGGTCCCTCCATAAAAGGAAGAGAAAATGAGTGTGATGGGCTTCATACATCAAATGAAAGTAGCCACTGGAGCTACATATGCCTGAAATGTGTCCCTGCTCTGGATGTGAGTGCCCATGAGCTTCCTATTGTATTGATCCTTTAGGCTCTTATTTGGACTCCACCCTACTCAATATGCAGATAAATCCAGGCCTTTGCCTTTTGTTCTTCCACAGAAAACTGCAGTGGATCAGTTTGTTTTGAAAACTGGCAATTCAGGGGTGCCTGGGTGGCTCAGTCATTAAGCATCTGCCTTTGGCTCAGGTCATGATCCCAGGGTCCTGGGATCGAGCCCCACATCGGGCTCCCTGCTCCATGGGGAGTCTGCTTCTCCCTCTCCC
This sequence comes from Mirounga leonina, assembly GCF_011800145.1. Taxonomy (NCBI): domain Eukaryota; kingdom Metazoa; phylum Chordata; class Mammalia; order Carnivora; family Phocidae; genus Mirounga; species Mirounga leonina. The sequence continues at coordinate 33,328,039 of NW_023270807.1, forward strand.
ACTCCCCCTGCTTGTTTTCCCTCTCTCGCTGTCTTTCTCTCTGTCAAATAAATAAAATCTTTTAAAAAAAAGAGAAGAAAAGAAAATTGGCAGTTCAAAAGAATAAGGAAAATTTGGAATCACCACTAGGTAAATAAACACCACAAAAATGATTGTTTCTAACAAGATCTGCCAAGGGATGCTAGAATGAATAGATGAAAGTTGGAGGAAAAATAGGATATTGTGTAGTCTCAGAATACCCCCACCCCAAGATATTTATTAATTATAAGGAAGAAGTCACTTTACAGTGGAGAAACCTGGAAGACACCACTTTAACCAAATGATCAAGGTTAACACCACGAGTAATAAGATATATCTATGTGATGTATCTCAATATGATGATAATAGGACATATTAAAATACATATATCTATATGCTGGTATACATGTTAATAATGCATCATCTCAATCTAATAATAAGAAACTATCATAAGGATGCCTGAGTGGTTCTGTCAGCTAAGTGTCTGGCTCTTGACTTTGGCTGGGGTCGTGATCCCAGGGTCGTGAGATGGAGCCCCACAATGCTCTACCCGCTCAGCGGGGAGTCTGCTTGAGATTCTCTCTCCCCCTCTCCCTCTGCCCTCCCCTACTGCACACATGTTCTCTCTCTCTCTCTCAGATATATAAATAAATCTTTAAAAAATAGAGAAACTATCATAAAAAAACAACTTGAGGAATATTCTACAAAATAACTGAGTAAACTCCAAAAGTTTCAAGGAAAAATTGTCACAGATTGGAGGACACTAAGGAGATGTGACAGGTAAATGCAATGTGGGATCTTGTTCTGGATCTTGAAAAAGAATAAAGACATTAGTGGAAAAACTGGTAAAACTAAAGAAGAAAACCCCTACAGTTTAGTTTATAGTAATGCAATGTTAATTTCTGGGTTTTGATAAAGTCACATATGGGTAAGATTCAAAGTATGGTTTATCCTGAGGCAAAATTCTTCTCCAACCACAAACCTGTGAATCCAGACAAGTTACATTCTTCTGAAATATGATGGTGGAACAGGCAAAGGATAGACATTCTTTTCAAAAAGAGAAATTGGAAAGAAGGAAGAGATGACAGATGCTAAGCAAGTCCAAAACCTAGCAAGGCAAATTCCATAAAATTTTAAGTCTTGAGAATAATCCTGTTTGGCTGGATGTCACACCTGCCAGGCCCATTAGTGTTAGCCCTATGGCTAGGTAGAGTGGGCCCACCCCTTCAGCTGGGGTTAGTGACCTTGTCCCCTTGTCTCTATGCAGGTGCCCAGCCCTCTGAAACCTGTAAGGAAACAGCCTGCCCTTGGGCTTGTAGTGGCAGCCCTAATGATCTCTGAATTGCCTGACGGGTCATTCTTCCCTTTCCTTGAAGAATAGCCCATGTTCACTGCCCAGTAGTTCCTTTGTCTGGTCCTATAGAATCCACAAAGTCTGGTAGCCTTCTTCATTCTGTCCTGCTTTCTCTGTCCTTTTTAGCTCAAACTGGCAATGTCTCTGCTGATATAATCCCGTCACTATTCCTGGTGCCTGCTGAGATGGCTGATTAAATCCATTAGTCCAGGGGGGCATTGGTGGCTTGGTCGGTAAGCATCTGCCTTCGGCTCAGGTCATGATCCCAGGGTCCTGGGATCGAGCCCCGAGTCGGGCTCCCTGCTCAGCAGGGGGCCTGCTTCTTCTTCTCCCACTCCCCCTGCTTGTGTTTCCTCTCTCGCTGTGTCTCTCTCTGTCAAATAAATAAATAAAAATCTTAAAAAAAAATCCATTAGTCCAACCCATGATTTTTTATCAAATGATTGTTGTTCAGCCACACTTTTAGAGCAAGCATTCTTCTTTTTTTTTTTGCAATGGGGATAAGCTGAGAATTTTCCAAATCTCCAGCTTGTGGTTCCTTTTTGCTTAACAATTCCCTCCTCAATTCATCTCTCTCTTCTCTTATAAGCAGTTAGTCACACCTTCAGTACTTTGCTTAGAAATCTCTTTTGCTAAATTAAATACACGGTTTCACTGATCATAAATTCTGCCTTCCACAAACTCTGGACCACAACTCAGCCATGTTATATGCCACTTTATAACAAAGATTGCCTTTTCTCTAGTTTCCAATAACATGTTCCTCGTTTTTGTCTGAGGCCTCACCAGAATGGCCATTAATATCCATGTTTCTACCAGCATTCTGTTCATGATTACTTATGTATTCTCTCAGATGGAGGAAGCTTTCTTTCCAGGTCTTCTCTTCTTTCTGAGCTCTCACCAGAATTGCCTTTAATAGGCAGAGTTGTACCAACAGTCTGTTCCTGGTAAACGACTTGACTCAGTCTTGACTCTAGCGTGTACCTCAGAACTCTTCCATTCTCTACCTATTACACAGCTCCAAAGCCACTTCCACATATTTAGGTGTTTCTTACAGTAGCACCCCACTTCTGGGTCCCCAAATCCATCTTAAACCTTAATTCCCTCCTCATAGACACTATCTCTAAATAAAGTCACATTGGGGGCTGAGGCTTCAACATATGAATTTGGGGAGACACAACATTCAGTCCATAACAGTGGACAATCTTGACTTTGAGAAAGCTGAGTGAATCACTTTCTGAGAGAGAAAGAAGTAGGAATATTGTTGAGTTTCAAAGGGAATCTGTAGTGAGAGCTTACAGGACTGTGTTGAAGGCTTAGATTTGTTTATTATCAGAGTAGCCAGAAGGTTTCTCATAGTTTTGTCATCAGCATTTAGATAAAGTCTCAGTAAAGTTACTCGGGTTGTCTTGAACCTCATCGCCAAACCATGTATCTTTGTGTTCTTGGGTTTTGTTTTCTAGAGGGACAAACCCATTTTATTCATCACTTTAAAATTACTTTGCCTCTGGAGTTTAAATTTTCTAATATTATTTATTGAAGAAATAGCATCCATTTTATACAATATATAGTAATTTCACATTTATACATAACAAAGTATATTCGGATTATCAAACTAACTACAACAACACCCTTCTTTACAACAGTATGGGCATGTAGATTCTTAGCAGGAAATATTTGTTTGTGGTGATATATAGATATAGATAGGTATGTATATTATAAAAATTGTTAATATATATGTTCAGGGTTTTTTTTTTAACAGAAGAAAGAACGATTCACTAAGAATGTATCATATGCTTTGGTATGAGTAGGCAGCCTAGTATTTTTAGAAATACAAAGTATGAAAGTTTTGGTGTCAAAAATCCCAAGTTCTAGTTTAGTCCTTGGCACTCACTATATGGCTGTACATTCTTTGGAAAGTGACAACCTTTTGGGGCTTCACTTTCCTCATCTGAGGAAAATGGATGCTCTATTCCCTGCCACACCTACCTTACAGATTTGTCAGAATCAGAAGACATCATACCCAAGAAAGGACTTTGTAAAGTGTTTTATGTTTACTTTATTCATGTTTTGCATTACTACAATAGTGATTATTTTCTAATACTCATCACTTTCACATTTCATAATTAAAGGTGATAGTGAAACTCTGGAGAAATCAGTATCACAGTTAAAAAAAATGACAGAAGTAAGAAAAAACCCTTGTGAAAAGGTTAAATGATTAAAGGTAGAGATTATACATGAGGAAGACAAGGCCAGTAGATAATCCAGTAATTGTCTTCAAGCACGAGGAAACTATTCTGGAGAGTGAATAATGATGAGCAGAATGGGAAAGTTTAGCCTGAGTTACTTAAGTTAATTAAACAAAATAACTTTGCAATAGTGAGAATCACTGCAAAGCAGAATTGGCTTCTGGGGAGGTTGTGGGAAGTGTCCTATGGGCTGGGGACGACTGGCCTCCATCCTTGCCTTGGGGTCAGGGACTTGAACTCTAGACACCCAGGGCTCCTCTATCTGAGCTTTGTGCTCTGTGCTTCCGTATGAATCTAGGATGCTGTGATAGTAAGGGAACCTCTTACTTTCCTGGTAACGATTGTTTATCCACAGAAAAATAAACAATGGAAAGTCACACACTGAGTACACAATGCATCAAGTGTATTTCCCTCCTTGAAAAAGAAAATGTTTAATTTTTATTTTAAATATTGGAAAGAAATTTATTTAATGAGTATAGTAAATACTAAAACATTCTTCTTTCCAAAGTTATATTCATTAAAAGTGACTAAGTTGGGGGAGAAGGCAGGAAAAGGGAGTGGAGCAGGAGGTGGAGGAGGAAGGAAAGGCCATGGAAGGGGAGGGATTCAGACGACAGTAAGGGTTGTACATTGAAGAAGAGTGGTGGAGGGTGGACACAGGAGGATGTGAAATGAAGATATTTAGATTTAGTAAAGGGCACACCCTACTGTTCATTTAGACTGTGGAAATCAGCATCGTTATCATTTTTCTCCTGCCTCTGAAAGTCATTTAGCTGGTTAATTACTTCGTCCAGGTTTTCAACCTTCTGATTTCTTTACTTTGGTGCAATAACTTGAGGGGGCCACAAGAGTGGACAGTGGAAACTTGTTTCCTAGACTGCAGTAGCAGTGACAAAGCAGTTTCATTTGGATGAAAGCAAACCAAGTGTTCACAAATCAAAAGTTCTCCCCTTCAGCTATATGACGAGGTTAACATGACTCAGCTTTTTATTTCTAGAATTTCAATCAGTCTCAGTGCAATATGTTACATTCCAAACATGAACAAATTACTTATTTTATTCTAGTAAAACATTACCTCATAAACTAACTTTTAAGATTTGAAGACTGAAATTATGCAACGAATAATCCAGATCTTTACTCCAGATCTTTTTTGGAAACAGAGGGAAGAAAATATTTCTGTCTGTTAATCTATCATCTCCAGTGCTTTTTTTTTTTAGGAGAAATTATTTTTCATCTCCTAAAACCTTGATAATAATTAGAGTTAAATTTCTTAACTTGATGTGTTGGAGGACAGAATCAATAGATGCTAAATGGAGGTCCTTAAGAAAAGGTTTGCAGTAGGTGTGACAAATTGTCTTTCGACAATCTAAGTAAGGCTTTGCTATCAACTAGTTTTGATACTCTGCTTCATAGAATAACTGTTTTATTCAGTTAGTAAATATGTGTGAGCATAACTGCATGGATGCTACTAGATCTCTTATTTTAAGTAATATAATTATTATATAAAGACTTTTGTAGGAAGTTTTTTGCTAAGTTGCACTTAACGTTTTCATTACGTAAGGCACTATAGTTCCTTCTTTTAAACAATCCAGTAGTATTTTTTTGCTTTGTTCAGGTCTTTCTGAGACAAAAACACAAAGAAACCTTCTTCTCTGTTTATATTTCCCTAAAGACATTATATGTTGGTATCAGGGTACCACCTGATTTTTTTTAAATTGAATATCCAAAACTGTCTTAAGGACACATAAGGTTTAATCATGAACTTATTTGTTAAATTACCAAGTTAATTTTACTTTCTATCCAAGGGCTTTCCAAGAAATTATAAAATTGTCATCTGTTGCAAATAAAAGTTTAAAAGTTCAATTCCCAGGGAGAATTAGAGAAAGAGATCTAAACTGTATTAATTTGTCTTGGAATTGAAGTAGTATTTAAGTTACAACATTGTGTTTTTGAATTCCGTTGTGGAAAGCCAGTCTTTGTCTCTGGGCCACCGATTTCAGTTTTCCCTTCTGGCCCTAGTGTCTGCTGCCACTTTGCCTTACAGACTTGCCTCTTACACAGACAACAACCCCCTAAGATTAACCTCAGTGGTTGAGATTGAATGACTGGACCATAGTGAGAACTGCCAGTGAGATAATCAGTGTGAACTTCCCTGGCATGCTTCCTAAAGATATGTGTCACAGTTTTCCAGAATAACCCCTGGTGAAACTCTGCCTTTAGGGAATTCATCTCCCTTATTTCACTATAGATTCTTTTAAACTAAGCCTTAGGGTTTTACGTAGCTGGAGCCTTACACTATTCATTTGTAGGGTGGTGGTTTTATGAGACGGGAGCAATGTCTTAGAAGTATCCATCCACTTTAGAATTGAGGGAGTGAATTGCTGGACATTTTAACCTAGTTTACTAGGACAGTCTTTCCTTTGTTTTAAAAATATATCCAATCTGAGCCTCTTATTGATTTTAATACTGTGTATTATTCCTTATGTAACTGTTTCAATAAATGCAGAGCATTGTGTCTTTGGAGAGGCTATTATGGGATCTAATTCCATTAACTCTTAGAAAGACCTTCTAACTTTTGAGATTACCAACAGGGAGCTGACTAATCTGCCTTGAACTACCGTACATCCCATTTAGCACTCCATGAAAAGGACTAGTTATTCTCTACTCTTCTCTTGAACACAAAGACACCTCCTAGCATGTGAGCTACAAATAGGAGAAGTGTGTGGGAATGCAGTACATCTAAAAGAATGGAAAATTTTCTCTGTTTTTTTCCTGGATTGTTTAAATATTGTTTTTCTCTCTCATGAAGTAATAGAATAAAAGCCCCCTTATAAAGTATTTTACTTTATTATAAACTCAATTATACTGAGTCAGAGCACACTCAGGGATGATATAGGAGGGACAGCAGGTTAGTATCTATGTCCTTGGTTTTCAAAGTGAATTTCTGGAGTAAACACCTCAAACTTTCCTAGATTAAAAAAGAATATAAAGATTTCTGTGTGGAAATGACAGGAAATTTACTATTAATTTCTTTATATTGCAGTTGTGGGGTTGATTGACCAACACACTAGCAATTTTTTAAACGCTATCACTTATCTTTTTGTTAGTATCTTATTTTTGCTTCTTCCTGTAAATTTGACATTTTAAAAAAACTGGGTGAAATCTTTGTTAGAATAATTTTATCCTAATCTCTTATAAAATGCTGATTTTTAAAACCTCTTTATGTGGAGATGAAATTGATGTGTCTAGGCCTTTCACTTTGTTTTTCTTCAAAAGCCTGATGTAGAATAACAGGACCAAATTTTAGGAGGTCTTTGCTGGCCAAAATCCAAACAGTGTTTTTGGGTAACAGTGAGCGTTTAGGTTTGGTCAGTATTTGTCTCTTCAGCTTCTTTTGTTTTTTGGTGTTTGTTTTGTTTTGTTTTTGTTTTGACCTGGCATTTGTATATGTATGTATATATATGTGTCTGTGTTTCTTTTTTTGTTTCCAATTTTTATTTATATTCTAGTTAGTTATCATACAATGTAATATTGGTTTCAGGAGTAGAATTTAGTGATTCATCACTTACCTATAACCCAGTGTTCTATAACAAGCTTTGAAATGTGTAAGGCTGACCTCCTTGAGCTACCAAATCATATTACTTCAGTAATTGTGGTCTCAGTTCATTTCGTCTTACCAAAAACAGGTCAGCTAAAACCTGGTTCATAAGATCAGATGCACACCATGCCACACTAGCCTCTGAAGCCCTGCTCCACAGCTGTGACAGGCATCTGGGGCTTACTCACACCAGACCCAAAGTAACTGGTGAGCACTTGGGCCTTTTAGGTTCTGCCCTCTGGAAACACCAGTACCGGCCTTTATGTTTAAGATCACCTGATGAAAGGGCGCCTGGGTGGCTCAGTTGGTTAAGCGACTGCCTTTGGCTCAGGTCATGATCCTGGAGTCCCGGGATCGAGTCCCACATCGGGCTCCCTGCTCAGCAGGGAGTCTGCTTCTCCCTCTGACCCTCCCCCCTCTCATGTGCTCTCTCAAATAAATAAATAAATAAATCTTTAAAAAAAAAAAAAAAAGATCACCTGATGAGATTGTCTCCAGGAATGGAGATGCAGATGGGATAGTTCCCAGACAATCTGGGAACCTCAGGAATGGGAATGTTTATATTGGGATGACATAAAATAATTTTTTGGGGAGGGAGGAATCTTGTAAAGATTACTGTCACTGTTTACCATACCATGAGCTTTTTCTAAACTACTTAAATTTATCTTGTAATGTGATCTGTCTAATGTCACAGAGAATGAATGTATCCAGCATGAACATTTTACTGATGTTTGTCTTGCCTTTACTAAACCTTATCTTGTAATTGACAAACTTGCTTATTTTTCTGTTTCAAATACAACATGTTTCAGAATAAGGTTTTAAAGTTTAGGTAAGAGAGCACGTTTTAACTTTAGAGTGTATCTGTGTCACCTAGCATAATACTAGGGAATTCAGTTGAATGAGAAATTTCTTCTGTGCACCTACCATGTTCAAAACACAGTTGAGGACCTAGGAATTACTTACAGACTACATGTAACGCTACTGAACTGTAAATCAAATATCAACATGTAAGGTTGAACGAGCAGCATTGTTTCCTTCTTTTCATTTTTCATTACATTGATGGATACCACATGCCTTTCTTAGGTAATTTTTTTTCCAGGTGGTTAGTAATTACAGCCATTATTGTCTGTGATATGGCAGGGCTCAGATAGCAGCTATTCTGCTTATAATCAGATGAACAAGATATTATGTTTGGCTTTCTTTATGGAAAAAAAAAAGGCATTTTATGAAATTGTGGTTAGAGGGCTGTTAGCAAGAAGGATGTGTGGTTTCTTGGAATTACAATTTGAACGTTTTAGAGAAACAGAGGAAAGTGTCTCTCTGTCGGACTGAAATTGGCTTACGTCATTGCTTCTCTAGCTGAAATCTGTGGATTCTATCAGAAGTGTCACTGGAATAAGACATGATCCCATAAAAAGGCATTAAGTAATGCTAAGAAGATGATGATAAAAGTAGTATCAGCTGACCACATGCCCAGCATCACTGGGCACTTTAAATGTGTCATCATTGAATTCTCACAACCCTATGTTATTATCGTTTCATAGATGTTGAAATTGAGACCTAGAGAGATTAAGAAACTTTCTCAAGGGCATTAATAGGGGAATCAGGATTCCTATCTGACTCCAGGGCTTATGCTCCTAATGCCACATCGTTACACATTATTAAATAAAACCTTGCATTAATGGCACTTCCAAATGCATTAGATTAAAAAAAAATAAAGAGGGGTTTCTGGGTGGCTCAGTCAGTTGAGCATCTGACTCTTTTTTTTTCTTTTTTTTTTTTTATGTTATGTTAATCACCATACATTACATCATTAGCTTTTACTTGATTTCAACTCAGGTCGTGAGCTCGGGGTGGTGAGATTGAGCCCCGAATTGGGCTCCATGCTGAGTGTGGAGCCTGCTTAGGGTTCTTTCTCTCCCTCTCCTTCTGCCCCTCCCCTGCGTGAGTGCACGCTCTCTCTGTGTCTCTCTCTCAAAAAAAAAATTGGGGGGGGTGCGCCAGGGTGGCTCAGGTGGTTAAGCATCTGCCTTCGGCTTGGGTCATGATCCCAGGGTTCTGGGATAGAGCCCCACGACTGGCTCCTGGCTCAGCGGGGAGCCTGCTTCTGCTTCTCCCTCTTCCTCTGCCTCTCCCTCTGCTCATGCTCTTTCTGTCTGTATCTCTGTGTCTCAAATGAATAAATAAATCTTTAAAAAAAATTTTTTTTAAGATAATAAAGAAAAAATAACACTGGTCATATGTTATGTGTACATTTTTAATAAAAATTATGTTGGGGCACCTGGGTGGCTCAGACGGTTAAGTGTCTGCCTTCCGCTCGGGTCATGATCCCGGGGTCCTGGGATCGAGCCCCACATCGGGCTCCCTACTGAGCGGGGGGCTTGCTTCTCCCTCTCCCTCTGCCTGCCGCTCCCCCTGCTTGTACTCTCTCTCTCTCTCTGTCAAATAAAAAATAAAAAACCTAGGGCGCCTGGGTGGCTCAGTTGGTTAAGCGACTGCCTTCGGCTCAGGTCATGATCCTGGGGTCCCTGGATCGAGTCCCGCATCGGGCTCCCTGCTCGGCTTTGCCCTCTGACCCTATCCCCTCATGTGTTCTCTCTCATTCTCTTTCTCTCAAATAAATAAATAAAATCTTTAAAAAAAAAATCTAAAAAAAAATACAAATAAAAATTATGTTAATTGTGTCATTTTTCTGGAAATTTTTATTGCATTAAATTGCTAGAAGACCAAAATGTAAAACTTGACATTTTTTTCAATATACGTGTGTGATGGGGCGCCTGGGTGGCTCAGTTGGTTAAGCGACTGCCTTCGGCTCAGGTCATGATCCTGGAGTCCCGGGATGGAGTCCCACATCGGGCTCCCTGCTCAGCGGGGAGTCTGCTTCTCCCTCTGACCCTCCTCCCTCTCATGCTCTCTGTCTCTCATTCTCTCTGTCTCAAATAAATAAATAAATTAAAAAAAAAATACGTGTGTGATGCTCCAGTAAGTGTTTAAGATGCTTTGAAACAACATTTAATTTGCGAGCTTGTTTTTATTAATGTGCTCGATTAAGTAAATTATTTTCCCACTTTGTCTATGTTCCATATTTGATCTTCTGTGATCTTCTGATTACATACAATGTAATTTTTACTTAATTCCATTTTGACTTTACTTCATTCCAAAAACAAAAACAAACAAAAAAAGAAATGTGAAACACTTATTTTATCCTATGAGAAAAGCCAATAAAAGGAAAGAATCACCCAAGGCACTTTTTTTTTTTTAATTTAAAATTGGCAGGGAATTTTGTTTAGAAAACTATGGAAACCAACTTGAGATTTACATACAAGGATTTCAAAACTTGTTTTGCTAATGCAGTGTCACTCAAGAACTCACTGAACCTCACAAGGTAAGCTTTCAGTGAATGTTTGTTTTGGAATATGATGATGACAGGCAAGAATTTCCTACATTGAATATTGAGATATAATTCACATACTGTACAATTCACCCTTTTAAATATAAAATTCAGTGGTTTTTAGTATACTCAGAGTTGTACAACCATTATCACTATGTAATTCCAAAACATTTTTATCATTCCAAAAAGAAACCTCATCCATATTAGCAGTCACTCCCCACTCCTACCACCACCACCTCAGCCCCAGGCAGTCCCCAATCCACTTTCTGTCCCTATGGATCTGCCTGTTTTGGACATTTAATATAAGTGGAGTTACACATCATATGGTCTTTTGTGCCTGGCTTCTTTTACTTAACATAATGTTTTCAATCATCCATGGTGTAGCAAGTTTCAGTACTTCATTCCTTTATGTTGCTAAATAATATTCCACTGTGTGGATAGGCCACATTTTATTAATCAGTTGATGGATGTTTGGGTCATGTATTTCTTTCATACTAAAATCTGAAGAGTAGGAGCATGAATACAGCCCATGCTAGTTTCTTTTTTTTTTTTCTTTAAGATTTTTTATTTATTCATGTGTGTGTGAGAGAGAGAGAGACAGAGAGAGCACAAGCAGGGGGAGAGGCAGAGGGAGAAGGAGACAGACTCCCTGCTGGGAGCCTGACGTGGGGCTCCATCCCAGGACCCTGAGATCATGACCTGAGCTGAAGGCAGACACTTAACCATCGGAGCCACCGGGGCAACCCTGGCCCATGCTAGTTTCTAACTGGAGAACAATAATTAACACTCTTGCCTCTCTCTCATATTAACAACATAAGTCTATGAAAAGAAGATACCATTAGAAAGAAAACCCTGACTTCCGTTATTCAGGTAATTAGAGAACCATGAGAATGTTTTTTCTCACTTAAACGCCTCAGCAAGTTAATTTTGTTTTTCTTTACTTTGCCTGACATTTGGTAGTATAAATTCATTGGCTGGAACCCCAAAAAAATCCACATTAACAGAGATATAAGAAATACCTCTTTTTATTATTGTACACTAAATTAAGTCTAAAAATAATCAATGTAGTGTTGTGAAATGAAGAGTCAAAATTAGGGTTGTGTTTTCCTCATCGTCTTTGTTGGATTATTCCCAGATAACCCAAAGAGAAACATATATTTCAATTTATAGTGAATTTTGTGATCTGATACTTTATGTGGGTGTTTAGCAAGTAGTGATAGAAGAAAGAGCACTAGTCTGCAATTACTTACTGCAAATCACAAGCTGCTAGAAATACTGCTTACTAAGTGTGTACCAAAGGGCTTGAGTAAGAAGGAGTAGACGGGTCATGAAGTTTTGTTCATCCCATTACTTGCTTCTGTAAGCCATGATGCCCGTTGAGTGACCTGTGTGGTCATCATAGATCTCCTAGGGAGCACGCAGACCCTGCGGGTTTGGGAAATCCCATCAGGGCGTGAGAGGCAGGCATGAGGGCATGCTGTGGGATGCCCTTGTCTCTTCCTACTACGATGATAACAAAAACAAAGATTACAAGAGCTAATAGCTGTTATTCATCAAATACTTACTAAATCTGCAGGGCACATTGCCTCTATATTTTACCTCTGACTTCACAACCCTTCAAGATAAGTCGTATTGTCACTGTTTTGCTGATGAGAAAGTATGGCGCTGAAGAGTGAAGTGGTTCTCCCTGCGTTGCACAGCTAATGAGTTAGCGGAGCTGGAATTCAAATACAGGCTTGACCACATCCAAAGTCCCTCTCTCTGAACTAGTCAAAGAGAAGCAGTTAATGTTTGACATGCAAACTGTATTGTCACACACCCATAATATTGATGATAATATGGTTTATGTGGCCCAAAAGGTGAGATGCGGCATGCCTGCCTCAAGTAAATCTGTTGTGCCTGCTTTTGTTCTGGATCTTGTGACTTCATAGCTACCTCTTTCAGCTTATTCCCGTGGCTTGCCCTCTTCCCCCATGCTGTGATCTTAAGCTACTCAGAAGATAGGATAGAGTTTTAATGGAATCAACAAGGGAACCATCCCCTTTTAATACCTTCAGTACCCATTGCTGACTTACAAAATTTGGAAGCATCCTAGAATATTTAAATTTTTTTTTTGAAAAGTCTCTAGATGTACCCTGGTCTCAACTCCTGGGTTGCCTTGGAGAATCAAAGGAGTCCTTCTTATCTGAGGAACTTAGAACCTCCTGCAGTTCTCTAGGATTTGAGGATTTCTTGGAGTGTCAAGAGCTAACCCATTTCTTGTAAGATCTTCAAATCTGACCCAACTTTCAAGTCCTTGGAGAAAAGAGCCTGCCTGAGCTATTTCTGTATAAGGTCACATCATGAAATATTCTGTTATGTATTTTAATGCCTAGGAATCCCATTTATAACATTGAAAGGACTGAACAAATTCCTCCCACAGTCAAGTTCTTTTGGCCAGCACAGCACAGACATTGTCTTTGGGAAAGACACACTTGCTTATGTTCTCCACAGCCCCCTCTGCTATCTGTTAAGACCATGTCCATCCTGCTTCCCTAGTTAATATTCTCTGCCTGACCCTGAAGCCATTTGTTTCTGAAGCCCCCAGAAGAGAGAATCTTTTAAACTTCTAGCTCTACTGTTCTCTGATTCTCCAATTATTTCCAGTTTATAAAATAGGACTTGGGTTCCTTTTCCTTTGTCCCACACTCGGACCCTCCTTGCTTTCCTTTACCCCACTTTCCTTCAGTACCCAGACATCCAGTTCTTCTAGCCATTCTTGGCTGTCCACATTCTTGGCTACAGTGCCCCACTTGTACCTTGCCCCCTTCAATGCCCCAGTGTCCAAAGCACTGCTTATATGCCCCTGCTTTATTCTTTTTGCTAAATTGTCTATCACTATGAGGAACCATGAGAATACGCTGTTTAAACTGATTCACACTGAGAATGAATAATGCCAAGTATTTCTTACTTTACTGTTAGGAAGGGGGTGGGGTGGAATGAGGAAGAACTTATGAACTCCAGTGATTCTTTAGTTGGTGGATTGCCAGGGTGGTGAGGGTGAAGGGACTGTGGAAGGAGAATTCTTATTTTTAACACCGCTCAAAGAATGGAGGGGAAGGGAGAGGCTATGGGCACCCAGCTTCCAGGACGTTCTTCTTTCGGTGTTAACAGGAGAACTGGTTGCTACCCCACATCTAGATGTCCCACTTCCTTCCTCCCTGCGGGATGCACCCTCTCTAAGGACTGCTCTGGCCCCAACTATATCTGACTTGGGACCTTAGTGTCTCTTAGCCTCCATGCAGTGGCTGAAAAATGCCATGCTTGATTCTACACATGCTTGATTTGCTTTGCTTTTAATTCTACAACCAGTTCTGTAGGGTGTCTTTATCACAGCTTTGTAAGTAGAGAAATTAAGTATAATTAATTCAAGGTCACACAGATAGTAAGTGCTGAAACTGGTCCTCAAACTAAAGTGTGCCTGAACCCCAAAGCCAAGGCTTTGCCTCCTGACTTTATTAAGTTATTAAGTTCTCGGAATTCCCCATCTCCAGATACCCGTGTCAGAGGAGGGAGAAGTCTGCACACACATTCCCACCCACTGCTGGACTCTGGTCTTCAGAGGGATCTCAAAGCAAGTTCTTGTGAGGCACACATACCTTTTGTCTCGCACAGATCATCTTAGCTGTACTTGGTGTAGCTGTCCCTTTTACATGGCCTGGAGCTTAGTTTTATAATTGTCAACAAGTAGCTTTCCTCTTGCACACCCTCATAAATCATCATTGCCTGCCCTCACAGAAGAATCTTACCTGTGAGATAGCTTTTAGTGCCTTCATTTTATCAGTAATGAAAAGGAGACTTTGAGAGTTTATACTGACCTGCAGTCAGTGTCAACACATGAGTCTTCTGATTTCAACTCCCATAAGTAAACCCTTCTCATATATGTATGGCCTCATCACCTGTTATGCACATGGTATGATACCTGGCTTCTACAAAGCAGAAACTAGACAAGTAAATTGAATAGGCCCACCGTGGTTCTCCCAGCTCCCCCCCCCACCTCAGTCTGGGTGAGGGTAATCCCACTCCTGGCATTCAAGGTCATTCCTCAGTCAGATCCAGGTGCTCTTGTTTTGCACTAGTGGAGACCACATCCCACACTCCCCTGACACCTGAGGTCACCGACAGATAAGACCCTAGCCACCTGCCCACTTTAGGGCATATCCACATAATAGGTGAGAGTTGTAAGGACAAAGTATTTGAGTTTCTTCCCAAGGTGTTACTTAGCTATTTTGTCTAGAAAACTCTGTCCACTCTGACAGGCAGTAAAAGCTTTTTAAAAACTTGTATCACTGTCTCTTTGGGCAGACGTGCCCCTGTGACCAGACATTACTATCAGGCCCCAGGCATTGCTGTATTCCTCCTCCACATGATGCCTCAAAAACATTTCCTTATGGGCTGCGTTCTTGGCATACAACATTGTCCCTCCCCTCTTCTGTTTATACATCAAGTCAAAAACAAATAAGCACAAAGAAACACACAGAAGGAAAAAAAAACACAGGGCAGTAAAAAAGGGTTTCAGAAATACCATCAAGTACATCTTTTGTACAGTACACACCTTTCAGGGGCTATTCAGGACCTCGGGGGTGACAAGGTTCTTAAAGTTCACTCTTTTAAGAGCTTTTCTCTCTCCTTCCTTGTCTAAATTTAGATGGGGACCAAGTGTTTACTTTGAGCATTTCTTTATCTCTACCTCTTTTCATTTGCTGTTTCTTATCTTGTGTAGTTTGGGAAGCAGAAGAAGAGGCTAGTCAGAATTATACCTAAAAAAAAGTTCCAGGATCCCTGTGATGCTCCTGCTATAAATAAATGTATGCACTGTATAGTGCTAGAAATTGTGCAGTCATTCTACTGCCATCACATCTTTTAAAGTTATTACTAATTTTTCGACAAAGTTCGAAACAGTTGAGGGGTTTTCTGGGGATAGGTGAGATTTGGTCAGGCATAAAAAGTAAAATATAGAAGTTTTCCAGAAAATATTTAATGTCATTCTTGATACCCATTATTAAAATTGTGCCCTATTTATCTGTAGAAAATACTTTTTATTATATTTTTCCATTTAACTTGTTTTAATGGTGTATAATAATGTAAAATCTCTACAGTTGTAAAAATGTGTTTTTGAAAATTTTAGTTTAGTGTGTTGTTTTCTCATTGTACCTGTTACTAAAAACATAAGCTCAGTAAATACCCATCACCTTCAGAAATATTTCATGTCAAAATAAAAGTACATGTAAAGTAAAAACAATTCTTTAGAGTGAGAGAAACATTATAGCTATATAAATAACTAAAGAATTTTTCTTCTGTTGTTAATTTTAGCCATTCTGACAGGTATGAGGTGGTATCTCATCATGGTTTTCAATTGTATTTCCCTGATGATGAGTGATGTTGAGCATCTTTTCATGTGTCTGGATGTTTTCTTTGGAAAAGTGTCTATTCGTGTCTTCTACCCATTTCTTAACTGGGTTATTTGTTTTTTGGGTGTTGAGTTTTGTAAGTTCTTTATAGATTTTGGATACTAGCCCTTTATCTGATATGTCATTTGCAAATATCTTCTCCCATTCCGTACACTGCCTTTTAGTTTTGTCGATTGTTTCCTTTGCTGTGCGGGAGCTTTTTATCTTGATGAAGTCCCAGTAGTTCATTTTTGCTTTTGTTTCCCTTGCCTGTGGTGACATGTCTAGTAAGAAGTTGCTTCGGCCAAAGAGGTTGCTGCCTGTGTTTCCTCTAGGATTTTGATGGTTTCCTCTCTCACATTTAGGTCTTTCATCCATTTGTACTTATTTTTGTGTATGTTAGAAAGTGGTCCAGTTTTCCCAAACTCATTTGTTGAGGAGACTGTCTTTTTTCCATTGGATATTCTTTCCTACTTTGTCAAAGATTAGTTGACCATATAGTTGTGGGTCCATTTCTGGGTTTTCTATACTGTTCCATTGATCTATGAGTCTGTTTTTGTGCCAGTACCATACTGTCTTGATCACTACAGCTTTGTAATACAGCTTGAAATCTGGAATCATGATGCCTCCAGTTCTGTTTTTCTTTTTCAAGATTGCTTTGGTATTTGTGGTCTTTTGTGGTTCCATACAAATTTTAGGATTTTTTTATGCTAGCTCTGTGAAAAATGCTGGTGGTATTTTGATAGGGATTACATTATATATGTAGATTGCTTTGGGTAGTATAGACATTTTAACAATGTTTGTTCTTCCAACTGGTGAGTATGCAATGCTTTTCCATTTCTTTGTGTCCACTTCAGCTTCTTTTTTTTTTTTTAAGATTTTATTTATTTACTTATTTACTTATTTATTTGAGAGAGAAAGACAGAGATAGCGACAGAGAGCAAGAGCGGGGAGAGAGTGAGAAGCAGGGCAGGGAGCCTGACGTGGGGCTCGATCCCAGGACCCTGGGATCATGACCTGAGCCAAAGGCAGATGCTTACTCGACTGAGCCCACCCAGGCGCCCCTCCACTTCAGTTTCTTTCATCAGCGTTCTATAGTTTTCAGAGTATAGATCTTTTACTTCTTTAGTTAGGTTTATTCCTAGGTATCTTATTATTTTGGGGATCAATTCCTCGATTTCTTTTTCTGTTGCTTCGTTATTGATGTATAGAAATGCAACAGATTTCTGCACATTGATTTTATATCCTGCGATTTTGCTGAATTCATGTATGAGTTCTAGCAATTTTTTTGGTGGAGTCTTTCAGGTTTTCTACATAGAGTATCATCTTGTCTGCAAATAGTTAAAGTTTGACTTCTTCCTTGCCAATTTGGATGCCTGTTATTTCTTTTTGTTGTCTGATTGCTGAGGCTAAGACTTCAGTACTATGTTAAATGGTGATGGTGAGGTGGGCATCCTTGTCTTGTTCCTAACTATGGAGGAAAGCCTCTCAGTTTGAGGATGGTATTAGCTGTGGGTCTTTCATTTATGGCCTTTATGATGTTAAGGTATGTTCCCTCTATCCCTACTTCATTGAGGGTTTTTATCAGGAAGGGATGCTGTATTTTGTCGAATGCTTTTTCTGCATCTCTTGACAGGATCATATGATCCTGTCAAGGATAGGATCCTATCCTTTCTTTTACTAATCCAGTGTATCATGTTGATTGATTTGTGAATATTGAACTACCCCTGCAGAGTTTTGACTCTTAAAAATGTCACATGAAGTCATTAAACATTTTTTTGTTCACTCCAAGTTCTCAAATTTGGGAACTTAATTTACTGATGGTCCCATCTAAAGTTAATTTTGAAGTTTAAAATAAACTTCATGGAGACAGCCTTCTGGAGTCCTCTGGTTAGAATACAAATAGAGTGCAGCTGTACTCCAGTGTGTGGAGATCTCTCCCATCACAAGTCAGAACAAAATGAGTGAGAGCTGTGACAGAGATGCAGTGACTAGTGGCCAGAAAGTCATGAGTCTACTTCCTCTGTGGATGGCATTAGCCTCCACGCATGAAAAGCAAAACCTCCAGCAAAAAGAGATGTTCTTCAGTCTCAGGCAGCATCCTCCAGCTCATCCAGGCCCCTCCCAAACATAAACATTTGTTACAAGGTACACTAGGTAGGAGAGCCCTGAGCATCACTTTCAAAACACGGGGAGCATCTGGGGTGGGGAGGGGCTGGAGCAGCATCCCTGTGCACAGAACAAAACGCGTTTGTGATTGATGGACACCAGAAGATTTCAGTCCCTTTGAAAAGATAAATTTCAGAGGTGGCAGATTTTGTAGTACCTGAGAAGTTGTGATCAAATAAAAATTTAAAGACCATATGTACTCATGCTTACAAAGTATTAAGCAAACCGTGGTTTATCTGTGTTCATGATATTAAGTCTTTTGTTACTGTTATTATTGAGGTAAAATTTACATATATGAAACGAAGTACAATTTGATGATATTACATGAAGTTTTAAAGTAATTTAGTTATAGTTTCTTTAGTTGAAAACAACAATTTTTGATGCAGCCCCAATGCTGAAGGAAAAATGAAAAATACAACAAAATTCCATAGGAAGTTGACAGTGTCTGATTCAGTAATGATTTATCTTCTATTTCAAGAGTCATTTAAGAGTTAAAGAGTACAAGATTACATTTGTAACATGTGAATTTCAAAACTTAGCTGGAATAGCTTGCAAAAGCATGAAAACATGCTGTTTCCACAGGATTCTTTTGCCATGCATTCATACATGGTCACACTCCCATGCTTATTAATAATTTCATGTTCATCATCATCATCATCATATTTTCACATTACTCTTCCTAAAATTTTGACCTGTTTCCAATTCTCTGTGTTTTGGTTCCCACCCCTCTTTGCCTTATCTCCTTCATTTTATTGTGTTTCATGAAAGCAAGGCTTGTGTCCTATTTAGAGTTGTGGGGAGAGAGCACTAGTAAAATTTCTTGTCATAGGGCGCCTGGGTGGCTCAGTTGGTTAAGCGTCTGCCTTCGCCTCGGGTCATGATCCCAGGCTCCTGGGATCGAGCCCCGCATCGGGCTCCCTGCTCAGTGGGGAGCCTGCTTCTCCCTCTCCCACTCCCCCTGCTTGTGTTCTCTCTCTGTCTCTCTCTGTCTCTCTGTCAAATAAATAAATAAAATCTTTAAAAAAAAAAATTTCTTGTCATATGTTGTTGAATTGAATTGACTTAAACAATGTAAAACACCGATGTTAACAATGACTAGGTATCTTCCTACAAGACTTATAATGGAAGGAACAAAACCTGTGTGTTCTTTGCTATGATTGCAATCGAACATTGCTGCTGCCAGTGCTGATGTCAACATCTCCGTTGCCCCAGGCACACTTAGAATGCTAATATGGGGTAACACGTACATGACTTCTAGAATCTGTGTCCAGAAAAGTCTAACAGCCCAATAGTTTAGATTTCTTAAGCCACAATAGTGGAAGTGTATTTCTCCCAGTTTTTTCCATTCTTTGACTCCTAAGGAGGATGCTAATGTATAACATATACTAAATATCACGAAGAGTACTATGCATGAGCTATATATAAGTAGGCTTCAGAGAGTATAAAAAAGAATGAAAATTACATGCATCCCTTGTTTTTTTCCTTAATAATAGATTAGCAATTGTTATGTATCAGATAATGATTCAGAAATATCCAGAATCATTAACTGATTAGTCATTGAATTTATTAGCTTAAATTGGCTTTTTTTCTTAGTATAGGTTCTTGAAAGCTTGAACTCCAGTTAAAGATCAGTAAATTCAAAAGGTTGCAGAGTACTTGACATAATATATTTGAAATGAATATTTATTTCTTTTACCTCTCTGTTTGCATTAGACTCATGTCAATTATATGGTTCCTCCCTATAGCCTCAATAATAAAGAGATTTCAAGTTGGAATGTATAGTGCTATTTTTACAAGTATTGTTTAGAAACCAATTTATAAACCCTGTGATTTATGAAATATTTGTGAACAAAACTCCTAATGTCTTTGGAATGCTGCAGATGAAAGAGGGTCTTGTATTGAGCAATTTGCCAGTTTGAGACCTGCCTTTTACAATTGCTCTGCATTTGACCCTTTAGTCCTATTTTGAGTTACCAGATGAAAATAAGGTTTCCCTTCAAGTGGTGGTTGCTAAGGGCAACTGCTACTGACGCCAAAAGATGAATACTCTACCTCCTTAGTATAATGCCTACTTTGTGAGCTAAATAAAGAGCTAAATTGCAGAGAAAGAAGTCATATAAATGTGAAATATCAAGAAAGGAATAGAAACAGCAATATTAGAGATGTGAAAATCAAAAAGAGAATTACTATCAGCAGTTTTTTGGTAACTGCCTGATACTTTGGATAGCTATCCTAATCACCTGGGTACTCTGCATTTCCACCCATCATAGCTAGAAAATTAGCAATGTTTGCTGGCACAAGCCTTTCTTTTGTAGCACAAATATTTAATTAGTTCTTAGTGGATTTTGAAAAAAATGCAAGTGAGATTCTGATGGAATTGCATACTAAGGTATTTGTCAACTTTTTGTCTTGTACCTTCAAAGCCCAGATAGTTTTGCCATCACAATTGCTTTATGCTGTTTGGAAAATTTGTAGCAGATAGGGGCAGTTATCTCTAACTGCAGTTGAGATAATAGATTGTTTTTTGAACATGTTGGTTTTCCTAGTCAATAGAAAGTGTTTATAGCAGCATGCATAATTACTTTGACCAAATTGTGCTATTTTAATATAGCCTTTGCTATGATTGCAAAAGTCTTAAATTGTATCCTAGGCATTGCTGTTCTTGAAGGGTGAGTTCATTACTCTTTTATTGGCATCTGCTCCGTGCCAGGAATCACAGACTGATTGGGAAAATGGACATAAAATCAAGTAATTCAGATTAATATACTGTGAGCTATAATCAAGGCATAAACTAGATGTTATGGGAACACAGAGGAAGAACTATGTTCACTGACTCTCAGATTTAGCTGTGAATGGATGTGTGTGAGAAACATCTGCCTGCAGCAAAGTCACTTCCTTGATTATCAAGGTTCATCCAACTGGTCTGTTTGTTTCTTTGCATTTCTCTTTCCTTCCTCTCAACTTCTGAAATTGTTGATTAAAGAAGATAACTCAGCTAGATAAATAAAAATCTTTAAAAAAAAGGGGGGGGGGGCGCCTGAGTGGCTCAGTCGGTTAAGCGGCTGCCTTCAGCTCGGGTCATGATCCCAGGGTCCTGGGATCGAGCCCCGCATCGGGCTCCCTGCTCGGCGGAGAGCCTGCTTCTCCTTCTCCCTCTGTCTGCCGCTCTGCCTACTTGTGCTCCCTCTCTATCTCTGTTAAATAAATAAATAAATAAAAATCTTTAAAAAAAGAAGATAACTCAGCTAGAGAAGATTCTTCTTCCCAGAGTAGAGAGGCTGGGATATGGGTTCCTCTACCCATCCTACGTGAGCATGAATGTTTTTGACGTTTTCTTTTTCTTTATTTTTTTAATTTTTTATTTAAGTTCAATTTAATTAACATATACTGTATTATTAGTTTCCGAGGTAGAATTTAGTGATTCATCAGTTGCATACAACACCCAGGGCTCATTACTTCCAAGTGCCCTCCTTAATGCCCATCACCCAATTACCCCATCCCCTTACCCACTTCCCCTCCAGCAACCCTCAGTTTGTTTCCTGTAGTTAAGAGTCTCTTATGGTTTGCCTCCCTCTCTGTTTTCATCTTATTTTATTTTTCCTTGACCTTTTCTAAGATGTCAGACAAAGAGGAAAAGAACTCTAGAGACACAGCTTGAACAACCTCTGTTTCCTCTTGTTTCCCAAGACAGTCCTAACTTCAAATGAGTCCTCCTGCCCTGGTAAGATCCCCTTTATCAGATTTTATGTCCTGATGCACTTGATTTGGGAAATATGGTAAATGTAGCAAAAATGCACAGGAACGAAGGAGGACCTATGAGACACTGCTGCACTGTGGTGCAAAGTTCGTGATAAGGAGCAATAAGAATTGACAGTAGAAACTAGGCCTATAAAGACATACTAAAGAAGGTTTTGTATGCAATACTAAGAAGTTTGGACTTTGTGCTCCAGGCAGAGAAGCCATCAAATTTTTCAACAAGAGAAGACTGGTGATCATTTTTCAAAAGATAATAATTCTAATATGAAGATGTAGAATATATTGGGTTTAGGTTTTCAGGAAAGAGATTAAGCTTGGAAGTATAAATTTATGAGTTGTTAACTTATACATCGTAATTAAAGCCATGGATAGGAGGGACCAAGGAAAGCAAGGAACATAAGAAGATAAGCAGGAAAGAAGGAAGGAATCTTTAGCAGTATATGTGATTGGAGATAAATGAAGGAAAAACAAGCAGACAGGACTGTGAAGGAGTGATTAGAAAGAAGAGAACCAGGAAAGTGTGTTTAGGCGCCAACCAAGGAGCGCATTTTAAGATAGAGGAGTTGATAGGCGTGCCAAATGCTCCCAGGAGGCAAGTAGGATGAAAATTGAAAAAGTACTAGTGGACTTGGCAATCAGAAGGTCATTTGAACCTTAGTGCTATTTGGGTTCACTTCATAAGGTCTTCTTTGTTAAAGAAAAATCTGTTAGTACTGGGGTAAGAAAGTTTCTGGGGGGCAAGAGAGGAAATCTAATGGAGTAAAAGTTTTTCTTTGGAGGGAAAAAAGTTGGGATTACAGGAAAATGAACCTAGTCTTATGGCACTAAAGGAAGTCCTAATCGTAGAATTATGAGACTATTACTGCTTGTTTATATAGTGCCACCATAGGCCAAGACTCCACCTAAACTGTTTCAGAGAGGTGAATATCTTAATTGCTTATACTGAATCCAAATTTTGAGGTAATAAGCAGACATATTAAAACTAGCACCCCACTGATTTAATTTGGAGAGAGACATTTATATTAGCTGTTTCTAAGACTTTTCTTCCAACCTTTCTCAAAACCATAGTTATTTCATAATTGGTTCTCAATTTTAAAGTAGAACCGCTATAATAAAAAAAAAAAAAAAAAACGGCTTCAGATGTTTTAGTTCCTGAAAGTGTCAGAACACCATGTTTATCTTCTCTTTATTCTTTTCACTGGTTTTTGGAGAACCTTGATTAGCTTACATTTTCAGATTTAATTTCTTCCTTTGGGCCCTTATATGTGAATGCCGGCTACCTTCTGCCCAGCAAAAACTAGGATAGTCCCATTCTAACCCACCCTGTTGTAAGCAGCAAGCTCAGGGAGGGTAGTGAGAAATTGTACATTTTTGACTGTGTGAAATATGGACAGTTGTTTTTTTCTGGTAATTGCCCTCTTCTTCGATATTTCACAAGATATCCTTTTCATGAGAAAGAGTACACAGGAAATACGCAACATCTGTGACCCTCTGAGAGGCCTTGCGTGGGGTGTGCCCCTGTGGCCGGGAGGAGAACTTGGTTTGCAGATAAACTAGCTGGATGACTGAAGGTTTCTGTCATTTGGGTCTGAATGCTTGACATGGTAACAGACACATCCTTTCTTTATGTCTGTCCTTTATTCTCATGGATTGAGAGATGCAGAAGGGTCATGTGGCAGAGTTAGGAGAATATGCATTGGCGCAGAAAGATGGAGTACTGGACTTTAGTTCTGACTTGGGCCCATATTAACTTTGTAACTCTCTATGGACAAGTCAGTGAAGCTTGCTGAGTCTGAATTTCCTCATCTCTAAAATAAATGCAATAATGTACCCTGAGGACCTCACAGAATGGCTGTGAGGATCCAGGGAGAGACTACCTGGAGAAATGACCTGAAGAAGTATGCTGTTGTTGATACATTGGACCTACACCATTTTCTGTTAGAGGACAAGTACCATCTAGATATTTGTACACATAAATGATCATTGTTGTAAAACAAAGCTCCACGTGTCTGTATTTCATGACTCAGTTCCATTTCAAAAGGACATTAATTTCAACCTGAGCTCAATAATGTTTTCATTTCTCATTTTTATGAATTTTTAAGCTTACAGTAAAGTACAGAAAATCATAGCTATTCTTGTACCTTCCTCATAGCTAAAATGGTCAGACCATTTTGCATCATTTCCTTCAGATTTTCTTGCAAACAAATGAAGTTTACAGATACTGCTGAAGCCCCACCTTCCCATCTGTTTCTTCCCTTCTATGAATGTTACTATTATCTTTAAGTTGGCATCTATCAGTCCCATGCATGCATGTCTTTGTCCTTTTACTACACTTCAGTTTTTCCATAATATATATAATTATAATATTTGTTTTATATATGTGTATATATATGATAAATGCACACATATACATATACTGGAGGATATATGTTTTGGAGGATTTAAACTTGTACACAAATTATTTCATTCAAAAATAATGTTTTGGGGCGCCTGGGTGGCTCAGTTGGTTAAGCGACTGCCTTCGGCTCAGGTCATGATCCTGGAGTCCCGGGATCGAGTCTCGCGTCGGGTTCCCTGCTCGGCGGGGAGTCTGCTTCTCCCTCTGACCCCCCTCCCTCTCATGCTCTCTGTCTCTCATTCTCTCTGTCTCAAATAAATAAATAAAATCTTAAAAAAAAAATAATGTTTTGGGAGATTCATCCATGTTACACATATAGTTTTAGTTCATTTAACTTGAAAAGAAAATATGAATTCTTACATTACTGGTAAGAGGGTAAATCTGGACAAATATTTAGTAGAGCAATTTGGAAATACTGAGTAAATTTCAGAGAATATATATCCTATGACCCAGAAATTTCATTTTATACACAATCTTTAGAAACTATCACACATATGCAAAAAATGTGAATAAGGTTTTTGATAGCAGTGATTTTAATAATGAAAACATGGAAGTAATCTAACTAGTGAAATGGACAAATGGTACAATACTATATAACAGCTAAAATAGCATTTAATAAAGCAGTGTATGGTAATTTTAGAAAAATGATCAAACTATTAAAAACATGTAAGTATACAAATAATACTTGAGAAAATCTATGTGTGAAAAATTACTTAATTTGAAACCTTATAAAGCAAAATATATTCTCTTATACCTCACTCACTATAATTTTTTATATAATCTATTTTTGCTCAGAACCAGTTTATTGGGATTGGATATTTAGTTAGTTCAGGTAGCCAACATATAGTACATCATTAGTGTATTGGGATTGAATGAGCTAACTACAGGAGAAAAATAAGACATCTCCAAAAGAGATGCAGGTCAGTAAATAGGCAAGATCTACTTTGCAATTTTATTTCAATGTTTTTATGCAATGCTGGATAGCAACTGCTTATACCATCTCAGTAAATCACAATCAAAGAAGTCCTTGAAATTAGTGTTATTTAGGGGTCCTCTGCTTTAAGAAAATCTGGCATATTAAAACATGGGCTTAAACATATATAGTAAGGGGCGCCTGGGTGGCTCAGTTGGTTGAGCGGCTGCCTTCGGCTCGGGTCGTGATCCCAGGGTCCTGGGATCGAGCCCCGCATCGGGCTCCCTGCTCGGCGGGGAGCCTGCTTCTCCCTCTCCCTCTGCCTGCCTCTCTGCCTACTTGTTCTCTCTCTCTATCTCTCTGTCAAATAAATAAATAAAATCTTAAAAAAAAAAAACCATATATAGTAAATTGGGGAATTCCTAAAAGAGAGGAATACAAATTCTTTTGGATAAGGACACTCAAAATATCCTAAATATGACTCAATATACCAAATTTATTTTTTTAGTGCTTCAGGAATACATCCATTGCATAAGGAGGAAAGGTACATCCATAATTTGAAAGGTAGTAATTTTAGCATTAAACAATGATTGACAGGTAAGTATCACATATTATTAACTATAGTGATAAACTATACTGAAGATGAGGATAACCAGATTATTGCTACTCACCCTTCTAAAGTCTCATAGTTGCAGTCAATCACAGTATCTTCCTTTATTTGCATATCTTGCCATGTTCATCACTGTGATGCTGACAGGATGTTCTTTTAGCTTATTCTGTAAAACTAATATGTTATAAATCAGGTGATCATTAAAGTCTAACAGGGTTTAGTTTTGTGATTTCATTCTATTCAAGAATCATTGAGTGACCTTTTCACTGTGAAACAGTTTTTCAGAGAATATTGATTCTGCTGCTCTGTTAGGATGGTTTTTACCAGCCATTCAGACTATTCACGTATATCCTAGATCCTGCCAATTATGCATTTCTGGGCACCATCTGAAATGAGGAGGGAGCAAGTGGGATGCAGGAGGAGGAAGGAAGGGCCATGTAGAATAGTTATAGAATCAAGTAACTCATGATGGGTCACAGCTGTGTTTATTTCAGCGGCTTCTTCTGCTGAAATTTGGGATACAAATTCTAGGTTTATTCCTGGAAGAACATTTTTCTCTCAACTATATGCAAAGAAAGCAGGTGAGGGTAGCAAAACAAACTGTAATCCAAGATGAATTTCGGAATTGGAAAATTTAGAAGAAATGAGGAAGTGGGAAAGTTTTGCTCTAGTCTTCTTTCTGGTATGAAATATTATTGATCAGATGACTGTGTCAGGTTCAAACTAACAGTGAGTCAAGATGAGATCAGTGGCTAAATGCTGACAGACCTGCCATTTAGAGATTCGGCAAATTGTTCCACCGGCCAAAAAGGGATTTAAACAATTCCTTTATTCATGCCAGCTGATTAAGACCTTGCTTAGCTCTTCTCTTGACCTTTAAAATTAATGATTCAGATTTTTTTTTTTTTTTTTTTACTATAAGAGTTAAATTATCCTACTTGGCTGATTATATCTTCAGGTACATTAGAAGAATGCCAAACCTCCAACTTCATTGTGAGCTACATAAATACTACAATTGAAGAACAAACAATGGCTCTATTACTCTCAAGAATTTATATTTTTATGAGATGAAGTTTTATTTGATATAAGAATCCTTTAACCACATAATTTTCATTCTTAGCCACTTAGTTTGGTTGATGTTGAGATGAAATGACTAATTTGAACTTTGCTTAATTTGAAAGTTTAACATAATATAGATTAAGCTTAAATTCTCTCATATTGAAGTGCCTCTTATTACACTGTTAAATTAAACTTCTGTGGGGGCTCCTGGGCCTGGGTGCCTCAGTCGGCTAAGTGTCCAACTCTTGATTTCCGCAGAAGTCATGATCTCAGGGTTGTGAGATCAAGCCCCCCATCGGGCTCTGTGCTCAGTGGGGAGTCTGCTCAAGATTCTTGCTCCCTCTCCCTCTGCCCCCCCACCAATGCATTCTTGCTCACTCTCTCTAAAATAAATAAATAAATCTTCAAAAACTTAAACTTCTGTGAGCAAAATAGTTAACATTTTTTGAATATTAACCGTGTTTGAGGCATCAGACTTTCCATGCATCACGCCTCACTTTTCATACATAATTATTCCTTATTTCTACTTCTGTATCTGTAAAATGAAGACAATAACTAGACCCATCTCAAAGTCTTGCTTGAGAATTAAATGAGATCATTTATAAAGCACTTTGAGCAGTAAACAATAAATGTAAGATATTAAAATCAGCTATTTTGATAATCAAAACAGTCATAAGAGATAGGCATTATTATTCCCATTCTTAATATACAGGTAGCTCACACAGCTAGCAACGGGCAACACTGAGATGCAAAAAATCCCAGCTTTGTTTGGTTTTAAAGTCCAGTCCGTTACCTCATTCAAAGAACTAAATAGCAATTAGTTTTTTTTTTACTTTAACATATTACAAACTCTTCAAACAAACCCTGACATAAAGAACTCCATCCCTATCATCACTATCCTAGTTCTATCCAGGCCCATTCTCTCTTATTCAGATTGCTTTTGTTTTGTTTTGTTTTGTTTTGTTTTTCTGGGGTTTTGTTTGCTTTAAAGAAGATTTATCAGGTTTAGTTTGAGTTTCTCCTTTTAGAACGCAATATCCGATTCTGAGATCCTCAACCACAGTGCCAGTTGGTGGTGGGTGTGTCACAGGTAGTTTAATTCAAAGCAGTAGAACAGTACAATAAAGAACTAACATTTACAAATGACTCTTTAAACATAAATTACAGCAGATACAAGATTATCCCTAAAACAACATCCCATTGACTCCATTACAAACTTACCTGTTTCTTGAGAGGGAAAACAGTCTCCTGGGAATCTAAATAAACTGCAGACCTATAATCCACACACAACTGCAAGAGGGTCTTCCTTGCCATCATCCATCACAATTGCTGGGTTGAAAGATGGAGAATGGCTGAGCAGACCACCCTTCAGCTAAGCTTCCATAGAGGTTCTCTTCCCAACTTAACTGACCAGGGGAGGAAAAAGTATTGATATACCTAGAATCATCAGATACCCTGTATGTTTGGGATCAAATGACATTTTAGCTCTTCTATCATTTGACTTCATTGCTGCTTATTACCAGGTTCATTCATGGTGTCAGCTCATTTTAGAAGTACAACATCAACAACAACAAAAAGTTCCAGGTGGGATTTTATTTATTTTTTTTTAATCTTTTTTAATTTTATTTATTTATTTGAGCAAGAGAGAGAGAGAGAGCAGGGGCAGAGGGAGAGGGAGAGGCAGACTCCCCTGCTGAGCAGGGAGCCCGATGTGGGGCTCAATCCCAGGACCCTGGAATCATGACCTGAGTAGAAGGCAGCCAACTGAGCCACCCAGGCGCCCCAACCATTATACCATGGAACCCCACTTCCAGGTGGGATTTTAATACCAAAACTATAGGGGAAAATATTAGTAGCTGAGTTAACTAAAATAACTGTCTGAGAAAATTGATAAATTGTATATGTGCACTTTGTAAAAGGCTCAAGGTAAAAGGATGTTTAATGAAAGCTCCATATTCATGAAAATTTAACAAGCAATCCAGAAAATCAGCCAAATTTTTTATATTTTTGTACAAGGGTTAACCAAAACTCACATAATATTTAAGGCTTTTTATCCCAACTTCAGAGCCTCTGAAACAAATTTCACTTGGTTTAACCTAAAAAAAAAAAAAAATGCTGTTTTAGGCCTTTTTTTTTTTAAACTTTTGAAAAGCAGGTACCAAAAATTGTGATACCAACTTTTCAAATAAAATACTGTTCAAGAATTAGTCACAAATTTCAAAGTTTTATAAGTAGGCAGTATTATAAATTCTATAGCTAAGAATTATTTTGTGTTTCATGCATATGGAGGGAAAAAAAGAGTAATGTGGACTGTTTTTTGTTTTAAGATTTTTTATTTATTTGAGAGATAGTGAGAGAGTGCAAAAGAGCACTAGCAGTGTGAAGGGCAGAGGGAGAAGCAGACTCCCCGCTGAGCAGGGAGCTGGATGTGGGACTCTAACCTGAGACTCCGGGATCACAACCTGAGCCAAAGACAGACACTTAACCGACTGAGCCACCCAGTCAGGTGTTTTTTGATGTAGTCAATAAACTCTGTATTACATCACTATACATCACTATTAGGAGAATGTTCAACTGAGTTGTTAAATTCTTTCCACATTAGAAATTCTAGAATAATTTAAAGCATTAAAATTATAAAATAATTCATAATAAATGCAATATTATTTTCTTGGCTGCTCTTCTTAATTTGTATGTATTGTCCTAGACTGTTCTTTCAGAGGAAAGCCGGTATTCACAAACTAATGCCTTTTCAATGAGATGCATTATGAGGGTGAAAGTGAGGCCAATCAAGGATAAAATACTAAAATCTGTGTAGCAATGTGACATGCTTCTTAGGTAAAAGGATAGGAGCCAAATGCAGTCACCAATTCCATGCAGCTCAACGGAAATAAAGGTGGACATTCCTGAATTATTGGTCAAGCTCAAGGAAATACAGATTTCTTTTTTTTTTTTATGAGTACATAAAAAGGTTTAGGAACCGGTGTTTTGCAAGTGATAAAAAAGTATTAAGTTCTTGGAATGTTGCAATAAATAGCTAAGGTTCTCGTAGAGAAGGATCTGTTTTTGAATTTCAAGGAACAAAAACTCCCTTTGTTTTCTTTCACTCTCTGTGGAAATACTTTAAGACTCAGCCCCAGGTCTGTGTACAGCAATCAGATAAGTTTGGCTGTTGTTCCCCCATGTCCTCAGCACGTGACTCATTCATGCAGAACACTGACAGACAAACAGATTCTCATTGTCAAGGAGTATACATTACCCTACACTTCGTTGCAATTGCAAAAAAAAATGGTGACTTTACAATGAAATTCCATTTCATCAAGCTATACTTTTGGCAGATCCAAGTGAAAAAAATATTATTTATATTTACTATTTTTTCCAAGTGTTCTGCCTTATTATCTCTTTAGAATCGGTCTTAGATTCCTTTTAAAAATACTTGACTAATCTTTCTCCTGCTCTCCATCCCTGTCATCCCTGACCTGCCCCAAGCCTATTAACTGTCCCATTTAAATAGTCTCCTAACTGGACTATTCTATACCATCTACTACCATCTACACACAGCCACAGGAGTAGTCTGTTAGGGTGCAGATCTGCTGCCATCGCCCCTTTGCTAGAGCCCCGCAGTGGCTCCGCAGCCCAGCAGACAGAGGACAAGCTCTAATCAGGGCAGAGCACACCCTCTGCGAGGAAGCAGCCATCTCTCCATCTACTCTCCCCGAAAACTTTGAACTCTACTCCAGCAATCCTGAACTACCTCCAGTGTCTTACCCTTTGCATCCTCTGCCTTTGCCCATGCTGCCCCTTAATGCCCGTCCTCTTTCCTTTACTCTACTTTCTCCTTTAGACTCCACTCCTAAGTCACTTCCTCCAGATGTGGGTTGGGTGGCCTTTGTTTTTGAGCCCATGGCCTGGGCCTGTCCCCTTTGCTGCACTTCCCGATATTGCTTTGTGATTATTTGTTTGCTGTCTGCTTCCCCCAGTAAATTAACTTGTCGGGGGTAAGAACAATGTCATAACAAGCCAACAAAACCAGAAGGGCTGAAAATGTCTAGCTAAATCATTTCTTAAAAAATATTTTATTTGGCCAGAACCAAGGTACACAGACTTAAATTCTTGCAAAGAAGCATTTGCAAAGAAGCCAGTTCAGTCTATAAACTACCAAGTTCAGGCAGTTTAGATATATGTCAGCATTTTTAAATATTCCTTCATTTGGTCTGATTTTTTTAAAGCATTTATCTATTTATCCAGTTCTGTTTGTAGTATGTGTTTTAATTTTCAGCTACATTGCAAGAATGTACATGGCGCTGCAAAGGAAGTAATTACCCAGGATGAGGACATTTGATATATTTGCTGTTCTTGTGAAACTTGTAAAACTACTCATTCAAAGAGATTTTCTCTTAAAATAAGGTTTTAAGCTAGGGTAAATTCAATAAATGTTCACTTGTGGCTGCTTTTAAATACCAATATTTTGTATTCCATTTTTGTGTGCCTTAAAAAATATGGCCAAGCCAGACTTTTCTATAAAAATAAAACTGAATCTTACCTTACTTCCCTCTGAACACTGATAACTGCACATAAGGTGTTGTGATTTTAAATTTTATTAATAGCTTCTATTCTAGCCCAAGCTTCACATTTTTAGATGTTTTCATTATCATAATTAGATTTGGGGGAAGATCATCTCCTATTTTCTTCCTTTTTTAAATGTACGCAACAGAAATCTTTAGAAAAAATATTTCTCCTTATATTTATGGAACAATAGTGAAATCATGTTAAATTTACCAAAAAGATTGTTTTTTTAATATCCATAAGGACCAAACTGAAATATTTGTAAGTCATTATTTAAGACTTTAAATACATTAACAACATGCATGTTCTTTTTATGTCTTTGTAAATTGCCCTGCTTCTCATTTGTCAGAGATTACCCAGTGAGAACCTTTTAGGGATGTCTGCAAGAGGTGCTTAATAAATTCTTTTAGGTGGGGCGCCTGGGTGGCTCAGTCGGTAAGCGTCTGCCTTCGGCTCAGGTCATCATGATCCCGGGGTCCTGGGATCAAGCCCCGCATCGGGCTCCCTGCTGCGCAGGAAGCCTGCATCTCCCTCTCCCACTCCCCCTGCTTGTGTTCCTGCTCTCGCTTTGTCTCTCTCTGTCGAATAAATAAAAAATAAATAAATAAATTCTTTTAGGCAACTGCAATAATGACTTTCTTTGCTTCATATGATATACTTAGTATTTTTCCAAAACATAAAAATCACATAGAATGATGTATGCCAATATCAACTTCATTATTTAAGGGATTCCTTCCTAATAAGAAGGGAACATAAATATGAGCTTAAATTTTCCATATGTCTTGTTCTTGCTTTTTTAAAAAGGTAGTCTTGGTTCTTCCGGAAAATAATTATTGCATGTGGTGAAAAGTTATTTCCATTCATATAAAATGTAAAGTTTCCTCTTTGCTTAGAATGACCATTTCTGTAATTAGGAGTCTTTTTAAACATGGAATGCTATTATTTGATCTTTTTGTATCTCTGACTTCTGGCTCTATTTTATTACCTATCTCTTGATTGGTGATACTGTATAAAACATGCTATTTCTTTCCCTTTTTCTTCTTCTGCTCCATTAAGTTTATTGCATTTAAAAGATGATTACCATGCTATTGCATTAAATATAAACATTATTTACAGAAAAGATGTTACAGTTGAAGATTTTATTATATCCCCTCAGTTCAGAAACAAAGAGAGGCACTCCAGGGCCCTCACAATAGCCTCGCCCAGCCTTGAAGTTATTTCTGACTTGACTCCTTCTTGGTGTTTTTGCTTCAAATAAACTGAGTTAGTCAGTGTTTCTCCAATAACTTCTGTTCTTTTCTGCGTATCTGCCTTTGCTCAATCTATTTCTTCCACCTGATGTGATTTCCTCTGTATTTGAGCCCAAATCCCATTCACACCAGTTCCCTTCACCACACACATGGTGACTTTCTTGATACTTGCATCCTGGGTGTCCTAAATAACTACTTATTCCCTTTGATTTAGATGACTGAGTTGTGAGGACAGACATCCTGGGTCAGTAGAATTCACTGCATGCCTATCAATTGTCAGGAAGGTTAAACAGCAGAAGCTAAAGCTAGAGTTTGTCTTCATATTGAATCCATTTACTCCTTTTGTCAGTGTTTGGTAAGTATGAAAAGGAAAGTCATACTTTGCCAAGATATAGATGGTAGAATTGCCTCCATAGATTAAAAGAAATACTAGCTGCTTCTCCGTGGAGACTTTGTATTTTATGAGTAAGAAAATTTAAGTTGCAATGTTGAAGTGCATTTAATTGTGCAACTATTCTTAAAAATATACCTAGCTGGTTTTTTTGTTGTCGTTTTTTCTTTTAATTTTATTTTATTATGTTATGTTAATCACCATACATTACATTATTAGTTTTTGATGTAGTGTTCCCTGATTCATTGTTGTATATAACACCCAGTGCTCCATGCAGAACGTGCCCTCTTTAATACCCATCACCGGGCTAACCCATCCCCTCACTCCCCTCCCCTCTAGAACCCTCAGTTTGTTTCGTTTTTACTGTCAAAGTATTTTAAAAATAAAGCACAGCCAGTAAGATAAATGAAAATTTGTAAAGCTTAATTTCCCCTCCTGTAGGAGTTTGTGTCCCTTTAAAAAGTGAGGTGGAGGGCAGGGGGAGATTTTCAAAGCAATTATCAGTCCTAATTTTTGACACAAAAAGAGCTGTCAGATTTTTTACTTTGGTTACTTCCATTTGAGAGCTAATTTGTTACATTATTACAATGTTGACAGCCTCAAATTCCCTGAAATAAATGATCAAAGGAAAAAGTCTAGTATAAGGTAAAAAAAGTTATTTTTTTTGATACTGTTGTTTTACTCAAAAAAAAGAGAATTTTTGTGTGTGAAAAGTTAAATAAGAGAAAAATAGCGAACTATTAAAATGAGTATTACATTTGCATAAATTATTTTGCAAAAAGTATTTGATAAATGTTTACTGCATAAAGAGCTTGGTTAATTTACTTTGAAATTTTGGTGAAATAAAGCAGCAGAAATCAGAAATAACAAACATTATAAAATTAAAATTGGTTAAAGTGCCACTGATAGTGTAGTTCTATTTTCTCTTTTTAGAATGAATTATTGAGTGCTTCAGAAAAGGAGGACCTTATTGGCCCCTGTAAATCTGCCTGTTATTGTCTTTCCTTTTATTAAAGCAGGAGCATTAAGATATTCTGAGTATAGGGGCGCCTGGGTGGCTCAGTCATTAAGCGTCTGCCTTTGGCTCAGGTCATGATACCAGGGCCCTGGGATGGAGCCCTGCATTGGGCTCCCTGCTCCACAGGAAGCCTGCTTCTCCCTCTCCCACTCCCCCCTGCTTGTGTTCCCTCTCTCACTGTCTCTCTCTCTGTCAAATAAATAAATAAAATCTTTTTTAAAAAAAGATATTCTGAGTATAAAATGTGAAATGGAAAAGATGTTTTCTGTTTGAGAGATTCTCATAAAGTTAATATTTTATAAAATATCTTGTTGTAACTGAAATTTAAAAGATATCTGTTTAAAGAATCAAAAAAAGATTTATTCACTCATCCATTAGACATGTACTAGTTCTTTCTCTTTGCTGGACATATGGTAGACACTCAGGATGGAGAGATAAATTATAACTATCATTCCTTAGAGATTTACAATACAAGGAGTGTAAATAAATCTGTAACCAAATAAATCCAGCAGAAATAATAAATGTTATGTAGATGTGTGTATGGAGTATAGTGGAAGCACAAAGATAGTGATCCTACTTGCCCACGACCTTGTAATGGGTTCTAAAGTACATATTACATATGCTATAATATATTCATATATGTGTGTATTTTTATAATTGCAAAAATCTAAGAACAAATGTTAATGTGTATATATGTACATATTCATATTTTCAATCAGTTTATGAATATCAGGCCATAATGGTTTGTTTCATATCTTTCCCATGGCCAAATCACTTCTTGATATTATACTAAGCAAATGAGAAAGTGCATCAACTCCCATTAAGCAATAAATTCTTTTTTTTAGTAAATTCCTAATTTGGCACACTAAACTGGTTCATGATGGCCTTGAAAGTATCAAAGTACCTTCCAAAAATATCTAAATTAAAACCAAGGCATAATTTAACCAAAAAGGAGAATGTAACCAAGAAAAGTACAGAACAGTTTTTTTTATAGTAATCCACATTATTAGTGATTGCGAAGTATCATCTTTATATGTTCCTTTCTTGTCAAAAGAATAATACTCAGAACCACATGTAATAATCTTCTATGCACATTCATGTTCATAAACATGAAGACACCCACATCAACATAATCATACTGCCTGTATTATACTTAAGATATTTTAGGGAATATATATTAACTTAATTGTTTCTTGGTGTCCATATCAGGGACAGAGATGTCTATGTAACATGGTCATATAAACTGTGAGTGTGTATGCATGTGTGTATACCCGGTTAGACATGTGAACCACCTAGGGTTTCCAAATGGGAGTGGCAATTCAACTTCATAAGTGGTTTTTAGATTTGTATGTATATTCACAAAACCACCTGTTTCTTTTTAAAGTATTGCTATTTCCATTACTAAATGTGAAATTTTGAGTCTCACAAATGTTGCTTATTCCACTGGAGAACCAGTTTTTTTTGGTTTGTTTGTTTTTGTTTTTGTTTTTTTTAAAGATTTTATTTATTTATTCATTAGAGACAGAGAGACAGAGAGAGGCAGAGGGAGAAGCAGGCTCCCAAGGAGCAGGGAGCCCGATGCAGGACTCGATCCCAGGACCGTGGGATCATGACCTGAGCCGAAGGCAGACGCCTAACCATCTGAGCCACCCAGGCGCCCGGAGAACCAGTTTTGATACATTTTTTAAAAAATATCAAGGTACAAAGCCTAATTAAATTAATATACATCAGTATCAATTTGTATCAGTAATAAAACTATTCTGTATATGATCATTCTTCCTCCACCTGCAGGCATTATCCAGCTTTTGATTGTGTGTATGTGTGTGTGTGTGTTTATTTCAGAATTTTTAAAAATGACATCATTATACTATATATCTGGATACAGTAGGAAATGAAATAAATTTTATATTTAGCTATTGAAATGAATATTATTGAAAAACATCCAGAAATCGCCCTTGAGATAAATTATAGCTAAGATAAAATGCTTAAGAATGCCCAGTTTATTCCATGATTCTTGAATCTTCTGGAATTTAAATTATACATTAACCTGAAAATAATCAAGGACAGAATAGAAACTAGATACCAATTAAAATTTTTATATGTATATCTTTAATTGTCCAGCAACTGTAAAACTTCTTTTTTTTTTTAAGATTTTATTTATTTATTTGAGAGAGAGAGAATGAGAGAGAGAGCATGAGAGTGGGGAGGGTCAGAGGGAGAAGCAGACTCCCCGCCGAGCAGGGAGCCCGATGTGGGACTCGATCCCGGGTCTCCAGGATCATGACCTGAGCCGAAGGCAGTCGCCCAACCAACTGAGCCACCCAGGCGCCCCAACTGTAAAACTTCTTAATAAAATCTGAATCAAAAAAATGTTTTTCTACTAGCACTCCAGTACAGGTGGACAAGGGTTCAGACTCCATGACTGACATGGCATTTACTCAATCAGCTAGTACAGTCAAAAGTCTGACTCTGACCTTTTACCCAAAGTCAGCTCCAAAACTGTAGTTCTTCTTGGTTTCAGATCCAGACCATCCCTTCCATTTCTCTTTTATGTCCTAAAGCTGCTGTCCGTACCCATGGTGAGTCTCATCATCTGCTGTTAAACTGCTCATCCTGAACTTTTGGCTGCTTTTAAGGAAGTAACATCTCTTCAAATTCCAGCCACAATTTTTAAGAAATCCACCTCCTGCTTAGCCACACCTTCTATTTTCCCTCCATTGACATCCTGTCATATTTCCAAAGTAACTGCCTTCTGTAAGCTCTTAAAGAATTCTCTTCACCGTTTATTTATTTCTTTGGTTTTTCTCATACTCTTTTCACCCTGATTTTACGTTGGATCTTTGTGAATATGTTCTCCATAACACATAAAATGTATTTTCCTCTTAATTTTATCTTTCTAAACCTTATCCAGTCTTTGGAGCCCATGCCATGTCATGCCTTCCAGAAATTTCCCCCATGAGCCCCCCTCTAGATAATCCCTAAATCTGAAATATTTATTAGCATGCAGGGCATGTAGAACTAGTGATAAATGTTTTCTGTTGTACTCTAGTGCTATTATGTCTGTAACATGGACTTACTTAGCTTTTTAAGAGAAGGAACCATGGGGCACCTGGGTGGCTCAGTCGGTTAAGCGTCTGCCTTCAGCTCAGGTTGTGGTCCCGGGGTGCTGGGATCCAGCCCTGCAAGGCTCCTTGCTCATTGGGGAGCCTGCTGCCCCCTCCGCTTGAGCTCTCTCTCTCTCTCTGTCAAGTAAATAAATAAAATCTTTAGAAAAGAGAGAGAGAGAGAAGGAACCATGTCTTACTCTTCTTTTAATCCCCATTAGAACACAAAATGATATATCAGGTACTCAAGAAAGACTCACTTATTGAGTAGATTACAAAGGTCATTATGAAACTTTAAGGCAATAGTTTTCAACCAGGGGCACTTTGGGACATTTGGCGATGTCTGAAGACATTGTTTAGTTGTTACAATTGGGAGGGAGGTCCTACTGGCATCTAATGAGCAGAAACCAGGGATTCTGCCAAACATTCTAACAGTGCAGGGGAACACAACACCCCCCCAGATATCAGGAGTGCTGAAGTTAAGAAATCCTGCCTAAATAGATGTTACATTTCATAGTAAATAATCTACAATCTTATATATTTCCTCCAAAGGAAGAACCTTTAGGGATTAATCCATGGAATGCTATTATATGCATTTCTTCTCTTTCTTCCTGCTTTTAAAAGAAGATCAAATAAATGCTTCAGGGATATCCAGAGGTCATTTAAAAACTTAGTTCTCTAAATCCTCACATCGCTACCACACAATAAAATCAAACATAAACTGAGTCTACACTGTATTTATCAAAACATGGATAGGGGCTACCTTGATCCTTTGATAAGAACTTTCTTCTTCCGGGGCACCTGGGTGGCTCAGTTGGTTAAGCGACTGCCTTCGGCTCAGGTCATGATCCTGGAGTCCCTGGATCGAGTCCCGCATCGGGCTCCCTGCTCAGCAGGGAGTCTGCTTCTCCCTCTGGCCCTCCCCACTCTCCACTCTCATGTGCTCTCTCTCATTCTGTCTCTCTCAAATAAATAAATAAAATCTTTAAAAAAAAAAAAAAAAAAACTTTCTTCTTCCTAAATTTTCTCTGATCTGTGCTCCTCAGCAGTTCTTACCCTCTTATTCATATTACCTTTTGTAATAAAGTTGTTTTTGTCAACGTATGTTTTGATGTTTAAATTTTAATTACAACTAAGTGGAGAAATATTTATAAATTTATGTATTTATTTATTCGACAGAGAGAGACACAGCGAGAGAGGGAACACAAGCAGGGGGAGCGGGAGAGGGAGAAGCAGGCTTCCCGCGGAGCAGGGAGCCTGATGCGGGGCTCGATCCCAGGACCCTGGGATCATGACCTGAGCTGAAGGCAGATGCTTAACGACTGAGCCAC
This sequence comes from Mirounga leonina, assembly GCF_011800145.1. Taxonomy (NCBI): domain Eukaryota; kingdom Metazoa; phylum Chordata; class Mammalia; order Carnivora; family Phocidae; genus Mirounga; species Mirounga leonina. Next base: position 33,366,637 of record NW_023270807.1, read on the forward strand.
CCAGGCGCCCTGGAAGTATTTATAAATTTTATATTTTGCGTATATTAACACATATTTCATATGTATTAAGATATGAAATTGAAGGGAGTGATGGTAGAAAAAATTGAGAAAAAATTTTGAAATATAAAAATGAAAATTCTTTTAGATTTCATGTCTTAAAGACATGAAATTATTTAGAATTTTACCCTATCACAGAGAGAGAAAAAAGTTAGATTTGAATTTATTAAACAAATACTTCTTTCCCAAACTTTCTTCTAGATGGAGGGACAAATCATAATAGCAAAAGTATAGTTCCTCTTTTGACTCATGTACTTTTCCATAAGTAATTGGGTTCCTACCAGGATATTTTGGAAGAAGAAGGATGCAGTTGTCTAAGGAATTGCAATTATTGCATATATAGTTTTTATTGTTGCACCTATTTTTGACACATTCCAAAATGATATATTATGTAAATATAGTATTGATCAGTTTTCCTCCCTTTTAAAATTCTCCAAAAATAAAACATGCGTAGAGAAAATTACTTGGTTTGGAGTAGAAGTCATTCTAAATGTGTGCTTTTATTGCCTTGTTTTTAAGACCTTTACTTCAATCCATACAAAACATCCAAATAATTTAGTCCTGGAATCCCATTTATTGGCAAACTAAAAGACCATCCAAATAAATAATAATCTGGGATTATGCTTGGTCATTGGAAAGGAAATATTTCTAGAAATAAAAATACTGTTCTTCTCTTTTTCCTGTAATTTTCATAGCACTCTGATGGCAGTTTTATGGCCACTAACAGAGATTTGGCCCAGAAAATCATGTTTAAACTGAGGGTGCACCCCTGCTAAATCAGAATGAATTGTGAAATAGCTAGAAATGCCACAGCTTCTCTTCATGTTCTGCAAATTGTTTCAAGATGTTTTCTATAAACTTGCACTACTTTTGCTTTTATATTTTTACTCATTCATTCAGCAAATATTTACTAAGAACATACCATGTACCAGCCACTAGTCTTAAGTCCTCAATCACTGATGAGCATAGCACACATTCTTCCTGTTTGACAGTGATTCCAGTCTTACAGTAGACAAAAATCAAATAATCATACAAATAAACATTTTTTCTTCTTTCGAAAAAACATGTATTGAGTGCCTCCAGGGTTCTGGACCTATTCTAGGCTGGGAGGATACAGTGCCAAAATCTAGGAAGGTTACATTCTGGCAGGCAAAAAGACAGCAAGCAAATAAAAGTAGATAGATCGATAGATATTATCATGGCAGGTGGTACTACGACAAAAATTAAGTTATATAAGGACAGAGAAGATTCTGGGAGTTGGGGTAATATGTTTATAGGCATAGTGGTCAGGAAATATTTCTTTTTAATATTTTATTTATTTGAGAGAGACAGAGATAGTGAGAGAGAGCACACAAGCAGGAAGGAGGCAGAGAAGCAGATTCCCTGCTGCACAGGAAGCCCAATGCGGGGCTCCATCCCAGGACCCTGGGATCATGACCTGAGCCAAAGGCAGGCACTTAATCCACTGAGCCACCCAGGTGCCCTGAAGTCAGGAAATATTTTAACAGAGACCTGAATGAAGAGAAGGAATGAGTCATGAGAAGAAAATTCCAGGCAGGAAGTACCTGACATATTAGGGAGTCAGCAAGGGAAATGTGGTAATGAGAGAGTGGTAGAAGATGAGGTCAGAGAGATAGGAAGGGGCCAGATCTTTTAAATGGCAAACAGCTTTGGTTACTACAAACTATGCAAAGTGCTTTGTAACAAACACAAGTATTAAAAGAACAGATATCTGGGAGCCTAACCTAACCTGGGGAATTAGAGGAGGCTTCTGTTGGGGACTGAATTGTGTCCCCCCAAATTCATATGTTGAAGCCTTAACCCCCAGTGTGACTGTAATTGAAGATAAGGCCTTGAAAGAGGTAATTAGGTGGTAAATGAAGTGGAAGGGTGAGATCCTAATCTAACAGGAATAAGAAGAGGTATGAGAGAATAGGAAGAAATACCAGGAAAAAAAAAAAAAAGGAAGAGATACCAGGGATCCATGCACACAGACAAAAGGCCAGGTGTTGGGATTTAGTGAGAATGTGGTTGGCCATTTGCAAGCCAAGGAGAGATGCCTCAGGAAAAAACAAAACCTGCCAACACCTTGACTTGGACATCAGCCTCCAGAACTGTGGGAAAGTAAATTTATATTATTTAAGCCACTCAGTCTGTAATGTTTTGTTATGGAAGCAGTAGCAGACTGATACAATTTCTCTGAGTAGGTGACCTTTGAGCTGAAAACTGAAGGATGTATAGGAGTTAACCACGAAGTAGCATAAAACAACAGTCCGTGCAAGGACCCTACATTTGAAAAGCACATAGTGTGTTTGAGATTCTGAAGGCCCATTGGCTGAAGCTCCGAGAGCAAAGATAAGAACAGTACATGGAGAGATGAAAAAGGTTGAGGGAAGCCAAATCATACAAAGTCTGGTAGGCTCTGTGAAGGACTTGGGCCCTTATCTTAAAGGGGCTGATGTGATTTAAAAAAATTGGCATTTTTAAATATCACTTGGCTGTGGAAAATTGAATGGAATAGGGAAAGAATGAGTGTGGAGAGAACCACTCCAAAGGTCCCAGAGAGATGAAGTAGACTGGACTGGAAAGGAGGCAACAAAGATGGAGAGAAGTGAACTGATACTTGCAGATAAAGTTGATAGGGCAAGGATTCCTCCTACATCTCTGGGTCTTGCAAATGGAAATTGATACCACTCTTGAGATGGGGAACACTGAATTCATAATTTTATCTCCAAACCTAATCAGTTCCATTTTGGACATGTTGAATTTGAGATGCTTCTAAAATATCCAAGTGGAGAATGAGTAAGTGGATAAATCTGGAGCTCAGAGAACAGATGGAAGCTGGAGATACAAGCTTGGGGTTCACCAGCATATATATAGTAATTGAAACCTGCTATAGTTTCATTTCTCTAGAGACAGGGATTTTATTTGTTTTGTTCATTGATGTATCCCAGGTGCATGGAAAAATGCTGACATATAGGAGGCACTCAATACATATTTGTTGAATGAATGAATGAATGAATGAATGATCTAGGGAGAGCATTTCATATGAAGAGAGAAACAGGTCTAGAATGAAACCTTGAAGAATGGCAACTTCATAGGAGGGGTAGAACTTACAGAGGAACAACAAAGGAACACTCAGAGACAGGAAAATCAATCAAGTCTGAGGTACATGAAGCCAGGGGAAAAGAGTGTTTCAAAAAGAAAGTGAGTTTATCCTCTGGAGCGAATGGCATGCAGCAGCAAGTCTAGCCTATGAATGAGCACTTCTGAATCCTAACGGCAAGAAGGGCCTTAAAATACTTGAATTTATTTATCACCATTGTCAATCTTTGAATCAAAGACGATTTGATTGCTTATGTGCAAGACTTACCTCAGATAATAACAGTCTCTTAGAACCACATCTCCAACACATTCCCAGCATGGGTGTGTATATAATTACATCATCATTCTTTGCATTAAGTTATGATCTTAACGACACTTGCAAATAATGTATTCAAGTAACAACACCAATAGCTTTTCTTGACAAGTTCACTTGAAGTCTTCTGTCTGGATGAAAGCTCAACCACTTTTTGCCGTACTATCTCCTTCCCTCCCTCTTTTTAGTTCACTCTGTGCTTCCCTACTCTCTGCATAACAAAAACTTTACTAGCTTCATGCATAATCACATGATGAGTCATAATTAAGATTTGAATAAATGATCAAAATAATTTTATTTCACCACCTGTGTACCATCCACAAAAAAAGATAGACTGATTAATTAATTAATTTCCAAGGTCGTGAGTATAATTTGTCTAATCCTAGCTATTCTCATATAGATTCTCTGCCTTGCAGAAGAGCTATATGGAACCCTCTGGGGACATTTCTAATACTCATGAGCACAGTTTTCTTATAGCTAAATTGGGGTCACAGACCTCAATTTAGAGATCAATAATATTCAGCAGAAAATCCTGTCTCTCCATTTCATCCGAATGGCCTCTACCTTGAGATAGATAACCCACTTGACTTTTATATGTTATTATTTGCAATGGAAAAAATAAGGAAAAAAGTCATTAACTGTCCTTGGTTTAGATCTCAACTGTAGGCTGTAAATATTTAGTTTAAGGAATACTTCTCCTTCTTTCTCCCTGCTTTATTTTTCTTCAGTACACTTATCCTACTTGAAATTTTATTATATTTATTATATGTTTATTACTTTATTTGGTCTTGGATTATCTTCCCTTGGAAGATACAAGATACAATGTCTCTCTCATGTTTGCTGCATCCTCACACTCAAAACTATGCCTGACATATTGTAGGAGCTCAGTAATATTTACAGAATGAATAAATAAATAGATGCTTAAAGCCTGATGGTGGAGGTAGATATAAAATGCTGGTTGAGTTTGCAATTTAGTATGAAATGCAATTCCTAGTACCAAGTCACACATTTGAAATCCAGGCAAACATTTTTGCTTGTTAACATCTTTAACTGTCTTCTCCTAAGTGTCAGCCCTGCATTAGATGTTTCCACATGAAGATCCAAAGGTGCTTTGAACTCACAGTGTCCCAAACACCCTTCTTTTTTGTTTTCTACCCCCACCACAACCTCATACCTCCCTCTCCTCAAGGCCTTCCTTATCACCTCTACCTGTTCCTTTGAGTTATAAAACACCTCTCTCTCCTTCAGCTATCCAACCAATCACCGAATTCTATGAATTCTGCCTTTATAATGTTTTTTATATCCACCTTCCAAACCACTTGACCCCTGTCCTGGTTCATTGGATAACTCCTTTTCCTGACAATTGCAATCCCTTCTAAGGTCTCCTGGTGCCTCTAGTCTCCTTTTTGTCCGGTCAGTATTACATTATTCCATATATTCCACACCTAAGTAATGTGAATATTAATTAATCAATAAAAATTAATTAAGTTTTTTTGTGTGTCCATTCTAGGTTCAAGGAATAGTCTAAGGCCAAATGGGGCTCTTTGTCTTACAGAAAGGTGTAAAGACTAGATAAGCCCATGTCACTGTCCTTCTCAAAAATGTTCAGACTTCCTGTTTACAGTGAGTAAAACTTAATCCCTTAGAATGATACTCCCAAACTCTCTTGCCTTTCTAGTTTTATCTCACATCCTTCCGATGACCCTAAACACAAGCATTCTATGTACCTTCTGTGTTGTTTCCAGAAGGGGTATGCACTTCCATCCTGAGTTCTGTCTTTCTTCATCTCATCGCTCTAACTGGAATGAGTTCCTCTTTCCTCTTACACATGTGATAAAGTCCTGTTCGTTCTTAGACACCTAACTCAAATGTCTGCTCACCTGTGAGCCCTTGTCCATTACCACAGGAAGAATTAAATCTTTTCTGTTTGCTCACAGACTTCATTTATTCCTCTATAAGTGCACTTATATCTGCTGTAGAGTAGGTTCTGAGCACCTTAAAGAATATATATGCTCCTGGTGAGTCCTTTTTTTTTTAAGGCCTCCTACTACTAAGCCTTAATTTATCTATCTGAGATTTCAAGTTCATATCAAATAGTGTATTTCTAAGGAGTTCCTAGATTCTCTCCAGTATGTTCTAGAAAGTGCTAGCCACAATTGTGCAATGCTACAATAACTGCTGTACTCAGTTTCTCTAAAGTTCTCGGTCCTTGAGCTGTAGCATGAGGAGCTTTTCAGAGCCCATTTGGTAGGAAGGTTTACACCACCTTCAGAGTTCAGAATGGAACTGAACTGAACAGGACCCTCATAGAACATCCTATGCAATATAGTTGAATACTTTGCTTTCCCTTTTTTCTCTGACATAGCTCAGAAGCTGTTGCTTGTGTACTTTATGCCTGATATTGTATGGTTACATAAAAATCTCTTCTTCTCATAAGTAGGGATAGTGTTAACCTTGGGTACTATTTGGTAGCTACTGTGATTTCACTAATGACCATCAGATTCAGAGCTTAATTGTCAACTGATATGTCAGAACGCCATATACTGGCTAATTTCCGTCAGTTTCTAGATGATAACTGTTAATGTCAAGGCAGTTCAAAAATAGCAAAAACTTGATTTCCCCTTAATATCCTGAAAATCATATTCATGGGCACCAGGGAGTCTGGGCAATAAATCTGATGGATTTTTTGCCATCATATTTAGAATAAACAAATTAATGCTAGAAACAGTTTTCTAACAGGAGATAATAAAGGAAATGGGCAAACACAAATAAATGTTACAAAGAGGAAAAATACAATCTCTGTGAGCAGATTAATTGCTTTTGTAAATTAGATGGAACTTTTTAAATGTAGGCAAGAGTTTTAAAATTATACAATTTAGCTAAATAACGTAGTATTTGTTCCTATCATTGAATAGTTGTCTTTCTATTGGGGCAAAAATTGATGTTTAAATATGTTTTATGACAAAGAAGTGTTTGCCAAATTATTTACCAGTGACTATTTCTTTAATTGGACTGAGGTAAGTGAGAGTGTGATTCCCCCCTATGGTGGCCAGTTTCAGGCAGGTCACTGCAGGGTGGGTGTGAAGATTCACTCCCATCTCTGCACCTACCAGTGAGATCATTAAAGAACACATGTGGTGCTGGTAGCACACAAACTGGCCGGTGTCTGGATGTGTTCACAGTATGACCAGGTTCCCCCAACCTGTCCCAAATCCCCAGGCTAAATCCCTTGAGGCTCTGGTGTTCACCTTGCAGATTTTGGCTGTTAATCACAGTTACAATCTTGTACACTGCAGGCTTTCAATAAATGTTTGCCCTTTGATTATTACAAAGGCTTTCTTGGTAGAAAGGTTCAGGTAAGAACCTGAAGCATAGGATGAAATGGGTGATGAGTAGAAGAATCCGATTGTAAATTTTGCTGAGATCAACTCCTGCCCTCACATGGTAGGGAGCCTCTTTGGTACCTCACTAAAATGTAGAGAGGATAGACCCTCTTCCTGGCTGAGGCCATATACTGGCTTAATAGCATATGTAATTTACTCTTTGGGCTTTTTTTTAATAAAAATTGTATACATTTATACTCACTTCAGCATATATACTAAAATTAGAATGCTATAGAAAAGTTAGCATGCACAAGGTTGACATGCAAATTTGTGAAGCATTCCATAGTTTTATAGGAAATATAGTTAATAATATGTAACAACTTTGTATGGTGACAGATGGTAGCTAGATTTATCCTGGTCATCATTTTGTAATGTATGTAAATGTTGAGTCACTATGTTGTACACCTGAAACTAGTATTATACGATATGTCAACTACACTTCAATTTAAAAAAGAGATCTCATGAACAATAGGTGTTCAAGAGTTCCTTTCCTTAAGATCTTGTGAATCAGATTTTGTGAAGTTGAACCAAATAATTTCAGAGTACAGTGCCTAACTTATTCCTCTCAAATAATCCACATAAAATACAGTATTGCTAAATAAATTCCCTGTTTTTAGATCAAAAAGTATATATTTAAGGTATATAACATGATGTTTTGATATACATATATACATAGTGAAAATAGTCAAGATAATTAACATATCCATCTCCTCACATAGTTACCTTTTCTATGTTTGTGATGAGAGCACCTAAGACTTACTCTCAACAAATTTCCAGTATACAATGCTGTGTTGTTAATTATAGGCACCATATACTGTACATTAGATCTCTAGTACTTATTCATCCTACAGAACTGCTTACTTTGAAATATAGACACGTCCAAATTAAAAAAGGGAAATCAATTATAAGAGGACATTTATAAAATATTTTAAAAGTAATATTTGGTTTTATAAGATCATATTTTAATGACAATTAATATTAATATTAATTAATATTAATTAATATTAATCTAATACTATGAAATTCTAATGATATCTCATACTGAGGTCTTAAAAAGAATAATTGTTTCACAGTACCTGAATATCCTCATAGTGTCGAAATTTTTTGATTCTTGAGAAATCTTATATCTAAAAATAATTTCCCTCTACAGCATATATCAAAATTCAGAAGTTCACGATTGATGTTTGTGGTATAGTTACTTTTATATTGTTACATGTAGAATCATGAAAATATATTTGAGATTGCAGTTGAACACCTATTTTATGTCAATAAGAACTCTTGTACAGTTTAAGGCTGAAATGCAGTGAGAACATTTGTCTTGTAACATTAGAGTCCACATCCAGAAACATTCTGTGTATCATAGAAAAAATAATGCAGTGGATTTTATGGGTTTTTTTAAGTTTTGAAAAATAGAAAATTTTCACATAAGAAGTATGTCATATGATTTATAATACATTAAAAGATAGCTGATAAATTCATTTTGATCTCACACAATAGTGCTCAAATTTAAAACTTTTGCAGTCTTAAACTTTCCGTATCTTTCCTGATCTTTTATTTAATGCAAACATTTTTATAATGTATGTACACATATTTAAAGAAAGTATATTAGCATATTTATAATAACTTATGACAATTTTATGAATATCACCTAATAAATGAAACCTCTATTCTAAAGAACTCTTAAATGATATTTAAATATGAAGAAGCCTTATTATTGGGGGTTTGGCATAAACAAATAGATAACAAACTACATATGTCTATATGTAGGAAAGACCTAAAAATTAAAGGAAGTGATGTAAAGAATTGGTTGTGGGAAAAAATTCTAAGTTGAATTTAAAGAACTAGATCAGATTGAACACAGGTTAATTCTTCCTTTCTTATAGACTGTCTAGGGGACATAGTTCCTATTATATTTTAAATTTTAATACATTTTATTGGCTTGTGGATTATTTTAGCTCTGTTATTAAAATAATGTTTCACTTCTAAATATGTAATTTTGAAAGGTTTGCAGCAATGTCCTTTGTCTGATTTCTTTAGAGAAAAAATAATATAATAATAATGTGATGAAATAAAATTATTCTTTTAGGAATGCATCTTTAAAGGATAAGATATTGAGATTCAAAAATACATACATTTCAATAACACTGTGAGTTGATCTTAACAATAGGTACCATAATAAATTTTCTAGTTACTCAAATGATATTGCTATTGTTCAAAATTATTTTAGAGCTCTTCTTTTGGAGTTGCCTTTATAACCAAGTTATGAACCACATAAAAAATTTCTAATATGTTACAGTTGCATCTTTTTCTTAACCCAAATGCCATTGCCCACCTTATTTATATTGTTTATCATAAGGGACTCCAAATGTCCTTTTACAGCCTCCCAAAATAAAATTCATTCTTTGAGTATATTTTAAAGAATGGGACACAATTCCGAAGGAAATTAAAAAGCAGTTTTGAAATACTTAAAAGACTGCTCATGAGAATAAATGTATAACCTCACAGAGTAACTGTTTTATAAAGGAAATTGATTATTTGGATGTATAAGCTATGGTATGTGTGTGCAATCATTATGTTTTTATTCATTCATTTACTTATGATTGAACTACCATAATATTATGAAAAACTATTCTTAGCATCAAGGAGGCATTTAAAATGTTTCCCTTTGTTTTAAGTTGGTTTTTTGGGTTGTTTTTGTTGTTGTTGTTGTTGTTTTGCTTAGTTGAATATTCATTTGGCTTTTTTGCAGTACCAAAAGCAATAGGTGAAACCCTGCTTTAGAGGCTTCTCCATGGTCTTTAATTGTTAATCCTAATAGAAGCTTTACTCTTTGCAAATCAGTTCTGGGCACCACATTTGGTAAAGGCTGGGTCTATAGCCACAAGATTAAATCTATTTTCACATTTTTATCACATAAAGGAGACCATACCTGTTTGGTTTGCTGGTATATGGCTGTCATAATATCCATATGTAATAGGAGTTCAATTACTGTCTGCTGAGTGAATGTCAGATGTCAGACACACAACTTGTCATTTTTAGGTCTCCTAAAAATGTTATTTGAAAAACATGTTCAACTTTGGTGAGACAAGAGAAAAGCGTATCTTAACAAAAGCAATCTTTAGAGAAGAGATTGCAGGGATGCTTATTCATAAAACATATAAACCTCTGTTCTACTTTAGCCACTGTTTCCCCAGTGCCATCTCAAAGCAGCAATTTAAATTCATTTCTGCATTTTATCAACACAGTGTTTATTAGACACCTACTATAAGCCGAAGAGTGTTCTAGGGACTGGGAAAATAACTATAAACAAAACAGAGTTCCCATGGAGTTTGCATTTTAGTGGGGACAAATGGTGATTCTTGAAGATATTGTAATGTATTTGTAAGCATTGTTTCTGATTATTGACAAAATGTGAATAATGATCCCAATGTAGTGAGGTCTCAGTGGTATAATTTGGTGAGCTTCATAAACTGTATCACAAAAAAGAGTGCTGCTAACCCAGTTTGGGCAAATATAGAAAATTCAGATGCCTGACACCTAATGTTGTCTCACCAATGTTGTAATGGTTTGCTTAAGATGAATGGTTGACCACCTTGAACTTCCCAGGAGTTACCAGGAGAAATAATGTCTTCATTGGGAATTCATTCTTGGATGACATATGCTTTTAGAAAATAACACCTGTGAAATGTTAGTATAGGAACACTTAATTTTGGTACAATCTTTAATAAAGACTACAGACTTTGGGCTTTTTATCTTAGCATTAGCCACATATTTAAGTATGATGGACACAGCATCACCTGAATCCTTAACTTAGAATCCATTTCCATGAGGCTGCCTCTAGATATTTTAATGTGCATTTAAACCACAGAAATAAAAGCTGGGTGAATATTTGTGTTCATGCATTCATGAATGAGTTTCTCTAAAAACATGAAAAATACTCCTAGCACTAAGAAGGTGTTTGAAAAAGTTTTTGAAGGCCATTTGTTTTGTAGATACTCACTTAGCTTTTACAGGACAGTAGTACCAACAGTAGCTAGAATCCTGCCCTGGAGTCGTCCCTAGCATGACCTCGCATGACTCTCTTTCTCGAAAATATCACACTGCCAATCACTACCCATAAATTTCTAGAGGGCAAAGACTATGTTTCATACGTGCACCCCTTCCAACCCCTACAGCCACCCCAAAACATACAGAGCTCCTCATGCATAGAGTACCTGTATGTTTTTACTAATTGGCTTTGGCTAAGAGCTGTGAAGAGCCCTCTTCCTTGCTCTACATTGCTAAAAATTTCCCTTGAGTAGCTTTCCTGAGAAACTGAGGTTGCCCTGGCAGCCTACATTTGCTTTTTTTTTCTAAATTCCTTTTGATAGCCATGATCTTATAAAAGAGTTCCTCTGAACTGATCTCTAAGAGAGTTTGAATCGTTATGTTGCGAACGTGGGCCTCATCCTTTGCTGGTCTGCCTACTCTGCTTGCCACTTTTCCATCAGCAGTTGGTGGCATTCAGTAGCAGCTGCCTTATCTTTATCTTGCTTTTCACTTGAAGATTTGGGAGCTAAGCCAGGTCTTGAGATTGTTCCCTTCTGCTCCTTCTTACGGTCTTATTTGAAATCCTTTCACATGTTTGGGGAGGGGGGTACCCAGACAAGGAAGGACAACAAAAATGACAAGTTTCTCCCACTCCCCAATATAAGTCCCATTTTAGGCCTGCTTTTGTAATTGCTAGTGTTTCATCAGTTGTTCTTTTTGTATTGAAATGTAAAAATATTCTAGCTTTGTTTTCTAAAAATAGCTTCTAAGAAGTAGTTCAAACATGGATGTAAAATACAGTGAGTTGAAAAAAAAAGAGATACTACTGGGATCAGGGGAAAGGGTATTCATTCATTCATTCATTCATTCATTCAAAAACTGTTGAGCTTCTACTATTTGTTTGGATCTGTGGGGCATGCAAAGATGAACAAAACATAATTGTACTCCCTTAAAACTGCAATCTAAGTGGAAAAAATGGAATTTTGCCCTATACCAGCAGGTATCTGAACTCCACCCAGATTTTTGGACCCCTACTACGCTAGGTTTTCTGATGGAAAAGTGTTATTCTTTCTTCCCTTGGAGAAGTATTTTGAAAGACTAATGCAGTCTCCCCTCTCCAAAGATGAATGACATTGAGGTGGAAGACGTAGGCAGAGATCTCTCTAGACATTAGGCATCCCTTGCTGTTCCACTCTACCTGCTGCTTCCAGAAATAACCCTGCTCAGAAACCCTTCCTCTCATAGGTTCCTCTGAGTACAGCCCACACTTCTTAAGTAATGAAAAAACAAAAGAATAAAAAAAATTTTTACATGACTGAAGACTGGTTACCTACCAGCACCATTTCATTCAGTTCTCACCCCAATGAGACGAGGCAGATATTTTACTGGTGAAAAATCTGGGTACTGAACACTCAAGCCAAGTCAGGATTCAAAACCAGGTCTGTGTGACTCCAAAGCCATACACACTTTTAATGTTATAACTTTGTGGCATCCTGCTTAGAGGTCCTTCTCTGAAGGTGGCATCTTTTCTTGGCAGTAATGGCCCTGTGGGCCCCTTTTAGGTAGTTCTCATAGGTTCCTCTCTTGTCTGTCTGGTTACTCCCTTGCTTCCTTGAACAATTCCTCAGGGATTGGACAGCATGGTGTTATTCTGCCAGCATCATCTCCAGAAAGAACCCTCTAGTGCTGGCAGCCATTCCCTAGGCCCCTCCCAAGGCACTTCCTCAAGGACGGACACCCTCGACTTAGGCCCTCCTGGCTTTACGGCACACAACCAGAATCTATCACCATTGTCCCAGAGTGCTGAAGGATGTGGCAAGAATCTCATGGTCCTCATAATTCCCATCCTTCCTATGCCTGGTATATAACCAAAATTTAATGGTGACTAAGTCAGTGTTGAGTCAGTGTTAGAGATGTGATCCAAAGCCATCTATTTGTCTGGTACCCAAGGCAGTGCTCACTTTCATTCTGCCATTTGGCCTCTGGAGTGTCCTTTGTCCCATATGAGGGAGCTTCAGAACCTGTGCTTTTGAGTCATTGTGTCAGCTTTTTATAGTTTTACTATCTTCTCCATTGCCTTTTACTGCTATACGAGTGCACAGCTCACTTAACCTTCTGCTAGGTTTGCTGCTTTTAATCTGTTGTGGAATGGATGCTTTTTTACATTTTATCTAAAATGAGAGATGACAAGACTCCTAGGGAAGGACTCCTGTGCATTCACCTAGGTTTCTGAATCTATCAAAATTGTTGCCTGTTCCAAGAAATTATTTTGCTTCCTCCTTGACTCAGCTATATCATATTATTTGTGTTGCTGTATCCTTGGAATAAGTGGTAAAGGATATTTTCTCTTCCCTTTGTCCCCACAGAATCTAGGCAAGGTATGAGCATGTAATTTTCTTCAGTTTCTTTCTTATTTAGCCATTTTTCAGCCAAAGAGATTTCTGCTAATACGTAGAAATCCTTTTTTGAGGAAAGCATGATCAAATCAGTGCGGAGTGATCTGTGATGTTTGATGTGATTCATTAATTGCTATAATAAAACTCCTGGAAGTGTGAAACAGTGAGAATCTTAGAGGTTATTTTGTTTGGTCCTTTTATTTTCAGATCAGGAAATCGTAGTAGGCCGTGAAGATGAAGGGCTATGTGCAAGGTCCCAGAGATGGTGGGCCTAGAGCCAGGATAAAACCCCAACCTCTGGTTCTTAGTTCATTTCTTCTTTCTCTTTCCACTCCTATTTCTTCTTAGAATCAGGTATATCTATTAAATGATTGTAGATTTCATATTTAAATTTATGAGTATAATAGTTACTATCCTATGGGTTAGCATCTTGCAGAGAATCAGCAAAGTAGGAAGTGTATAAATTTAGAAACCAGATAGACGATGATCAAATACCAATTATGTCATTTGCTGACCATAGTATTGGACAAGCTATTTAATCTCTCTAAATTTTAGATTTCTCATCTGCAAAATGGAGATTATAATAACAACCATGGAGTGAGAGTGAAGTGAATTCATTACTATATAGAGCTGAGAACAGTGCCTGGCCCATAGAAGGTGTCCAGTAAGAAAGATGTACAACAATTATCAGATGTCTTTTTCTCCTTTATCTAAAACCTTTATTCCCTTTATGCTTAAAATTTTTGTTATATAGCTATTATTTTAGGTTTTTGATAAGTTCTGCAAACAAGTAAGTTTATAAATAGGTTTAAAGTGTGCATTTGATTTTCATGGATTGTTTTCTTAATCCAGATCTGATTCTCTGCCTGGAGTTGCAAAGAAGTGAGTGTATATTTACAAAGGCATTTAAGTGTCACAGACCAACATTTCTCAAAGTCTGATCTTAGATCACTTACGTAAGAATCACTTAAAGGGGTGGGAAGATTCCCAGGCTCTACAATAGACCTGATGAATGCAAATCTCTAATGATGAAAGGGCCCAGGAATCTCTATTTTATGATAAACTCAAAGTATGATTTTCATACATTTTAATTGTTGAGAACCACTGCTATGGATGAATTTTTTTTTTTTTTTTTTTTTTTTTTTTGATTATTTGAAAGAGAGAACGTGTGTGTGGGCAGGGGGAGGGGTAGAGGGAGAGGGATAGATTCCCAAGCAGACTCCACCTTGGGCATGGAGCCCGACTTGGGGCTTAATCCCACCACCCTAAGATCATAACCTAAGCTGAAACCAAGAGTCCAGTGCCCAACTGACTGAGCCACCCAGGTGTCCCTAGATGAATTATTCTAAATGCCAGATTACTCAACCTAAAATATTATTTTCCTTATTCTACGTCCTTGTTCAAATAATCTTTAGTAGTTCTCACTAATCTCCAGTTTGGCAAGGAGGGTCATCCACTATCAGGTTGTGTGAATTTGCCTATTTAGTCTTGTGATAGGCTGGAAAATGTCTCCCAAAAGATACCCATGTCCATATCCAGAATCTGGAAATAGGGTACCTTAGAATATTGCAAAGGAACTTTGCAGATGTGCTTAAATTAAGGATCGCGTGACGGACATTATCCTGGCTATCGAGGTGAGCCTGTGTAATCACAGTGGTCTGTATAAGAGAGGCAGGAGGATCAGATAGTATGTGAAGATAGAAGCAAGAGATTGGAGTGATGGCAGGAAGGGGTCCTGAGCCAAGGAATGCAAGTAACTTCTGGCAGCTGAGAGGGGAAAGGAAACAGATTCTCCCCTCACAGCCTCCAAAAGGAACCAGCCCTGCTGACACCTTGACTTCAGCCCAGTGAGAGTGATTTTGGACTTCTGATCTCTAGAGCCATAAGATACTAGATTTGTGCTGTTTCGATCCAATATTCTTGTGGCAATTTGTTGCAGCAGCAAGAGCAAAGTAGTACCTTGGTTTTTCTCCAACCACTCATCTTTTCTGGTCCTTGGCTCCTTTCTCCCTGGTTCTTGCACTCTCCCTGAACCTTGTCTTGTGCTTTCTCATCTCTGAGCTGTGCTCACTTTCCACCTACCAGGCATGCTCTTTTTGTTGTTGTTGTTCTCCTTCTGTCTGTCAGGCAGGAGTGATTTTCCCTTTTCTGAAGTTCTAAGGCAATCAGGACCTGTGCAATTTATTGTGCATCTAGTTATGAAAGTCTCCATCAGGGAATGGGTAAGCACAAAATCTCTCAAATCAGAACTCCTAGGTTTAAATCCTGATTCTCCCACAACCGCCATAGAGGTTTCTCAAACCCTCCAAGTCTCAGTGTCTTCATTTCTATCAACCTCCTAGGATCATGAAGTCTAGAGATGCTTCACATAATAGTGAATTGGCATTGTCGCTCAATCAGAATAAGGACTCTATATGTGTTGGTGATTATCTGACTTGTCGTTCAGCCTATCTCTGATTATTATCTTAAAGAGCTATTCAGCCATATTGTTTACATTTTAATACGTTTGTGTTTTTGTTTCCCTGTCTGTTAACTCCGTGAAAGTAAGCATGATGATAATTATAACAACAAATAACAATAATAATAATAGCTAAATGATAAAATGAAAGGAAAATGTCTTCATTTTGGAAGATATTGTTTCAGTTCTAGCTTCACAATTTACTGGCTGTCTTAAAAGAAAAGAAATTGAGTTTCTTCATCTGTAGAATGGGAATAATAATGGTATTTGCCTCTTAAAATTGATTTCAGGATTAAGTAAAATGATCAGTTCAAATCTTAGCACCTAGAACATGGTGAGAGTTGAGTACATGTTAACCATTGTTAAAGGCAACCAGTATTTAATTTTCTTTTTACTTGTCTTTATTCTGTAATTAATCTTGATATTCCTATTACTTTATATATGGCAATAATATGAGAAATAAGGGGAAGAAAATTGGGTATATGTCTAATATATTGTGCTTTGCTATCAGATGTATTATAGACTGTAAGTCCCACAGGCTTTTAGGGCTTGCTCTTGGATTAATGCTCAAATGTGTGCAGGAAATACATAAAACTTGGTTGCTTTCCTCCCTCCCTCCCTCTCTCCCTCTCTCCCTTTCTTCCTTCTTTCCTCTCTTTCATCTCAGGTGACTGTATGAATAGTTTGGTATTTTAAGTACTTTGAATACATTAGATTTTGGAACTATTTTTGAAAAAAAAATCTGTGATTCAATACATTGCCATTCATCATTACTTCCCTTTACAACCCTTCATGCTATTTTAGTGCAGATGAGAGCTCTCCTATCCCAGCTAATTTGAATTGATTTTTCACATGAGAGTTCATAAGTGACTATGCTAAAATTAAGGTCTATTACATTTTCTGCACTTCCTTTGTCTGCTAATATTATAATATGATTTTTAAGTAATTGGATTTCTTTTGACATGATTTCTTATTTAGAAACTCTGGCTTATTTGCAAGTCTTTTATCTATACATGTTTATATATTTTATATCGATATTTTCTCCCTGGTTGCCATCTAATTATCTTAGAGAGACTTGGAATTACTCTTTTTTATTTAAGCCATATAAAATAGCTGTATATCACCAAGAAAATATGAATACAAGAATGCTAGGAAAATTTGGTAGTAAATGTTTTTGTCATTAAAAGCAAGAAGAGAAAATGAAACCAATTTGCATAATGAAAAAGAGTAAGTATATTTAAATGTCCTAAATAGATGCCTCAGAACTCATGCTTTGTCATTTATTATTTTTAAAGCAAGGAAAGATTACCTCCTCTTCTTACTCTTTTGGCCACTTTTATTCAAAGATTTAAAAGGCAACTGGGAATTTCCCTCATGACCCGTGGGATAGTCTATTCTTCGTGTATTCTTCTTAGACTTCCTAGACTACACGGCATCACAGTGGTTACAGGCTCTCCCTGGAAACCTTTCTTAGTGACCCAGTGCCTTGGAAAATTGTTCATTTTGCCCTAAGAAGACATTCTGACTCTAGACTTACACACACACACACACATACACACACACACACACACCCAAGTGAATTTAAAATGAGAAATGGAGACTTCATCTGACAAAACAGAAAATGTTTGCCCTGTTGAGAGATTTATGGCCCCGTGTTCTCCTTGGCCACAATGCTTGAGTGCCTTCACTGAGAAGTGAGAGGCAGTGCTGAACAAAAACCATACTACTTTACAGACTTGGTGAGAGTAATTTTACTCATGAATAAGCAACAGCTCATGCTTGTGCAAAATGTCCATCTGTGCCCTCTCATTGTGGCTCTCTCTCATTAAAAAGAGGCATTAGAAGCCAAATAGAAAATATATTGTTCAATTTACCATAGATTTCAGAGGAGAAATACAAGTTTTGTTTCACCTTATAACATGATTCCATTTAACAAATTTAAACAATATAATCCTAATGTATTAGTTCATCCATTATGAAATTAACAACTTATCTTAAAGAATATGTTAAAATTGGTTTCTTAAATACTAAAACAAGGATGAATTTTTACTTAAAAAAATTTCCCTACTTTTCCCCTAGACATAATTTGTTTTAAAAAATCATCTAACAGAGGGATTCCTGAGTGGCTGAGTCGGTTAAGCTTCCAACTCTTGGTTTCTGCTACTGTCATGATCTCGGGGTGGTGGGATGGAGCCCCACATCCAGCTCCATGCTCGGCGCAGTCTGCTTGGGATTCTGTTCCTTCCCCTTGCTCTCCCGACCCCGGACATGATCTCTCTCTCTCAAATAAATAAATAAATCTTTAAAAAAAAAATCATCTAATAGAGGAACCATGATATCTTCTCAAACAGTCTTTTTAATGCAATATCAAATTATATTGTAATCTAGTGGCAAAATAACACTGAATTATAATCAACTCTCAATATATACATATATATTCCAAAAATGTATAAACTCTTAATATATTTAATGAAGTTCAAGTAGCAGTCATTTTTCCGATGTCTCCCAAAAATGAATTGATCATGTTGATTGCTGGTCTGGGGGGGGGGAATTTCATTGATTAATTTAAAAGTAGTATATATGGTGGGCTTGACTTTTCTTTAATAAGTGTAGTGGGAGAAAATAATTTCTATAAGAATCATTTTTAATTACCAAAGACACTATAACCTAGTTATTTTTATTCTTAGCAAGGACCCCATTTTAAATTAAAATATTTTAATTTTACAGTGAAAATAATTTATAAAATCAGATATAATTTATCAGATAGTTTATTATGTAACAAAAATGCCCTTTGTCAAATACATCATTGTCATCTCTTAAAACAGTTTCCAAAAATGCCCTTTCCAAAGTAATTTGTATGCAGAATGCATGGATCTATTGTATATAAAAGCTTTCATCTCACATAATCTAAAAAAATATGAAATTTGGTTAACAAATTTTTTACTTTTTTACATGATCCCTTAAATTTATCCGAGAAGAGGTATTTACAAACTATGGATAAAATCTGTTTTTTAATATTGTCACTTACTCACAACAAATGACTTCTTTTCATAAATTTCATTGTTAAAAATAAACAGGGCACCTTTTAAAATTCTTGTCAAAGGTGACTGGCCAATGCAAGGGTTGCAAATAACAGGAGGTGAAAGGGTGATTAGAAAGCAATGGAGAATAGATTATGAAATGCTATTATATATAGATATAGATATATATTACTCTCTTTAATTCTATTTTGTGATTAAAGGAAAGAAAAACCGGGGAGGAATAAAATTAAGAGAATGCTATAGACTGAATATTTCTCCCGAAGTATGGGTGTTGAAATCCTAACCGGCAATGTTGTGATATTAGGAGGTGGGGCCTTTGGGAGGTAATCAGGTCAGCTAGGTGGAGCACTCTTCAATGGAATCAGTACACTGAGGAAAAGAGACATGAGAGTTCACTCTGGCTCTCTGCCACTATATGAGGATACAGTGAGAATATGGCCATCTATGAACCAGGCCCTCTGGATGTTCCA
Organism: Mirounga leonina; assembly: GCF_011800145.1. Taxonomy (NCBI): domain Eukaryota; kingdom Metazoa; phylum Chordata; class Mammalia; order Carnivora; family Phocidae; genus Mirounga; species Mirounga leonina. Next base: position 33,385,889 of record NW_023270807.1, read on the forward strand.
GCACCTTGATCTTGGACTTCCAGCCTCCAACGCTATGAGAAATAAATGTCTGTTATGTAAGCTATCCAGTCTATGATAATTTGTTATAGCAGCCCTAGCTAAGATAGAGATAAAGAGGATATAAAAAGAGAGGTCGTGATCTCAGGGTCCTGGGATTGTACCCCATGTTGGGCTCCCTGCTTAGCGGGGAGTCTACTTCTCCCTCTCCCTCTGCCATTCCCCACTCCTCTTGCTGTCTCTCAAATAAATAAATAAAACCTTAAAAAAAAAAGAGTAAAGACAGAATGAGGGCCTTAAGTTCTGTGGAATGTTGATTAAAGGTAAGCTGTTCAGATCACACTTATTCGTGGCACGCAGGAAAAGTTGTTTCTTTTCAAAAAGTGATCAGCTGGTTAGCTACTATAACAATTCAGTCCTTACACATGGAAAAGCTTTCTTGAAATAGGGCTAATGTAACCATCAGAGTTGAACTGTGATGGATCATGTTCTGTACATAGCACAGCAGGGTCTCAGTATGACCTGCGATGGGGGCAGGAGTGATGAGCCATGAGCTGTTCTGAGCAGTAACATCTCACATAGAGTCACTTTTAACTCATGGACTGGAGATTTCTACTTTTTATCTTGATCAAGATTTATGGGGAAATAAGTGCAGGAAATGTCAAGCCCATCCCTGAGGTAATAATTTATAGTTTTTGTTCAAGATTTTCATTTCATAGCATCCAAACATTGTTCTTAATATTAAATAAAATATTTTCACATGTAAAATTAATGATAGCATTTATGTACTTAGTGTCCCCTCCCTTCCAGAGAATATCCCTATCATTTTCTGTGAAGCAGTCAGTTGGTTTCACAGTTTTTCTGGATCTTTTTGGACATTTGTAGGCATGTTCTGAATAGCAATGACTTCCCAACAATTGCCCCTGAAATAAGTTGGAAACAATTTCTAGCAACTGTTATTCCCTCAATAATTCTTCAGATTCCTGAATTGGTATTAATTAGCTCTTAGCTGTTACCACAATAATACTGGATAATAGATTACCTAATCCCCAGGAGCATTCAGGAAACATGTATTTCTTCTTCACACATGGGTTAGGGCCAGTTGAAATTTTGGTGATCTAGGCTGTCCTCAGCAAGGTGTGGCTTTAAGTTGCATATTTGATCTAAGTGGGCTGTACCTTTCTTTCATCTTGCTTGGACCAGAAGCTACGTGAGGCATTGTCTTCTCATGGTAAAAGGCAGAGTAAATGTGCCAAAGTCCAACCAGGCAAGAACATTTTAACCATCTGCTTATGTACTTCTGTGAACATTCTACTGGTCAGAGCAAATCACATGGGCAAGCCTAACATCAATGAGGAAAAATATATATATTCTTTGATTCTAGTGGGAGGTTCTGCACAGTCAATGTGGAATATGGCGTAGCTGTGGAAAAAAGTGGGGAACTGGGAACAATTATGCAGTCTGTCATGCTTCACCTTCTAGATCACAATTACATACCTTCCACACACAAAGTACCTTAATTCTTTTTTTTATTATTTTTATTTATTTATTTGACAGAGAGAGACACAGCGAGAGAGGGACCACAAGTAGGGGGAATGGAAGAGGGAGAAGCAGGCTTCCCATGGAACAGGGAGCCCGATGTGGGGCTCCATCCCAGGACCCTGGGATCATGACCCGAGCCAAAGGCAGATGCTTAACGATGGAGCCACCCAGGTGCCGCACAAAATACCTTAATTCTAATAATCTCCTTTTCCCAGGCATCCTAAAATTGTCATTAATTTATGGAGTCAGTTTCAAAGTCCAGGATTTTTTGATTTATGTCAGTTCTAGATGCAGCCTCTCCTGATCTGAAACCTTGTGAATTTAAGAGACAAGTTGTCTAATCCTCCCCCATGACAAACAATCTCCCAACACATAATTGTGAAATAGGGACATGGTAGCCACAGTGAACACTTCATTTAAAAAAAAGGTGACAATGAGAGGCACATTGCAGTCACTGGTCCATAGTAATTCTGAAACCCCAAGGCATGAACGTTGCCAGGTCTCCCTATCCTGGAGAAAGGGAATATCCTTTGATCAGGTACTGATTCTGCTCTCTGGGAATTAGCTAAATAGGGAACGAGGTTGTATCAACTCTTCTTTTGGTGAATGTATTCGGAAGCATCAAGATTTTTAAGACAAGGAAAGAAAAAACTTTCCTTTTTAATTTATTTTTGACTTTTTTTTCTTCTTTAATCTTCTATGACATAATTACAGATGTCTCTAGATTCATAAAGGTCTCAATGATATGTATACATATTCTTTACTTTATGAAAAATTATTTTATTTTTTGACGAGGTAATATATTTTAATGACCCAAACATCAAAAAGTGTACAAAAGGTATAGAGTGAACCATCTACCTCCCAGTATGTTCCCATTTTTCTTCTTTTTTTCACACAGAATTGTAATACACTATAAGTATTATGCAGTGTTCCTTTTTTCACTTAATGTATCTTACAGATTTTCCCACATCAGTACAGAAAGAACTCTCTCATGACTTTTTAGAGCTGTGTATTATTTCATTTAATGGATATACCATGGTTTTTAATTAGTTTTCCATCAAAGGACAGTTACAGCAGTCCAGATGTTTGGCTATTACAGCTAATGTTGCAATAAATAATCTTGTATGCCTGCTTCATTAGTATATTTGGAGGAAAAAAACTCAAAAGTGGAAATGTTGAGTCAAAGGGTTTATGAGTATGTAATTTTGAAAGAAACTACCAAATTGTCTTTGATGGAATTTCTAACAATATTACTCCCACCAGCAATATGGAGAGGGCTTCTTTTTCTATGGCCCTGTCAATAGTATGTTAGCAAACTCTTGGAATTTGGCCAATTTCCTAAGTGAAAAATGAAGTTGCATTTCTTTTATTATGAGGAAGAACTTATTTCATGTATTTAGGAGCTATTTGTATTTTTTAGAATTTACATTAACTGTTCTTAGACTGTGACCAAGTTTCATTGGGTTGCTAGATTTTGTCTTATTGCCTTAAATAGATAGTGGGTAAATGAGTATTTTGTAGGAGCTGCATGTATACCAAGGAAATTAGTCCTTTTTAAAAGGTTACTTGAATTGTAAATATTTTTCATATGTACTGACTTTCTTTATAGTTGTTTAAAAACTATTTAGAATTTTATTTGTTTTTATCATATGGCCTAATTTATCAATTTTTCTTTTATGGTTTCTAGATTTTGTATAACAGAAAAGCCTTTCTCTACTTTAAGGTTATAAAAAGAATTCTCATATCCTTTCTTGTGCTTTTACTATTTTGTTTTATTACATTTAATCTGATCCTTTCAAAAAAATTTTTGGTGTATGTGTAAGATAGAGATCTAACTTTTTATCCTTATGGTTACCTGGTTTTCTCAATACCACTTACTGTATAGTCCATCTTTTCTCCCTGAATATGAAATGCCACTTTTATCATATACCAAAATTCTGGTTTTTTAGAGTCTATTTCTGAAGCTTATTTTTTCCTTAAAGTCACATCTCTGTTCTTGTAATAGTTCCATATTAGTTTCATTACTGAGGCTTCATGGTGTTTTATGTGGTAGAGTTACTCATTCCTCTTTCTTGTTTCCAGAATTTTCCTGGATGTTCTTGTTTATTTATTTTTCTATATAAGCCTTAGAATAATTGTATTTCATTCTGGAAAATAAATATTGATTTCTTTTGGGATGCCATTGCATTTACAAATTAGCTTTCAGAAGATGAATGTCTTTATGGTGTGGTTCCTATCCAAGAATATGGTATGTGTTTCTATTTGTTCATGTTGTCTTTTTTGTCCTTTAGAAGCATTTTTAAAGCCTTCTCCATGTGGTCCTCATAAATTTCTGATTAAGTGCTTTTCTTTCTGATTCTTTGTATGGCTTAGCATATGTGATGCTGAGAAGGAAGGACTTGCTAGCTGTTTCAATCCTAGCTCTACATCCAGATTCCTGTGGAACTAGAAGAAACAGATAATGTAGTAAAAAAGCATATGAAAGTTTTAAGTGCAAATGAGGGGACAGGTGGGAAAGTGTAGCATACCTGGTGCTAACTAGCTTCTGTCATCCTATCCAATGAAGCCACCAGATTTGTCTGGCACACACAGCATGGGAAAAGCACAATGTACGTAGAAGGGCCGCAGAAGGTAGAACAGTTGTCATTTAGAAGTGGATCTAAGAATTTTTATCAATTAGACTTAGCTGCATGTAATAGCTATCCCAAATAACAGTGACTTTAAACTTAGATAGATGTTTGTTTTTATCTCCTATACATGAGTTCTGGGTGTTGGCACTCCAGCCCCAGTGTAGTCATTTCATAAACATCAGTGATCCAGTCTCCTTATTTCTTTTTCTGCTTCTATCTTTAGTGTGTGGTTTCTATCTTCAAGTTTGCCTCTCAGTTCAAGATGGCTAAAGAAGCTTTTGCCAAACTGCACATTTCAGGCATGAGGACAAAGAAGGAGGAGCAGGGCAAAAAGTGAGCCACCAAGCTAAGCCAACCCTCTTTTAAAACCTCACTTCTCTCACTTCCCCCTCCTTATCTGTACAAGGGTCTGCCCTCAAGAATATAGAGAGTCTGTTACTAAGAAGAAGGGGAAAATGGCTTTCAGGAAAGCAACTTCCAGTCCCTGCCACAACAAGAACATTTTTGCATTTTCTCCTCAAAGTGCAGTGAGAAAGGAGAAGGAAAATCCCAAGAGGAAAAATAGGAAAGTGAAAAAAGTGAGTGCAGTTTGATTATTTTTTACATTTTAGGATCATTTAAAACAACCCAGTGTTCAGCAAACTCTGAACTGGAAATCGCTGCTTTGGCCCTTTAGTTTTTCAGCTCTGAAATGTTTTCAAGAGGAATTGGGTCACATGTTCTCTTTTTCTTCTTTAGACTTGAGGAACCTCAGTAAGGAGTTAAAATATAATCCACAAAGGACACAGTTTGTACAGGGCTCACAAAGATGATTAAAACATGGTCTCTGCCTTTGGATTCAGAGGGCTTCCAGAAAATATAGATGGCATTTTTTTCTTTTTGGAAGCCACTAGACTGATCGGGGAGTTAGAAGCAGCTTTCTGAGGGGGCCTGAGGGAAAGTGTGGGTAGGTGTGGGAGGGTGTTTCTTATCCTGTGGGTCTTGTAGTAGGGCTGTAAGAGAGGTGGGGTGCTGGAAGGGAGATGGAGAACATAAAATGTATTACTTACAATCTGGGTGAAAAAGTTTGAAACATAGCTTAGAGGGCAAAAATAATCTGTCGATGCAAGAGGACTGAGGACACTGACCCTCCAAGTCCTTCGGATCCAAAACAGCCTCTGGCACCTGAAGCCTCACTCACCTGAAGGAGAAGTTCTGGGGCTGCTTTCAATTCTCAGAGGCTTCATTCTGTTATAAAAAGCAGATATTTTTGTGTGTAATATAATTTTATTCTTTAAATGACTATAAATATACCAAAATGTTACATTAAATTTTAGGTTCTCAATTGTAGCCATTTAAGATTTTTCAATATATCCAAAACAGTATACAAATAAGTGGTAAGACTTTCAATTCACATATTTCTTAGAATATCTTATTTTTCTTCACTTTTTTTTTCTTTCTGCTCTTGTATTGGATTTATTATGTTACTTCCCATGGTAAACTATAAGAACTTGTGTGGTCGCATGGAAAAAAAATATTTTTAAAAGGAATTAGGGCAACCAAGATGTCTATCAGTAGGTAGCCAAGGTATCCTTCAGTTAACTGTAGTACATGCTGACACCAGAATATTATTCACTGTTAAAAAGAAACGAGCTATCAAGCCATAAAAAGGCACGGAGGAAAGTTAGGTGCATATTACTAGGTGAAATTTCCAATGTGAAAAGGCTACATACTGTATGATTCCAATTATATGACATTTTGGAAAGGCAAAACTATACAGACACTAAAAAGATCAATGGTTGCTAGGGGTTGCAGGGAGGGAAGGATAAATAGGCAGAGCAGAGGATTTTTAGGGCAGTGAAACTTCTGTATGTTACTGTCATGATGGATACATGACATTATACATTTATCAAAACCTACTGAATGTATAACACCAAGAGTGAACTTTAATGTAAACTGTGGACTTCTGGGGATAATGATGTGTCAGTGTAGGTTCATCGATTGTAACAAATGTATCACTCTGGGGGGTGATGTTAATAGTGGGGGAGGCTGTACGTATGAGCAAAGCCTATAATAGGAAATCTCTGCTTTCTGCTCAATATTGCTGTAGACCTACAGCTGTTCTAAAAAAATAAAGTCTATTTAAAACATTTTAAAAAGAAATTGGGATTAATATAAGAACTGCAAGAGTGTATAATTGTGGGGAATTACTGAAAGCAGTTCTCCATTGGATAATTCCATGGAGTAACTCTGCTGAAAAAGCCTGACACTAGGTGGTACATCTGAGGGACTGAAGCCACCATTTGTGATGTGTTATATGGGACCAATAAATAAGACACAAGAGAAAACATGTAAACTTTACCACATCCTGTTCTATCAGTGGCCTTGCCACTGCTCACTTCGGTTTTACTCTGCTTAGTCTCTGCTGCTTCTGAACTTCTTTCATTTCATAACGGAAACTCTGAGTCTTTGCTGCTTTACAAAATTTTATTTTTAAACTTACTCTTTCTTAGGAATGATAATATAGACACCACTCTTACAAACACAACATTTAAAGAAACTCACAGCCCCCTAAATAATTTGTTTCTCTATCAGAGAAGGCAACAGAGCTACAGATGGTATGTTCAGTGAGCCGAGAACTTAGGCCTGAGAAGCTATTAATTCTCACAGCAGCTCTTCTACTAACGACTTTATGGTCCCCGGAATTGATGTCATTCAGAGTCTGCTTCATACACAATAAATCTTTAAAATGAGAAAAATAAAATTAACTCTTGTATTTTAAGAATATTTACAGCACTATAAGCCTAAGCTATTGTATTAGTAATCGATTGTATTAGTAATCTATTACAATGTAACAAATTACCACAAACGTAGTGGCTCAAAACAACATAAACTTATTATCTCACAGTTTGTGTGGGTCAGATGGTAGGCACAGCTTATTTGGGTTCTCTGCTCTGGGTCTCACGTGATTGAAATCAAGGTGTGGGCCACCAAAATACTGAAGTACTTACCAGAGAAATAGTTTTTCTAAATTTTTATTACAGTAGTCCCATAGCCTCCTCAGTAAGTTTCAGTGTCTTCGCTGGATATAATAGCATCTGTAGAAGGCCACCCTAGTTTTTTCATTCCAATTATCTTCAGTTAAGAAATATTTATTGAGGGGCACCTGGGTGGCTCCTAGTGTCCTGGGATCAAGCCCTACATCAGTTCCCTGCTTAGCAGGAGAGTCTGCTTCTCCCTCTCCCTCCCCCCGGCTCATGCTCTCTCTCACTTGCTCTCTAAATAAATAAATAAATAAATAAATAAATAAATAAATAAATAAATAAGAAATATTTACTGAATACCTCTTATTCGCACTTCAAGGCACTAGAAATACTAGATGAATAAGAGGACCTTATCTTAGGAAATGAATGATCTAGTAGTGAAGCAGATTGGGGAAGGATGTTAAGGGAGACCAAGCCTGAATCATTTTGAGAAGAGGAAAGAAACTCAGAGTAACCGCCAAGATCAATTGTCTTGATCCTACAACTAGTGAGTAACTGGAAATTCTCTGCAAATGATAAATTTGTCATGGGCAGCTGTTGTAGTCTGTGAAGTAGAGTCTATGAATCAGTCTGCAGAGGTCATCTGAGTTCATAAAGCCTGTTACGGACTTCATGGCCAAAATGAGATTCTCAACCAAGTATAAGCAACGGTTTTATGACAGTGTTTGTAGTTGGAAGATACAGCCATGTTCACCCAGCGCGTAAGGAGATGAAATTCTGAGAGAGGATCAGAGGGCAGGTGAAGACTTTTCCAAACACAGTTTTGCAAATGGAAGGAGTGTAGGAGGTAGAAGAGTATGCTGAAAGCTTCAGCAAGCTACTGGTGCCATCTTATACCTTGAACTCTAGGTAGAACCCCAGAGATTTTAGCTGCTAACTTCTGTCAGCTCTTGTGTTCTTGTCCAGTTCTTTCCCCTCTCCTCTAATTGTGATTGATGCTGGAATTGAGTATCTCTCAGAATGGAAACCTAGGAATTGTTCCAAGATTTTTGGTGATGATGGAGGTCATGGTCCAGGGCTTACAGTATAATGAAACTTGTAGCTGAAGTAACACTAAAGGGCTTTCTCTTTGGAAGGACTTAAAAATATGAGGATGACATTGGTCACCTGTAAGTTAGGGAAGAGAGTATCTGATGGGAGTTTGGGTGGAGTCAGTGATCTACTTGTCTTTTCTCTGAGAGTGGGAGATAGAATCCGGATGTTCAGGAAAATTGAGTTGGCAATCAGGTGAACCTTGCCTGGCTTGAAGTTGGATGTAAGATTGTCCAGTAATGTGTTCTCAAAGGGAGCTCCATTGTTAAGGTCTCAAAAGTCACATGAGATCACATAATATTTCCTTTCCTGTGACCTTTCTGATGTTAATAGTGGGGGAGACTGTACGTATGAAGATTATGGTCTTTATGGTCTTCATACATTATAAAGCCACAAAATTAAACTTAGTTTATCCCATGCAGCTGAAGTAGGAATTAAAGAACTCTTTAGGAAGACTTACAGATGTAAGAAAAAAACAAAACCCAAGCAGATACATTTGCTGAAGCAAATCTTTAAAGGGTGCCTCAGGAAAGAATGGGAAATGTGGCAGTTGCTAGAGAAGCAGACAAACCTAACTCCGTTATCCTCTAACTCTGAAGGATATGATCTTCTGTTTTAGTTTTAGGGGCAACTTAATACCATCTGGTTAAAGAACTGTGCCACACCCTCACACCCCACCCTTCTCCCACCCCACTCTCTCATGCCCTGCCATTCAGCCCATAACTGCCCATGGCTCTCAACTACTTTTATACAGTAAGGAAGAACTGAAGGTTCCTGGCCTGTGAGTGAATTTTAGACTTGGTTGTCAAATAATCTAGAGTGATCTGGGTTGGGGTGCAGGGTGAGTAATGAAATCTCCCTAGGGGTAGAGTAATGGTGCAAGGCTGATTAGCAGATAGCTTCAGTATCCTTCATTGTAATAGGCTATTTGAATATTTAATGCAACACAGTTCAAGGATCACCAGAGAATTTGTATTTCTCTTAAAACTCAGTGCAGTAAAACCTCCCTTGTATAATAGATGTTGTTGTAATGCAATCTTGGAAGTAGTTTTCAAGTTCATAGGGTTGCAAAAGTTCTACTTGATCTGTTCACATATACAAATGTGACTTTCCCTGCTCCTCTTTCTACTGCTATTTATATCAGCTGTCCTACAGATCAGCTTTCTTTGCAGTATCTGATATAAATAACCACAGTTCTCTAAGTACGATCTGCTCAAGATTTCCAGGTAGTTCATGGACTGATATCTGGTTATTTATATTTATGATTTGGTGGTGATATGCTTTTGTTACTAATATAAAATACTTTTCATTTAAATGCAGTAACCGTTATACCTGAACTCAATGATCTTATTAAAAAGCTACTCTTCCCAATGAGCAGGTAAGCTGAGTTTGGACACTGCAGGGACATTTAGAAACAAGTAGCAGTGGTGGTCTTTTTAGGCCATGCCCTTGAGATGGAATTTTCATCAGAGACTTCAAATGAAATCCAAATGCAGAAATGAACATAACATACTCAGTAGAATGCAGCTGTCTGATTTGCCCCAAGTCTGAGGATATCTTTCAGACTTAAGGAGTATAAGCGTCTGCTTATTTCCATGCCCCTTACACTGTAACTAAAAGAAACCTGAAATATTCCTGTTTCTTTGAAAAAAAAATCAGTCAACAAAAGCTGGAATATAAAACTCTTTTTAGGGTGAGACCAACCAATAATGTTTTTATCTTGAAATTGTCCATGTTAAAGGCTTCTGCACAAAATTCTTCAAAAGCATTTGTTCATTTTAACCATTTTAGTCGTATTTTGACCTGAATGCACTCTTGACTTTTAGGTAATGTTGCAGCAGTCATTAGAAGATTTAAAGACCAGTGCGCCTGGGTGGCTCAGCTGGTTAAGCGTCTGCCTTCGGCTCAGGTCATGATCCCAGGGTCCTAGGATCGAGCCCTGTGTCTGGTTCCTCAGTGGGGAGCCTGATTCTCCCTCTCCCTCTGCTCCTCCCACCCTTCTTGTGCTCTTTCTCTCTGTGTCAAATAAATAAAATCTTAAAAAAAGATTTGAAGACCAAAGTATGGGAAGAAGTGTAAATGTATACATAAAAGCATTATTAAGTAAGCTATAGTTTTTCTCTACTGGTTATAAGTCCAAATATTATTAAATCCAATTAATGAAATCTTTAATAATATAAATAATGCATTTTATTAAGCAATTTTTCATTATTTTAGTCATTAAAATATAATTTAATTATGTTAATAGAATTTTAATGGAATTTAATCTAACATTACCATGCAGCTTCAGAATTTGAATTTTTAAATAAATTTGTAGTAAATACAAACCCATTTTATTTTTATTTTTCATTATACAATATAATGGATGAAAACAGAACATAATGGCAATTTCACAAATTCAATTTATTAACATCTCTATTGGTAACCATACCAATATTATGCTGCAATAAACATACGCCCTCTCAAAATCCAGATCCTGTCCTTACTATTAGGACAATGATTATATTCACATTGTATCTATTACAAACAACTTATAAAGGAAAGAGTGCTGGACTGGATTCAACTCTCTAGTTTGTATTCTTACCAGATCTGTAGCACTAAGCCTTAGCTTTCCATTTGGTGAACTAGTAATTCTAATCTAAACCTTGCCTATTTTATGGAGAAGTATTAACTGAGATGAAAATAAAGTATTGGATGCAATGTGAATTTTTGTTATTGTATCTCTCATGATAGGCTAGGTTTTGCTGCAGTAACAAAAGAAAAACAAAGTCCTAAATCTCAGTGACTTGAATCATGGAAGCTTATTTCCCTCTCATGCTTCACATCCACAGGAGTTGGGCTCATTGTAATCCCCGTGAGACTCAGGCTAAGGCATGCTCCATGCTAATATGTGCTTCCACAATCACTAGGTAAGGAGAAAGATGCAGATGGATCACTCACTGGCACTTAAAACTTTCTCCCAGAAATGACAGCCAATTATGCTCACATTTCATTGGCCAGAGCAAGTCACGTTGCCATACCGAACTTCAGAGTCAGATGAGAGAGGAAATACAAATATCTATATCTACATCTATATCTATATTTATATCTATGTCTATATCTGTATCTCTGTAATAAAAAGTAGGAAGAAAGACAGAGGGACACCATCCCTGCTGAGGAATCCTACAGCTACACTGGGGAAGATTTTTGGAAGAACATGAGTTAAGAATAGGCTATTGAAAAATGGGAGGGTCATGGATTTATGGAGAGGAAGTGATGAACTAAAATACAGAGAAAAAAATTCGTCACAGAAATTCTGATTTGGGGGCTGTTCTTAATGAGTACATTTATATTGTTTTTGTGAAAATATCAAGACATTTTAATCTAATGACTCAGCTTTTCTGTGTCTGTTTCTCTCGCACTTTATCTTATTGCTTTGCCATTTAAAAGTCTAGCAATGAGAGAAATTTTGGAGACTATGTGCATTTCTATGTGCTCAATCACTCTTTAAAACTGAAAAGATCAGTTAGGAAATCATTGGGTATTCCATACTTCTTTTGTCACCTGTAATCACTTAATTGCTTCAGTTGTGCTCTCCAGACTTAGCAATTCATTATAGTATCGGATCAATACAAGATTACATGATTATATTAAGTAATTATATGTATGTAACTTTCACACTCACTGCAATTTCTGGGAGCCACTGCCAGTGTTCAACATTGTCATTCAATCATGGCAGTGGTCAAGGCTAGGATACTTGTAACTTCATTTTCCTAAATTTTAGCCTTATATTAGAATATTGCAGCCATGCTGTCTTTATATTTTTTTAAGATTTTTATTTATTTGAGAGAGAGAGATTGAGAGAGAGAGTGCACATGAGAGGGGGGAAGGTCAGAGGGAGAAGCAGATTCCCTGCATAGCAGGGAGCCCGATGCGGGACTCTATCCAGGGACTCCAGGATCATGACCTGAGCCGAAGGCAGTTGCTTAACCAACTGAGTCACCCAGGCGCCCACAGCCATGCTGTCTTTAAACTGAGTTTTTTTACTTCGGAATTAAAGCAACTTTTTGAGACAGAAATTAGGTGTCACCTGATGCCAATCGTCGTGAATTTCCAACTCTTTTTAAAGGAGGTGGTTATATTCATCTTCTAGGACTGCCATAACAATTACCACAAACTGGGTGGTTTAAAACAACAGAAATTTATTCCTTCACAGTTCTGGAGGCCAGAAGTCTGAAATCAAAATGTCAGAAGGTCATATTTCCTCTGACAGCTCCAAGGAAGAATCCTTCCTTGCCTCTACCTAGCTTCCTGTGGTTCCCAGCAATCTTGGGCATTCTTTGGTTTACAAGTGCATCACTGCAATCTGCCTCTGTCATCACATGGCTGTTTCCCCCATCTCCCCTGTGTACCCCTGTGTTCCTGGCTCCAGTTGTTTCTCTCTTTATAAGGACACCATTCATTAGATTCAGAGCCCAACTATAATCCAGTGTGACCTCATCTTAACTATATTATATATGTAAAGACTATTTCCAAATAAGGTCACATTCACAGGTACAGTAAGTTAGGATATCAACATATCTTTGGGGAGGGGACACAATTCAACCTACAATAGTGATATTAATGAAACTTTTCTGTAAATCTGTGGCAAAATTCTGTGGAATACCTCCCCTCTCTGCCCCAAAATATATGACATATACTAATTTCACCAAGATCATTCCCTTTGCTTCTGATAGCCACTTTATTTAAAAGTCTGCGTTATTGTTTACTTGCCCTAAGACCTGGCTCCTTGGTATCAGCTCTTCTCTTTCTCTTGATTTTCTCAGTGGGACTTGTCAAACATCTACCTTATTTCTAAAAGCATTGGGAGGCAGTTCAGATGAACCAGAGTAGACATGCCAGTGATCAAGGGTGAGTCACTGTTTCCCCCTTCTGTCAGGGATCTGTTGACAGATACTAATGGTAGCTGTCATTGAACTAAATATGAAGCAACGGTAAAAGAAAACAAGGTTTGCACTGCTTTTAACAAAGACACTTAGAATTGTTTCTCCTTGCTCTTCAACAACTACCTCGGACACATTTAGCTAAATGCTTTTTAAAAATCTAAGCAGAATCTTGGATCACCATCTTTTTTTTCAAAGTAATATTAATGTAATTTTGAGTACAAGAATAAGGAAAAAACGTTAGAAATTTCCATTTCGGGTAATAAATTGAGATCCAATGTAACACCCTTTTATATTACACTATATCAAACTAATACATACCATGTTACATAGACCTATAGTAGTTGCCCAAAGTGATAAAATGACTTGATTCTACCTAACAGAACTGCAAATCCTTTTAATTATAGTAACAAAAGATGATATGTTGTATTGTAACCCTTGTCTAGAAGAAGAAAAGGGTATGGATTTTGAGGTCTCTTAAGGATTATATGATTTTGTAATTCTAATATTTACCTGTCCCTAGTTCAAAGGTTTATAACCTAAGGTCCAGAAGTTGGATAGAAAAAGATACATCTTTATTTTCACTAACTATGATATTTGATACATTCTTAATTATGAATGTAAGCAACAAACCATTGTATCATTGGCCACAAATAGAAATCATAGATTATTTTTTTATTTCATTTTATTTATTTTTTTAAGTAGACTCCACACCTAGCAGGGCTTGAACTCATGACCCTGAGATCAAGACCTGAGTAGAGATCGAGTCGGACGTTTAACTGACTGAACCACCCAGGCACCCCCATAGAATTTTTTTAAATATCTCATCATTTGTACTCATCACTACTTCAAAATTATGTTAGCTACGAGACATGATACTAGACCTTTTTATTTAGTGCTTTAATAAAGAATGATTTTAGGGGTGCCCGGGTGGCTCAGTCAGTTAGGCGTCTGCCTTCGGCTCAGGTCATGATCCCAGGGTCCTGGGATTGAGCCCCACATCGGGCTCCCTGCTCAGCAGGGAGCCTGCTTCTCCCTCTCCCACTCCCCCTGCTTGTGTTCCTGCTCTCGCTAGCTCTCTCTCTGTGAAATAAATAAATAAAATCTTTAAAAAAAATGAATTTAATGTTTTGTTAACTGTTTTTATGTAATTATTTTTCATTGTAATATCTTTATTTTCTACATTTTAAAAATGGTTCTTCAGGTTCATGGACTGCCAAAATGGCCTATGACACAAAAACAGAACCTCTGTGCTAGTTTTAGTACCTTCTATTTCACCATAACAGGTTAAACAGCAGGCTCAAATGTCAGCATTAAATAGTGCAACTTCATTTCTTTTTCAGTCAACTAATTTATTCATCATCTGAATTTTTTTAGAATATTATGATACATAACATTGGACTACATGACTTATGGTACAAGGTTATAAAAATGGAAGTATAATATAATTCCTATTCTCAGTGATATCATAATCCAGTTAGCTACATAGCACATGAATTGCCATTGTTTGTATATCTTAAAATAATAACATATAAGGCTTTTAAAAATGTTTTCCAAATGCTGTCCTATATAATACGAATTGGTTAGACACCATCAACAGGGTTGTTAAATTGGTAGAGTAAGATCAGACCAGTTTATAAGGAAAGAAGTGACTTTCCCTTAAAGCAGAGAGAGATGAGGTAAGAAAAGGGTCAACTCTTCCAAACTGTAGTTCAGAAGGACTATCATTGCACATCACTGTTTCCTTAGAAAAATCCTACATTAGAAAATCCTGTCTTTTCTAGTGTCTAGTCTACACATTTCTTAAAAGTATAAATTAGTTGGGACGCCTGGGTGGCTCAGATGGTTAAGCGTCTGCCTTCGGCCCAGGTCATGATCCCAGGGTCCTGGGATCAAGCCCCACATCAGGCTCCTGGCTCAGCAGGGAGCTTGCTTCTCCCTCTCCCTCTGCCTTTCTCCCTGCTCATGTTCTCTCTCTGTCTCTCTCTCTCTCTCTCGCTGTGTGTCTTTGTCTCCAATGAATAAATAAAGTATTTTAAAAAGATACATTTAGAAAAAAAAAGTATAAATTAGCTTATTAGAAATAAAATGGGCTTGAGGACCTCAGAAAGAGCAAAGAGGAAGAAGGGGAATGATTTTGGGGTTGGGAAAGTAGTTGCTGTCTATGAACTTTGATACAATTAATGTGCAGTTGTTTTCATTTCAACTTTTTTCTAAGTGCAAATACTCACAAAAACTAGGAAAAAAGATAGAGGCGAGCTGAGATAAGCCCAGCCTGCCTTCCATATCACCGGGTTGATTGTAACCTTCCTGTAAAGAAACTATCCCTAGAGTTCTTTTTACTCAAGAGTTGTTTTTATAGACCAACAGCTTGTTTGAGCATTACTTGGCAGCCTGTTATAAATGAGAATCTTGAGCCCCAACCCGAGACCTACTGAATCAGAATCTTCATTTTCGTGAGATCCGTGAGTGGTTTGAATGTACATTAAATTTTGAGAAGCAGTGATGACTTTAAGTTCAACTATAATAACAGAGAATATTAAATTCCTACACCTCACTCTTTCAAGGTTTGAGTTTTTAGCTGTTGTTTGTGTCTTCACCAGGAGAGATGAGACCCATATTAATAAAAATGCATTTAATAATTAGTTTGGGTGAAAATCTCATTAAGTCAGGCAAATGTTCCTGAAGAGCTTGTAAACAGATTTTCATAATGGAGAGCACAGTGTATTAGAAAAACCAGCCCCTGTTGAGACCACAAACTTGCCAAGAGAGCTCAGTGAATGTAAGTGGTAAATATGTTTAGAGGGAGCAAGAAGGCCCAAGTATTGCATTTAGGCAAATCATAAGTGCATGGTGTGCCAGGGAAAATTAATGTTTTTCCCGCACCAGGTCTGACATGTTCACACATGAATGTATTTCATTCAGAAAAAGTAAAGGCTCTAGAGTGGCACAGTCTGGTTTTATGAGAAACAGATGTGTCATGGTTCACCCACTCCCTGACCACCTGTGGTTTCCCCATGACTCAACTTTCTTGAATAAAGGGAGTTAACTCTTGGATCTTGAACAAATTCTAAATTGCATATTTATTTTCTTCCTCCTCATATTTCTCTTCACTGCTCATTGCCATGACAGAACCTTACAATTCAGAGACATTTGAATAAACTACAAAAAGAATTTTCAACATTCTAAAGCATTTTCATTTAAAGGCAAGTCCTTGTTCTGATATTTAGATTGAGGTTCTATTAAAAGTTCAAACAGAATACCAACTTATCCAGCCAATTAGAAAGAGTGATTTTTGTTTATAATTTAAAGCCATCTGGTTATGGGTTGTTTTTACTTACTGCTAGTTTTTTAGTTGAGGGCAGGAATTATTCTCATTCAGAAATACACTGTAGATGCCATTGGTCAATCACCTAATTCTCAGCTACCCCATTCATGGAATAATGTGGCAAATTAAAATTATTAATATTCTGTAAACCTTAGTACCTGCTATTAAAACTTACCCTAAACCACTTGCTCCAATTGCTCACAAGTAGCCAAAAGGAAGGATTTGAACTTTATTACATTTTATTTCTCCTGCCATACTCTGCTTTCCATTCAACATAAAATCGGCAGAGAAACGGTCCAAACATAGGTAGGTGAATGGAAAAATACAAGATACAAAAAAGCCCACATAGGGAACAGTGACAATATTTTTTAAATATTTTTATTTCCATTTACATAATCTATTTAGGGTTGTTTTTGACATACCATCGAGGTATTTGGTTTTCCTTTTCACAGAATATTTTTTATTTATTTCAGAAAGCATTATCTAATTAAAAGCAAACATATAAATTAATGTGGGCTGTCAAAGAAGTACTCACCATTCATAGTCAAATTACAATTAACAACACTTCCCAAAAAAGCAAAACCTTTTTTTGAAACCTGTAATTACCTCGTTGTTTATAATTTTAAAATTGAAATGCAAAGAACATGGATTTAAATTCCATAAAATCTTGGTCTGTATATCTTGCTATCAAAATACTATCCAAAATAGCAAATGGTAAATTTTATGTACTTTTTTATAAATGGAGAAACATAAGTGACAAAAAAGCAAATAACCTGAACGCAATGTGAGTCATTCACAAACTTTGAAAAGGACTATCAAATGCATTTCATTAGAATGTTTTGTGAGTTCAAATGCACAACCTCTATCTAGAGTGAAAGAATGCCCTGGAAATAAATAATTTATGAAGTCTGATATGATTAGATATTAATTAGTAATAAAGATTTACTAGAAATCAAGTTTAATGCCATTTTCAATTTTCAGAAAATATCCTATTTCAGGGGACGCCTGGGTGGCTTAGTCGGTTAAGCGTCTGCCTTCGGCTCAGGTCATGATCCCAGGGTCCTGGGATTGAGCCACACATCAGGCTCCCTGCTCTGCGGGGAGACTGCTTCTGTCTCTCCCATTCCCCCTGCTTGTGTTTCCTCTCTAGCTGTGTTTCTCTCTGTCAAATAAATAAATAAAACCTTTGAAAAAAAGAAGAAAAGAAAATATCCTATTTCGATACAGGAGGGCTGGAAATATTGCACTACTTAGAGTTTGCTCAGGTCTGACAACCCTCAATGAATTATCAACGTACTTTGGGATTTATTAATTTTATAAGCAATAAAATCAGATGATAGTAGATTTTGGTCATAGATTGAGCTATAGAAAAGGGATGACCTTTTTTTGAAATTGAAGTGATTTTTCATGTTGCCACAGTATGATACATCTTAAGTCCATTTGATTAAAAAAAAAATGAACATTTCAGAATGCAATGTTAGGCAGTATGATCAAATATCCTTCTATCTAATACATTAAAATCATGAATTTGAAGTTAAGATGCTTTGAATTAAAAAGTTATATAATAAAAATACCTGATCCACTGGTCACACACTAATTTTGTATCTGTTTTTAAAAAGATTTTATTTATTTATTTGAGAGAGAGAGAGCATGAGTGGGGGAGAGGGGCAGAGGGAGGGGGGGCAAGCAGCTCCCTGTCCAGCAGGGAGCTGGACACAGGACACAGGGCTCCATCCCAGGACCCTGGGATTGACCTGAGCCAAAGGCAGACACTCAACCGACTGAGCCACCCAGGCACCCCTGATTCTGCATCTTATAAGCAAAGCTACAATGATCTAAAAAGTTGTAACTTGCCCTAGATAAATCCTTTTACCTGATTAATAGCATCCTACAAAAGAATTTTTTACTGTTCAATTCTTCCATTTCTAACCCTTCAACATGTATTTAGTGGGTTTCATCAGCTTGTGTTACTCAAAAGTATGTATCTTCAGAGTATTCCAGTTGACCAAGATATTTTAGATGTTTGCTTGGATAGAGCTAGTGGTGAGATGCAAAAAAAAAAAAAAAAAAAAGCTAACATGTAGTTTTTACCATTAAGAAGCATACAGCTAGCTCAATAGAAAAGCCTGTCCAAAATTAGTGTTAATACAAGAAGGGTTATCCAAAGTCGTAGTGGGGAGGGAAAGGCATAGAGGCAGACCAAGAAAACACATTTGAACTAGGTCTTAAGGGATAGACAATGCTTTTAATAGAAATGTTGGAAGGTAATTCCAAAGGACAGGGTACACTGTGAGCCAAGGCATGGACTCAGGAAAGTACAGGGTGCTTTTAGGTAATGAATCATCTGATATGATTTGGGCTCAGAGTGGAAAAAGGGATTAGAAAATATAAATGAAAATGTTGGTTGAAGCCAGATAAGAAGGCTTGAATGACAGCTAGAGTTAAGACTATTCTTACAGGTAATGAGGGACCAAGAAAGAATGTTTGGTGAGTTTGGTGAGTTTTTCTGTCATCTAGGCACATTCACATTGATTATAAAAAAGACAAATGTAAAGAAAATATACATATTTAGGACACAAAATCATCAAAGAGTTTGAATCGCTTAAAATTGCCATTTGAAAGCCAATGACTGTCAAATGTCATATAGTTCACCTTGGTAAATTCATCCTTGACTTGTTTTATGAAAAGAGGGTCTTAAAATGTAACATAACTAAGATTGAGAGAAGCATCACTATGATTTAGTGCAAAAAACAATGGATTGATTTTACAATTTTTGACCACCTAAGCACATTGTGAAGCATATTATATATCTCTAGTCATTAGTTGTTACTAGACTCATTTTCAGGATAAATTATGGCCAGAACATTCATATAAATTTCCCCAAATCATTAATCATTAAGTAAATGATAGTGTTGGAATTCAAAGGTACATCTTTTTGCTTTTAGTTTGTTTAGATTGTGATTTGAACTTATATTTGAGTTGGGAGATAGATTTAAAAAAAAACACTAATTACAAACTAATTGCTTCAGTTGTTTCACTAAAATCAAGCTTTGCTACAAGACAGTACTGGGTTAGTAGAAAGTCCATAAGAGGAAGAACTTGATCGCAGGGCAGGACTAATGGCCTCAGGTTAAACTAAGACCTAAAGATGAAAAAGAGCTAACAGGTAAAAGAGCTAAGAGGATTTGGGGCAAAGAAAACAGCTTTCTCTTTTTTTTTCCCTTTTTTTATTAGCTATATCTCAAGGCAAATTTGCTTGGAAGTAAAAACTAAGGTGTTAAAGAACATATTAGTTTCACTCTGGCTCTGCCTCACCCATTAATGTGGACACTTATCCTCAAAATGAACCCCACTTATTTCTGAGTCTCCAGGTTACATCTTGCACATTCGCGACCACAGTCCATTACAGGTATAGAATCTCCACACCTTCCTGAATTGATGCATCCTAAGGTGCACATGGTTTAAACTGACAAACTGGGACAGCCAATACATGTAAAATAGGAAGCTAGCTTAGGCTAATCTGAAGCTATTTCTGTCCCAATGATCTATAATATTATTAGTTTTTATACTGCTCTCATTTGAAAATGTGGCTTTGTTAGAAACATGGCATAACAAACACATGCAGTGACAAAGGGCAGGAAACAAAGACTCAATTGATCTAGATTCTTCTAGATTCTAGAATACTTTCTGAAGAGAGGAAAACTATGTACCCATTGTGAATGTTTGAATGTTATTTATAAATTTATAATTAGAATTTACCGCAGTTTCTTACTTGCTAGGAAGACAGAAAAATTGCTTTAAGAAAGGTTCTAATTTTTTGTTAGTATAACAAAAGATGTCAAACATTAAAATATGTAGGATAATAGGAGAAAACTTTGAGATTTGGGGGAAGAAATAGTGATAGAAACCTATTTTTTGGTTGCTTTTTGATCTTTCTTTTTTATGGTGTTGAATTCATGAATAGAGCAGAGTTCATATTTTCGCATGTCTATATGCAGGTAGCTTCATTTAGGGGTCTCTGAATGTCCTACAAAACACTGTGTCAGATGCTAATGTATTTCCAGGTTTTGGTGATACGAATAAAACTGTATTAAGCATTCTCATATAGGTCTTTGTGGAGTATTTTCCTTGGATAAATATGTAGGAGAGCAATCCTGGGTTCTATGGTAAGAAACTGCCAACTACTTTTCTAAAGTAACTGTATCATTTTGTATTCCAGCTAGCAATGTATGAGAGTTTCAGTTGCTCAGAATCTAAACCAGCACCTGGTAGCAACAGTTTAAAAAATTTTAGCCATTCTAATTGTTACATAATGGTATCTAATTGTAGTTTTAATTTGCATTTCTCTAATGATGCATTAACCTAATGATGGTGAACATTTTTGCATATGTTACTTACCACCCATACTTGCCCACTTAAAAAAATTAGGTTCTTTGTTTTTAGTAGTTCTTTTAAAAGATTATTTATTTATTTATTTGACACAGAGAGAGAGAGTACAAACAGGGGGAGTAGGAGGCAGAGGGAGAGGGAGAAGCAGGCTCCCCACTAAGCAGGGAGCCCAGTGTGGGGCTCGATCCCAGGCCCCTGAGATCATGACCTGAGCCGAAGGCAGACACTTAACCGACTGAGCCGCCCAGGCGCCCCTGTTTTTAGTAGTTCTTTATAAATTCAGAATGAGAGACTTTTTTATTAGATGTGTGTTTTGCAAATATTTTCTCCAAATCTATGACTTGTCTAATCATTTTCTTAGCAGTGTCTTTTCTGATTTTGCTGATTCTTTGAGCTTTCCTACATAGGCAATCATATGGTCTGAAAATAAAAAATTGTTTTACTTATTCCTTTCTAATCTCTATACGTTTTAATTCATTTTTATATTTTATTGCACTGGCTTGGACCACTACCATGATGCCCTCACTACTCCTCTTGGCATTGTAATAGTGAGAGGAGACAGTCTTACCACGTCCTTGACCTTAGGTGAAAACATTTATTCTTTCACCATTAAGTGTGTTGTTAATTGTAGTTTGTTGTGAGTGTCCTTTATCAAGTTGAAGAAGTTTCTTTCTATACCTAGTTAACTGAGGATTTTTATTATGAATGGATTCTGAATTTTGTTAACTGTTTCCATATCTATTGAGATGATTATATTTTTGTTAGTATTGTTGTTAGTCTGCTGAATATTGAATCAGTCTTGCATTTTGGGGATAAACTCACTTTGTCCTAAGATACTATCTTTTTACTATACCACTGAATTTTATTTGCTAGAATTCTGTATAATTTGAGAACATATTTTATATCAGTGGGGACACTTTTGTTCCCCAGGAGACATTTGGCAATGTCTAAAGACATGTTTGTTGTTACAGCTAGGAGTACAGGGAGGATTTGCTACTGGCATCTAGTGGGTAGAGGCTAGGGATGCTGCTAAATTGCACAGGAAATCTTCCTCACAACAAAAGAAATTATTTGGCTCCAAATGTCAATAGTGGCAAGTTTGAGAAATTCTGCTTTATAGGATTTAAAATCTTTTCAATTTTCTCACATTTGTTTTATGGCCTAGAATATGACTATCTTGGTGAATGTTCAATGTGCACATAAAAAAAGTGCCTTCTCTTGATTAGGGAGACTATTGTATACCTGTCAATTAGGTAACTTTGGTGTTGTTCCAATCTCCTATAATCCTACTGAATTTTTATCTACTTGTTTTGTAGATTGCTGAGAGAAGAGTGTGGCCATCTCCAGCTGTAACTGTTAAGTTTTTACTTCTTTCAGTTCTATCAATTTTTGCCTCATTTATTATGAAACTATGTAGTTAAGTATATTCAGGTTTTTATAAATTCTTGAAAAATGGACCTCTTTGTCATACATGATATCACTCTTATTCCTTGTAATATTTCCTATTGTAAAGTCTATTCTTTTTATATTAATACAGTTATTCCAGCTTTCTGTTGATTGGTGTTTCTGTGGTGTATTTTTTCATCCTTTAAATTTTAATTTTAACCTATCTGTGTCTCTGTATTTAAAGTGTGCAGTTGGGACTTTCTTTAATTCATATTGACAATTTCTGTCTCTTAATTAATGTGTTTAGAGCATTACCTTTAATGTGATTATTGTTATGGTAGATTTAAATCTACCATATCACTAGTTGTTTTCTATTGATCCCATGTGTTCTTTACTTCTTTTTCTTCTTCTCCTATCTTTGGATTAATTAAAAAAAATTTTATGATTCTATTTTATCTCTATTATTGGTCTATTATTGTTCCTCTTTTAAATTTTTTAGTAGTTGTTCTGAGTTTTACAATTTACATTTTTAATTTATCAGTCTACCTTCAAGTATTTTTATACCATTTCACCTATAGTGTAAGAACCTTAAAACACATACTATATTTACTCCTTCCCATTTATTATGTTATTGTTATCATCCGTTTTACTTCTGTAGATAACCTCATAACACATTGTTATTAGTTTTGCTTTAGGAAGCTATATAATCTATATAAGTGATTAAAAGTGAGAAAAAAATCTTTTATATGTACCTTTATTTTTCCATTTCCAGTGCTGTTTATTTGTGTAACTCCAAATTCCATTTGGTATCTTAAGCATTCTGTCTAAAGAACTTCCTTTCACTTTTCTTGTGCCATAGGTTTGTCAGCTTCAGAGCTGTCCCCCAGCACCCGGTCACCTCCTGCATGCTTCTGCCACAGCAGGGACCTTTCTCTAGTTTCTGCTCCCAGTCTTTCCCAGGAGCACCTGATGGAGGCCCATGGACAAGAGTTTATGAGCAAATGTGGACTCCCCTGTGTCTGGATTTCTATTAGTTCATGCTTGTCCTTTAAAAATTCATTAGAATTTTAGCTCATTTCTTCTTACTCCTTTGTACTAAGGCCCCTTCTTTCTGCCATGCTTTGCCCAAGATAAAGTACTTGTCTGTCCCTCTTAGATGAACTTGTCACTCTTTGAAACGCAGTTTACTTTGTTGCCTTGCATCAAGGAAAGTGATTAAGGAAAAGAATCCTGCATCAAGGAAAGTTGCGATTTTGTAAATTATCTGGCATTTGTTTATTGGTAGAGGAGAGCAACAGTCTTGTGGTTTTCTACATCCTCTTCTTCCTCTGTTGAAATGGACCTCCTTTTTTCACCTCTTAAATAAATAAAGGTGGTAACTAGTTTTGGATTTGAAATGGCTCAAAGCATTTTGGAACTCCACTTTATGTGTATTTTAGGACTGAGTCAATATTGCCCTGTAGTATCTTCTGTTATCTTAGTTGCTTATTATTCAGAAGGAAATGTGTCCTTGGAGTTTTGGATTTTTAGAGATTATTTAGCAAGACCCAAAAGGGTCTATTTCTACATAAGATTTTATTTCTAGAATCATTTCCCAAAAAGCAGTGATTGTGAAAGTGCTATAAATTCCATGGCTCAAGATTAGGAGGTGTTTGGAGGTGATGGCATGGGATGAGATTAACCTTGTGATTTGCCTAAATTCCTATCCATTACATTATATTTTAATACGGTACTATGTACTAAAATATAGCATATTTTAATCTGTATAAACTTTGTTCATCGGATTAATAGCCAACTGATCTGTGGAACAAATTTATCACTCCCTGTTCATATGTACTCAAGTAATTTAAATACACATACTTGGTTAAAGTAACTTAAATCCATTAAAAGAACAATAGTTATTTTTAATTCCTTCAAATCCAGACTACATACAAAAACCAAAATTTCAGGATTCTTTTAAAATACCTATATATTATTATATCAGAATTAAAGTCAGCTTTTGTATAATGAAAGCTGCCTTCCAGATGTATGGAATGTAATATAGCAATTCAAATATAAAGCATAATGTTAATGCCCACAAAATAATGTCATCTTCATTTATGCTAGGATGAAAGGTTGTGAAGAAATTTAATATTGTATATGGATTAATGTAAAAAGAAACTGGGATGTGATAGAGCATTCAAACTGAGTTTTTCATGTAGTGTGCTCATATGTTAGCCTTTAAAAAAATGTGAATCATATTGAATCCTAGCAACTCTGAGTGATGCAGTGTAGTTTACCAAGTTGGGCACCCCATGGAAATGCTATTCATGTAGCACTACCTAATCAGTGTGCATTTAAGCCATCTTTTAAAGAAAATATATACATTCTTTGTGGGCAGACAGGTATTTATTATTTTACTTTTCAGAATTTTCCACCATGAAAAAATTGATATAATTAGGAAATTAACATTTGATTTAATCCATTTCTGGGATACCTGGGTGGCTCAGTCAGTTAAGTGTTTGACTCTTGATTTCGTCTCAGGTCATGATCTCAGGGTTGTGAGATTGAGCACCATGTCGGGTTCTACACTCAGCAGGGAGTCTGCTTGAGATTCTCGCCCTCTCCCTCAGCCCCTCCCACCCTCTAAAATAAATAAATAAAATCGCTAAAAAAAAATTAAAAAATCCATTTCCAAGAATAGAAGAAAATAAACAAAGTTAATTATGAAGTTACAAGCCATATCAATGAGCTCTCTTTGGAGTTTGAGGAGTTTAGCATTTGGGTCAGAGTAATTCGAGAAATATTTATTCGCCAGGGACAGATCAGGTACTTCATCGGCTGCAATAGATAGTCTCTGCTCTCAAGTGACTTCCAGTCTGGTAAGGGGATGGAGTAAATTCAGCACAAATGCAATAAAACAAAGCTACTAGTATAAGAGCTGAAAGAGGCGTGCACAAGCATTTAGAATGCCCAAAGGTCTCCCATGCGGCCAAAGGAAGGAGAACAGGAATATGGAGATCAGTGAAGGAAGAAAATAAAAGAATCCACTCTTCTCAGTCCCATGATACTCTTTACAAGATTAGGGCCTCAAAACTGAGCTTTTCCTGTTCTCTTTAAGAACATGGAATTCCATGTGTGATTCACTTATATCTCTCCAGCTCTCATTTCTCCCATTAGTAATTACCTCTCTATTTTGTTGCTCAAATGAATACGCTTTATTTTTTTTTTTAAGATTTTTTATTTATTTGACAGAGAGAGAGAGAGCGAGAGCAGGAACACAAGCAGGGGGAGGGGGAGAGGGAGAAGCAGGCTTCCCGCTGAGCAGGGAGCTCGATGTGGGGCTCTATCCCAGGACCCTGGGATCATGACCTGAGCCAAAGGCAGATGCTTAATGACTGAGCCACCCAGGCGCCCCTGAATATCCTTTAAAACCATGGTATTTTAGAACTATTATTATTTTGTTTTTCTGTGTATTTGTTTTATATTATTTTTCAGAACTTTAAGATTTTAGTAATTTTGTGAAAAGCCATAACTTTATTAAATCTGTAGCCACAGATATTCCAGGGGAGGGTTCAATCTTACATCTATAGTGTAAGAACCTCACAACACATACTATATTTACTCCTTCCCATTTATTATGCTATTATTATCATCCATTTTACTTCTGTAGATAACCTCATAACACATTGTTACTAGTTTTGCTTTAGGAAGCTATATAATCTATATAAGAGATTAAAAGTGAGAAAAAAATCTTTTATATGTACCTTTATTTTTTTTCCATTTCCAGTGCTATTTATTTATTTGTATAACTCCAGATTCCATTTGGTATCTTAAGCATTCTGTCTAAAGAACTTCCTTTTTCTACTTTTCTGTTTTTTGGTTTCAACAGTTAACCTAACAATAAATAGCTTAGGTCACAACAGAATTCAAGACACAGTAGAGAGCTGAAGCCTGAGCTCAGAGCCAGGATATAGCAAGAAGCCTTTGACATTACCAGCTGCCAATTAGGAAAAGTGTGAGAAGTACAAAAACAAGTAAAGGAATAAAAATGTAATTTAAGGCAATTGTGACATATTTATTTAGTGCCTTGAATGGACTCTTATTTAGGTTTTGTTGCATATTTATTTATATTTTATTATCTTCATTAGTTTACCATTATAAAAAAAAAATTAGTAAGTTATGCATCCATAAGGAGGAGACATGTCAGAACTGAGCTCTGTCCAGAGTTCTTACTAACTTGGTTGACCTAAAGATATAAGCGAAGGAATGAAATTATGTTAGGAATAAGAGTTTACTAAATACATCACCCAATTTTAATAGCATTGTATGGTGACACAGGGTAGCTACACTTGTGGTGAACAGAGCGTAATGTATAGAGAAGTTAAATTGCTATGTTATACACCTAAAACCAATGTAACATTATGTGTCAACTATACTCAAATAAAAACTTTAAAAAATACACATCATCCAGAATGGCCAGAAATTTCAACATGAATAATTATGAGAGAGAATCCATTGAAACTAGAGGTTTAGTAAGTGGGGAAGGGGTATTGGGGTATCTTTGGCTTTCAAGAGCTTTCTAAAAAGTCAGAGGCACTACATGGTGCTTCTCATCTCAGATAAGCCTGGCTGTCCAGCACACAACCACTACTAACAGCAATCAGAACTGCATAAAATCCTTTGGAGATAAATGATCTCTTCATTAAGATTCCTCTCTGGGAATGTGAAAAGATGGGGTCTAAACCCAAAACCAATCCATAAATTTTGGAGCTGTAAGTCTGAGGTCAAAAGGCATAAATCTTAGCAAACAAATTTCCTTTGGTCCAAGGCTATCAGTCTCTCTCACTCCAGTTATAAGCAAAACATAATCATGGCAGAAGACAGAATGATCAGTTCAAGCTGACCATGGCAAAGGTTAGAGGAGGAGCATATCAAAGTTCAGCTTTATATAATAATAGTCTGCCTCTTACATTTTTATTTAGTTCCTCAATAGAATGATGATTATGCAACTGAGTATTTTGAAATAATTATTTCTAGTAGAAGCTTTGCCCAAGTTTTACCTACACATAAACGGAAGACTGCCTCCTTATGTCTTCCCAGTTTACCTGGTATAATCCCAGCTTATACCCCTTTCATTCTCAAAATGTAGTTGGGTGAAAATATAAAGCCACAAGTCACCCCGCTAATGAGCCACTCCTCAAGAGATAGCTCCTCCCTACGGGGGAAACTACTAGCTAAATATACCCACAGATAGTATTAAGTACTGCTGAAAAGTAAACATTATACATTTTTAAATCACATTAAATGAAGTAATGCAAAAAAAGCATGATGTAAGTAAAAAGATAAAGCTTCACACCTATATGCTCCAATGTTTTTTCAACCTGAAGTGCCTATGGGACTTAAAAATGCAGTGTGACAAAAAGGGAAGGAAATAGATAAGATGTGCAAATGAGACAACCATTACAAAAAAGGGTGAAGGAGCAAGGAGAAGATAGATCTTACTGAACAGAGCCGACAGAAACACTCAGCATTCCTGTCCCAGAATGACACAGAACCCTCAGCAAATAATTTCATGAGAAAGGCAAAGGGGCCGTTTTCCAGATGACAGACTTTCTCTTCACAATGAGGGTGTGCTTCTGTTGGACTTTGTCTATACTTGGTAATTTTTTATTAATAAACCATGTCCAGTAATTTATGCTGTACCAAGAAAGGCTCTTGTTGGAAGAGCAGTGTTAGCCTCCAGATTTGGGTCTAATACACAATGTAGCAAAGTCTCTTGGGTAAAGTTTTAAGAGCAGTTAGAGCTAATTAAAAAGACAGGCTTGTCAGCACCTGAACAATGTGGAAAAAAAAGAGCCGGTGACTTGGCTTTTGATTTTGAGCTGCACCCAAGTTAAAGCTGAATACAATTGTTTTTTCAGGAGTGAGTGTGCTGGGGGGGGGGGGGGGGGGTGGTTATGTGAATGAGGTGAGAGGGTTCATAATCATAGATATCAGATCAGCTTTGGAATAAAAGTGAAAGGCATTCTTAGCTGCTTTCAAAACCTCTAAAAATAGCCTGATGTCTCTGCCAAAGCTAATATAGACAGGATTCCCATGGAAACCCTCTGGGCTAGAAGGGGTGGGGTATTATTTTTTCACCAGTTATTGGTTGAATACATCTGTCCATTAACACATCACTCTTCCTCATAACGTAGGACCATATCTGTTGTCAAAACTGATGAACCAAACCCTAAAGGTACCCACTTTTCCTGGTCTACTTATCTAATGAGGGCAAAAAAGTACAGCAGGGACTATACTTGATGGAAAAGCTAAACCGGAAAAGAAAAAAGAAAAACCAAACCACGTGTCACCTTGTTCACATTCTGTGCTTATGCTATTAGTTTTCACAACTAGTTTCTAGTTCCTATTTTGAGTCCATGGTCATGGCCAGATTTTATTATATTATTTGTCCCATATATTTATCTGTGATAATGGCCACCCTCCTTTACATTTTTCTCATGGGGGGGGTCCCATTTCTGGATATATTTGTTAATTCTGAGAAACTAAGAAGAATGAAAGGATAGAAGGTAAAGGATAGATGTGAAGTTAGCCCTTGGGCAGTCTTCTTTTCTTCACTTTCAGACAGAAGGTAAAAATTTAAGAAAATACTAAGAGCCGGGAATGATCAACTTATTTGTCTCTTTTCTCTTAGAATTGTAGCACCTTTGGGAAAAGAAATTTAACAAAGTAAACAGGTATAATCGCTATCATTTACGGATACTGAGATCGAAAGAACTTAAATATTTTAAAGATTACAAAAAACAGGAGTATAGTAAAATTATGAAGGTATTTTCCACATAGCCTTAATAGATAAAAATTATGACTAATTTAATGACTAATTGGCAGTCATTTAAAAAAATTCTACAACTTCATTCTTTTATCTTTTCCTCTTTAGCCTAATAGGGTGTATTTTCTAAGCCACATTATAAAAAAATAATTAATGGATGTACATTAGTTCTTAATATCCAAAATACATCCATATAAATCAGATTTAATCACCACAAATATAAACATAAAAGGTTAAAAGGTCATAATTTTTCATAGTTCTTCCAGAATTATTAAATAACATACATATTCATCATGTCATTTCATTTCTTTATGTGGTTAATTTTTTTTAAAGATCTTATTTATTTGTTAGAGAGAGAGAGCACAAGCAGGGGAAGCAGCAGGGCAGAGGGAGAAACAGGCTCCCCACTGAGCAGGGGGCCCAATGCGGGACTCAGTCCCAGGACCCTTGGGATCATGACCTGAGCCAAAGGCAGACACTTAACCGACAGAGCCACCCAGGTGTCCCTTTAAAAGACATCTTTTCAATAACTGCAATATGCATATTTTCTTGCTTAGTATTTATATCTTTAAATAAAGGTTGGGAAAAGGATACAATAATCTAAAATATTACAGGTCAATATCCCTAAATATTCGGTGAAATTTCATTTTAGGATATTCTTAGCCCCAATAACAGTAGTGGCAGTTGGAAACAGACCTTTGATAAGCAGGAGTCACTGAGATTTCTAAATAGTATCTGGAAGTGCCCAAGGCCAGGTGCTGAAAAGGCCTGGCTTTCCTCCCCTGATCACAGTGGCTGGGAGGCCGGTGCAGAGGAATCTGTGGGTTCCACACATACCCTCTTCATCACTAGAATGGGCTTGGGGCATGTCCAGAAAATATTTTCATTATTCCCAGCCCCACCTGCAGGAGATATTCACTATTAGCCAGAGAGAACCCCACTAGAGGGGTCCAGTCAATCAAAAATATCTGTTGGCATTCTATATATGGAGAATTCATAAAATCACATCAAATGTTGGGGGGGGGAATAAAGAATAGGATATCACAGTCAGCAAAGAATGCTGGTGTGTGTGTGTTTGTGTGTGTGTGTGTAACTTTACAGATTTAAAAATATTAGTGCATGGTTTAATTTTGTAAGAATGCAGTAAGAGGTGAGGAGGGAAAGCACAATGTAAAAACCATAAACCCACAGCTTTGTCATTAAATAGCTGGGTGGGTGATCTTAGAATGTTATTTTTTTAAATATGTTTTTAATTTGGACCCTCCACATCTTTTGACTGAAAAGATGACACATTTAATGGTGTGATAGCAGATCATTTATCATTTTAATCAGACATTAGCTTTCACAATAGTCAAATGGCCATTGACATTGAAAGATTTTGTAAACATCAGGAACAAAGGCAGTGTAGTATGGCCAAAAATGTGATACTATTGGAATCTATGAGAAATTTTATTTAGATTAATATCCAAAGTTGGACAGCTTTTCCTAGGTACTAGAATAAACACAACCTATTGTCTAAATAATACAAGGACAGCACTGTGTTGTGATTAAATGAGTAAGTAATACTACACATTGTTTGCTACTGTTTGAACAAGTTACATTTACTGCTGTGTCTCAAGAATTAAGTGAAAATGTATTACATCCATCCATTTCAGTTAAATTTTCTTTTTAAGCTTTCTGCTAAATTGACCTATCATTGTCATCTGAATCTGATTTAAGCATTTAATCTTATCTTCCCAAGATATAAACATTTTAGTAGTGCTTATAGTAAACGCACAAAAAAGCCCTACACAATTATATTAAGCTATTATCTAGAATCAGATTCATTTTTATATAACAATAATAAATGGTAGATTTTAGTTATCTGTTAACTGTAAGTAACATAATACATACATCACTTATTTATTGCAAACATAAAAGTTCTCTTTCATGTAAAGATATATCTTCTTATATATTTTTCTGAAAAAGTGCTAGTGCCCAGGACCCTTGGTGTGTCACTTCACAACACATTGAACAACATTAACAAACCATACATTAATTATTTTTTAAACAGAAGTAATAGCCCCACAGGCAGGATGTGTTGGCCTTAAAGGGATGAGTTATCATAAACACTATCTGTGTAGACATTTGAAGAAACAGCGTGGGAGTTAAAATTACAGGTTCAAGAACCTATTTTTCATCTTTCTCCCACACATATACTCATTTCCTGTCATATTCTTTCCTAAAAGTTTGCAAATTTCCAGTGTTTCTTAATAAACCCTTCCCTTAAATAAATGCATAAAATGTCAGTTTTAAGTCATGCTTGGTGCCCTTTATTGTCTTGTGTAAAGATTCTTCATATCTGAATGCTTATCACATAAATTCTTACAATTCTAATGCTTTAGTACAGAGCAAATTATGTTATCAGAGGAAAGGTGTTCATTTCAGGTCTGAGACCTCTATTGTAATTTCTGTCATAAAAGGAAGACTCCAGCTTGTGCTATCTCTGAATTCTATGATATTCTGGTTAAGGTTTGGCAAGTAAAGAGGGAGAAAGCCTAAAGAAGAGGGAGATGCATGGAGGAACATTTTTAATGCTTCATGTTTCTAAGTAGTCCCTTGAGGGGTAATCATGTGCTATTGTGGCAAGAACAAGACATTTGGAGGACAAAAAAGAAACCTGAACTGAGTTCTGGCTCCACCATTTTCTTGTCCTGTGTCCTTGGGAAAGTAATTTCTCTCTTTGCACTTTAATCTCCATCTCAGTATACAGCACTAATCAATATAGGGTTGAGGGGCAGATCAAAAGCTTGTTTTTGTAAAATGACTCTGTAAACTGTAAGTTACTATAGAAATATAAGGTCTAATGATCATTATTTTGATGATGTCTAACTAGAAGAATAGAAAATCTAAGTAAGCCAAGTCACTAGAAAGGCTGTATTTGCCAAGGTCATACTCAGAGCACTAAGCAAATGTTGTGAATCTGTGACATCTAATTATGAAGAAACACCTTGCTAGTGTAATTGGAAAATTTGTATGAATTAAAAATTGCATTCATTTGGAATGACAAAAAACAAAAATAAAAACGGACAAAACACTGTATGAGACTTTATTAGGATATATTCCTCTAACTAGAAATTGGTGTTTGGTATCAAGTAAGATGAAAAAAATATAAACCATTTGATGTGATAAATGCATCTTAAGCATCTAGTATGTGCCAACTACTATACTAGTTGCTAAGGATACTGTGGTGAGCCAGACAAGCACAATTTCTCATCTCTTGGAGTTTATATTCTAGTTGGGGGTGGTGGGGAGATGCACGCAATCATCAATAAGTAAGAAGAATATCAAGTCAAGATAAGGGCTGTGGAGAAAACTAAAAACAGAGCTATAAGTGAGAACGTCTGCTATCTCCTTTCCACTAGGTGATTAGGAAAGTCCCTTCTGATCAGGGGATATTTAAGCTGAAGTCTCAATGACCAAAAATAAGCCAGCCCTGTGAAGACTTGAGTATGAGTGTTCCATGAAGAAGGACCAGTTAGTATAAAAAAAGGCCCTAAGATTGGAGTGAGCTAGATGTGCTTGAGGGTCAGTGTAGCTGAGAGGTACTGGTCAAGGTGGAAGTGTGGGCTAAGATACTGAGAGGTAGAAGACAGCTCATATCTACCTTCCTGTACCACTTGTAAGGGGTTTGGGTTGTATTATATGATTATATTGTATGCATTGTGTTGTATTTGGATTGTACTATATGGAGAGTTTTAGGCAAGAGAATGACTTGATATGATTAGCATATAAAAAACATATACTGTATGGATAGTAGACTATAAGAGGCAAAAATAGAAGCCACAAGACCCATTAGGAGATTACTGAACTGTCAGTAAGAAAACACAGTGGCTTGGGGCACCTGGGCGGCTCAGTCGGTTGAGCGTCTGACTCTTGATTTCGGCTCAGGACGTGATCTCGGAGTCGTGAGATGAAGCCCTGCAGCAGCCTCCATGCTCAGCAGAGTCTGCTTGGGATTCTCTCTCTCCCTCTCTCTCTGTCCCTTCCCCTGCTCACTCTAAATAAATAAATAAATAAAAATCTTTAAAAAAGAGATAGAGACCACAGTGGCTTAAACTAGTATATTAACTAGTAATAAAATCATTTTTATTCATTCGTTCATTCAATGGCCTTTACATGCCAAATCCTCTTCTAGGCATCAGGCTTGCAGCAAAAATCAAAAGCAAAGAATCTTCCCTCCTTTATGTAGCTTATATTCAGTGATGAATATAGACAATCAAGGAGAATGATGGGTGGTGAGACTACTTTCGATAGTTTGGTCAATGAAGACTTCTGATCAGTCATAAATGAAGTGAGGGAGCAAGCATTGCAGTTGTCTGGAGGAAGGAGGACTCAGGTAGAGGGTAGCAAGAAAAACCTAGAATGGGAATGTGCTTGGAGAATTGCAACAACAGCAGTATGGCTGCAACACAATCGGGTAGGAGGCATGTGGCGAGAGTTGGGGCTGGAGGCTAGCTAAGCCAAGATCATGCAGGGTTGGCTAGACATGGTAAAGACTTTGGATTTTGTTCTAGATTTTATGAAAATCCAATTGCACTACTAGGTATTTACACAAAGGATACAAAAATACTGATTTGAGGGGACACATGCACCCACATGTTTATAGCAGCATTATCAACAATAGCCAAATTATGGAAGGAGCCTAAATGTCTATCGACTGATGAGTGGATAAAGATGTGGCGTGTGTATGTGTGTGTGTGTGTGCACACACACAATGGGATATTACTCAGCCATCAAAAAGAATGAAATCTTGCCATTTGCAATGACATGGATGGAGGTAGAATGTATTATGCTAAGCAAAATAAGTCAGTCAGAGAAAGACATCTGGGTTGAATGCTGCAAAGAGGTTGAATACAAAGAGACCAGAGAATTGACTTTTGAATTTGGCCACATGGCAGCAGCTGGGGAAGAGCCTTCTTGGTGGACGCCAACTGGAATGGATGGAAAAGAGAAAAGGGGTGAAGAAGGGAAAATAACTGCTGATAGCTCCTTTGAGAAGGAGAAGAAATTTTGCTTCAAAAGCGAGGTGGGGGACAGGAGCCGGATTCAGGTGGTCATTTTTGGTTTTTTATTTGTTTTTTGTTTTGTTTTGTGGTAGAGAAGCTTTGTTTTCTGATGTGATGGTTCTAGTACAGAGGGAGAAGTTGATGTACAGGAGACAGAGGATAATTACTAGAGCAAAGTCTCTTAGAGAAGATGGGATCTGTGGCCTAAGTGGAAAAGAGGTGAACCTTGGAAAGGAGGTGGAACTCTTCATCCAAAATAATTAGAAGGCAGGCAAGATAGAGTGGGTACAAATGAGTGCCTCAGTCATCATATCACAGTCTAGTTCATGAAATCTGTGGGCTTCTTTGTAGCCGCCTTATTTTTTAAAAAGTTGTGTGTGTGTGTGTATGCATGTGTGTGTAATTTCTTTCAATTATAAAAGCCAACTTTTTGTTCCTTTTCGTCATGTCCCAGTATGGGACCATCCCACATGATTTACATTTATAAATATTTCACTGTCTGCTTCACTGCTGGAGCAATGTGTTGGGTTTCAGCCAAAAATCCTTGCAGTGGAGGAGAGGAAAGCATTTCATCATGGAATGGATGATGAAAAGAATCACTTCCCAAATAGCCATTCTCCCTATCTTTGGCCCCAGCCAGGAACTCCCCCAAATACTCCTCTTTGCCCAAATGCTTTTCTTTGCCTATTTCTACTTATGTAGTCATCAGAAAAGGATCAACTACCAGTAGAAGAGCAGAAGAGAGTAAAATAATTTTAAAGTAGAACAGAGATACTATGGCATGCTAACTCATGGATAGAGATCAAATGCATATATTCTCAATTTTGTTCAGTGATCAGAAAAGGATGAACTACCAGAAGAAGAGCAGAAGAGAATAAAATAATTTTAAAGTAGAACAGAGATACTATGGCTTGCTAACTCATGGATAGATATCAACTGCATATATTCTCAATTTTGTTCATCTCTTCAAAAGTGATTTTGGAGTTTTGAAAGTAAGATGGGAAAATAAATATATGTATCAATGACATAATGTTTAATGCTATGTACATAATAAAAATACAGCCTTGAAGGCAACACTGGGGGTTGTTTGATAGAATTATAAAGTAGGAAATTAATCTAAGCATGATCAAATGCAAAATCATGTATATAATCACAAAATATACAAACCTCTCAGTATTTTTCAGGTCTTAGAATCATGTGGGGAGCTTTTAAATAAAATGCGTAAGCTTCACCTCAGATCATTAAATCAGAATCTCTGGAAAGGGATCTAAGCATCCATTTTTAAAACTTCCTAGATATTCCATGTGCAGTCGAGAACCATTAGTCTGATCATCGAGAATGTCTTGTAAAAATGCAGAGAACTGTATCATGAAAAAAAAGAACTGTATCATAAACTCCTGTTCTGGTCATTGCGAACTGCCTACTACTGACATATAGAAGGAAAAAAATCCACTAAAATGCAATTCTACACCTTTAGAAACTTTTTACTTCATAGCTTGGTCTAAAAACAGTTTGTATAAAGGACTAGAAGCAAAAATGACGATTTTTTCTTGATTTTTCTCAAGATGGGGATATAGAATAAAAAGTTCAAAGACTTAGGCAATGCAAAAGACTCAACAGCTGTTAATTCGATTGAAGTGGGAATTCAGCGTACTATTGAAGAACTATTTTTAGGCACTGTGCTGATAGGTGATACCTTCTATCACACCCTCCTGCAGAGAGCTTGCCTAGAGTAGACAAAAAATTTAAAACCATGTTCAATAAAAGAAACAGAATCCTGTAAATCTATAAACAGAGCCAATAGCATGAAAGCCGTCTCAATACAATCTCAAGGAAGAGCTTGAGAAAGGTTAAATGGGAGGGATGGTTTAAAAATGGATTTTAATGGCCCATTTGACTGAAATTTCTTTTCAAGAGAAACAAATTCTAGGAAACGTTGGCAGTTATATTAGGTGAAATCATTCTGTTATCACTAGTCTAAAAATAGAAGCAATGGGAACATAGAAAGAGGCAGAAGGATGAGTAGTTCTCTTCTCCAGATGACTGGAAAGTATTACCACAGAAGACATCCAGAGACTTCTCACCTACTCTTCTGCTTTTGTATTAAAGACATTAAAGCATCAGTAGATGACTGTGAAATGTTTCTATGATGTCTGAGGAAGAAGAATGAAGAAGAAGTAGATTTACTTCAGGGGTTTGAAAGGAATGAAATATAATGAAACTAAGTATTATAATCTTTGAAAGGAATAGTATATGACACTAAATATAAAATGCAGAACAGTTGGATTTGTTTTTAAAAACGAAGACGACCTGAATTATTTTTAAACCAAGAACATTTAGTGTGAAATCAATAATTATTTCAAGTAGAAAGGAACCATTATTCATACATGTGGGTCAGTTCCATTTTCTTATACTTCTAAGGTGCTCTTACTGCATGTGAACTTAGGTACTACAACTCCTTGTCTGTCATTGAGATTCATTTAGTACTTCCATGTGAATATCGTAGGATAAACTCAAAAACTAAAAATAGGTACCTTAGAACTATTTGTGCATGCAATCATAAATTAGTAATATTAGCCCCTAAAGGAGCTTTGCTATTATAGTTAACAATACTGTTTTGTAGTGTAAAAATTTATTGAGAGAGTAGATCTCATGTTAAGTGTTCTTACTACACTAAAATAGTTTTTAAATAAATGTGCAACTACAGAAAAGATTCCTGTATTCATCTATTCATCCACAAACTTTTATTGTTTACTAATGTGCCAAACAGTGTATCAGGCATTCAGCATATAAATAAATATGAAATCCTCTTAGCTTTCAAAGCAACCTGAGTCTAGAAGTGGGATGTGGGAGGGCGGTTATATCAAAGATAGACAAGAAATCAGATGCACTGAAAGAAGTTCTTGCACTTCTAGAATAGGAGTAGATAAAAGAGTGGGCAGCCTTTCTGGAAAGGTGAGTGGGAAATGAGAGATTGAAAAAAAGTGAAAAAAAAAAAAGGCTTTACTGCATGAATGCAGGTTTGTGTGTGGCCAGGAAGGAGGGATTATTGGGGGCACTGTGACAGGAGCAGATCTCAAAAGGTAAGTAGGATTCAAGGCTCAGACAAGATGGACATGTATTCATTTATTCTAACTCAAAAAAAAAAAAAAACAATTAATATACTTTCACTTGAATTAAACTTACTCTTTTTGAATAAAGGGCTTGAAAAATGGGATGTTTAACCCATTTGGAAACTTAAGTAGTTTTTAGTTTTAAAAATGGCTGCTGATGGCAATATGATTTATACATAAGGACTTTTTTTTATCAGACTTCATTAAAACAGGGTTCTGGGATTTTGATAACTGTTTTATTTAATAGTTCCTGTGATCTGAGAAGCTGGGGACGCAGGTACAAGGGAGTAGAGGATAGGATCTATGGACCGTGAATTTATGGATATGGAACAAGGACTTTGAGAATCCCTGAACTATTTGTATGCAAAATGCGTGTACGCACACATGTGTGTGTGTGTGTGTGTGTGAGCATATTTTTTTCTGGGGAAGTAGTCTCTACTTTTCAACAAATTCTAAAATGATTCATAGCTCCAAAACAATTAAGATCTTTTGCTTTAAAATAAGAAATTATTTTATATATCTTCTGATACAGACTTATGGTCAATTCAGTATTCTTATTATTCTGAGTTTATGAAAAATACTGCTTTGTGAAATTTGGCCCTATAAATTAGTGAATTATATATCTTGAGATAGCTTATCTTCGATAAACACTTAAATTTTTAAAAATAGTGTATATATTTTAGAATACTTACTGCAAAAAATACATTATTACAAAGATTATACACAAAATTACAATGTAGGCCTTAATTTATAACTGGCCATTACAGTAGCCTACTTTACTACAAAGTGCAATGAGGAAAGCCTTAAGGCTAATTGTTGAAAAAGGTAATAATTTACAAATTTTAGAAAGTGGACACCAGTCTATAACATTTGTGCATTGTTTGTTGTAAATTGTTAAGTGATTCTACATACTAAGTAATGAAAGTCCTTGTTTATCTTAGTAAAATAAATGGGCTTTGTAGAAGTGAAAATTTTTAACATATTAATTGTTGCTTGTGGGGTGAGAAGATAGTGTTGCAAAGAGAGAGTGAGCATGAGCAGGGGAGGGGCAGAGGGAGAAGGAGAGAGAGAACCCCAAGCAGACTACCCGCTGAGTGCAGAGCCTGACACAGGGCTCAATTACACCATCCTGAGATCACGATCTGAGCCGAAATAAAGAGTGGGGCCATGATCCGACTGAGCCACCCAGGTGCCC
Source organism: Mirounga leonina (assembly GCF_011800145.1). Lineage (NCBI taxonomy): Eukaryota > Metazoa > Chordata > Mammalia > Carnivora > Phocidae > Mirounga > Mirounga leonina. The sequence continues at coordinate 33,424,305 of NW_023270807.1, forward strand.
CAAAGACAATATTACTTTTAAAACAGACTTCACTGAACTACAATATTCAGAAAAAATAACAACAATGTGCTCCCTGCCCCATCCCCCAAAGAAACACCACTGAGAAATGTTCAGGTAGAGCTTTTTCCTAGGAACTCTGAAGCTACCCAGAAAGTTGTCTTTACTGAAAATATAACATTGGCACTCATCTGAATTACGATAAGTTACTTTACAAGTATCAAAATTTTAAAACAGAACTAAATTGCCAAAGTATCTTTTATTTAGTGTCACAGATAATCTAGATTTTAGCATATCAGTGTTGTACTTTATAAAACACAATATTGAAATATCAATAAACAAAAGTAATGATATATAGAAAGTATTAACTAGTCTCAGTAATTTTAAATTTCAGGGCGCCTGGGTGGCTCAGTTGGTTAAGCGACTGCCTTCGGCTCAGGTCATGATCCTGGAGTCCCTGGATCGAGTCCTGCATCGGGCTCCCTGCTCGGCAGGGAGTCTGCTTCTCCCTCTGACCCTCCCCCCTCTCTCTCAAATAAATAAATAAAATCTTTAAAAAAAAAATTTTAATTTCAAATTAAGATTCTGTTGGAAGCTTTCTTTTATAGCTGAGAATTATATATTCTTTTTCTTAAAGATTTTATTTATTTGGAAGAGAGAAAGCACGAGCAGGGGCAGAGGGAGAGGGAGAAGCAGACTCCCCTACTGAGCAGGGAGCCTGACACGGGGCTAGATCCCAGGACCTGAGCCGAAGGCAGATGCTTAAGGGACTGAGCCACCCAGACACCCCATAGGTGAGAAATATATATATATATATTTTTTTTTTAAAGATTTTATTTATTTGACAGAGAGAGACAGCGAGAGAAGGAACACAAGCAGGGGGAGTGGGAGAGGGAGAAGCAGGCTTCCCATGAAGCAGGGAGCCCGATGCGGGGTTCGATCCCAGGACCCTGGGATCATGACCTGAGCCAAAGGCAGACGCTTAACGACTGAGCCACCCAGGTGCCCAAAATATATATATTTTAAAGGGAAAGTTTTTTTTTCTACTTCCCTAACAATCAAAATATTTGGCAAAATCAACATCAAACTTTCTTTAAAAAGCATATGGAAATGCAGAGGACCAAAAGTAACATCATCTAGTGGGTTTACATTACAAAAACATAAGAACAATTATAAAATCATAACATTTAAGATAGTACAGTATTGGTGTAAGGACGGGCAGCAAGAAATCAATGGAACAGAATAGTGTCCAGATACAGACCCACACATACAGGTCCCCTAATTTATGACAAAGATAACACTGTGGTGCAGCAGGAAAAGGACTTTTTTTTTCCAATGAAATCTGCAAGGTCAATTGGATAGTCTTATGGAAAAAACAAATCTTGACACACACACACACACCCTTATCACAACATACACAAAAATCGGTTCTAGATAAACTGCAACCCTAAGGGTAAAAGTTTAAAAAATAAAAAAAACTTCTAGAATAGGTTTGGCAAACTTTTCTTAAAGGGCCAGATAGTAAATATTCTAGGCCTTGCAGATCATATGGTCTTTTTTGCAACTATTCTCCTCTGCCATTGTCATATGAAAGCAGTCATAGACAACATGTAAGTGAATGAGCCTGTGTTCCCAAAAAGAGTTTATTTGCAAAAACAGATGGCAGTATGGATTTAGCTTGCAGGCCATAGTTTTCTAAACTCTATTCTAGAACATCTCTCTGACCTTGCAGTAAGCAAACATTTCTTAAACTGAACACAAAAGGTAGTAACAAAAAATAAAAATTTGATAAATTAGACTACATTAAAATTCTTAAATCTTTTTTTAAAAGATATTATTTATTTATCTGACAGAGAGAGACACAGCGAGAGAGGGAACACAAGCAGGGGGAGTGGGAGAGGGAGAAGCAGGCTTCCTGCGGAGCAGGGAGCCCGATGTGGGGCTCGATCCCAGGACCCTGGGATCATAACCTGAGCCGAAGGCAGACACTTAACCATCTGAGCCACCCAGGCGCCCCTAAAATTCTTAAATCTGTTCATCAAATGACACTGTTAAGATTTTGAAAACAGTACCACAGAGCAGAAGAAAACATTCAAAATATAGTCAACAAAGGATTTATACCCAAAATATATAAACACACACATCCTACAGATTTTTTTAAACAGAGCCAAACCAATAGAACAAAGGGCAAGAAATTCTTGAATAAAAGTTTTACAAAAGAAACTCGACAAAAGAGAAAATCCAGATGGCCAAAAAGATATGAACTGTTCTCAGCCTCATTAGTTACCAGGAGGATAAAAAAAATAAGTCTTCAATGACATCCTAATATGTACACACAAATGAAAAAGATGGGCAATGAGTGCTGTCGAGGATGTAGAACAAATGGAAATTTCCTATCCTGGTAGCAAGAGTGTAAATGGGTATAACACCTTTGGAAAATTGAATTGTCTATTTGAGGTAATCATGAGTATATCCTATGATCCAACAATTACATTCTTTGGTATAAAATCAACATGAATGTGTCCATATGTTCACTAAAAGGCATGCACCTGAATGTCTGTAGTGGCATCATCCATAATTGTCACAAACTGGAAACTTCCCAATCCACATCGACAGAAAAACAAATACACGCGTGATAACTGTGAATCGCATTAAGAAAGATCGGCAATTACACACGAGGAAATACGTTGTATATTCACATAATATATTTTCACACTATATAACAACAAGAATAATCTACAACTACATGCAACAACATGGATGAATCTCTCCCCAGCTCGACCCTCCAAAAAATATTAAGTGAAAGAAGCCAGACACAAACAGAATACACGTATGATTCCGTTTGTGTGAAGTTCAAAAACAGGCAAAAGTTACCTGTTAGAATTGAAGATCATGGTTACCAGGGTGGGAGGACATAGCAAGTGGAAGGGAAGGTTCCTGGAGGGCTAGTATTGATTCTTGAACTAGGTACAGGTTTCATAGATTTGTGCAGCTTGTGAAAATAATAACCTTACTTTTAAGCACACTGTTATATGTACATTTAACTCCACTGTAGTTTACTGCACAGGGGCTTAAATCATTTGAAGAGGATTAGATTAGCATCAGGATAGATAAACATGATGCATTCTGGCTCCCTGTTCCCTTCTCTACTTCATGTTTATTTTGTTCTCCTTTAACTTCTACTTAATGTAATATTTGATTTGCAAAACTAACCCATATTCCGTAAGTCCATACTGGTAAAAATAAGTGATTGAATAAGTTAATAAATGGGAGAGAGAAGACAAATCTCCCATGCAAAAGAATTCCAGTAATTTATGTAGGTACTTCACCCTCAAGGAGGTGGACTATGCCCCTGCCCCTCAAGGGTAAGGCTAGGCATAGTGGCTTCCTTCCAAAGAGTACAGTATGGAAAGGAAGGAAGAGAATAACTTTACAGTATAGAAATCTGACAAACACTATCTTAGCCAGGTATTCAGGGTCAACATCATCACTGATAGGTTATATTGATAGTATGTACCCTCAGTATGATGTGATAAGAATGATACTTTACCTCTGTGGTTTTCCTCCAAAAACCTATAACCGTGCTCTAATCATAGAAAAAAATATCAGACAAGCTCAAATTGAGGGACATTCCACAAAATACCTGACCGTACTCCTCAAAACTGTCAAGGCCATCAAAAACAAGGCAAGTCTGAGAACAGTCAGAGCCCGGAAGAGCCTAAGGAGATACAACATCTAAATATAATGTTGTGTCTTGGATGGGATCATGGAAAAGAAAAAAGGATATTAGGTAAAAATTAAGGAAATCTGCATGTAACATGGACTTTAATAATAATATGCCCATATTGGTTCATTAATTACAACAAATTTACTCTAGTAATGTAAGATGTTAACAACAGGGGAAACAGTGCAGGTGTACTGGAACTCTGTATTATCTTTGCAACTTTTCTGTAAATCTAAAATTATTTCAAGGTAAAAGTTTTATTTAAAAAATATAATCCACATAATAAACACTAGGTTAAACTTAAACTACAGAATCAAGTTATTAACAATAAGAAAATAAAAGAGTAGGAAACAATGACTGGTTTCATAATCCAATAGCCAGTTATGATGCAGTAACTATTCTATGCCTTCTCGACACGTTTGAATGTATTCCTAGTGCTTAAACTTTATGAACGTGAATTACTTTTGTTTACTTCAACACATTAAGGTGGGAGCTTTATGCACTATAACTTACTCGGATATTTTAAGTTAAACTCTTTATATTAAACTTCAAGCAGAGTAGCTGAGTGATGAAATAGAGAATGTTTTTGTTAGTAATTACAGACTATTAAAAATAAATTTTCACTCCATTACACTCTTTCATCAAATATAATAGAAGCATCATAGAAAGTTGGAACTGAAAGGGACATTTAAGAGATTAATTCAGCTCCTTAACTTTATATGAAATAACTGAGTGCCAGAGAGTCTGGGACTTGCCCAAGGTCATAATAAATTGGTGGGAGAGCTGGAATTCACTTATTCAGTTGAACCAGCATTTACTGATTATTTATTATATTTCAAGCACTGTGATAGGTGCTAGAAATAAAAAAATGGTAAGACTATTTTTCGGGAGGGGGGGGGGGGGGGGGGGAGAGGCGAGGAAATGAGTGGATGAATACAGTACAATGTGGAAGTGAGCTACTAGACATAGTACAGGGTGCCATGAAAATGAAGGAGCAGATCACCTGACACAGCTAGGTGTCACTTGAGCCTTTCAAAGATAGGCCGGGTTTATACAGATGAGGAGGCTGAGACCTGATATTCCAAGCAAAGCTGATCACCTGAGCCCAAGGCAGAAAAGGTGAAAAAATGTGTTGTGTAGGAAACTATGCTGTCTGCTGTTACTGCAGAATAGTGCAGGCAAAGAGCAGCAACGGTTAAACTGAAAATGCTAGACCCTGGAGAAGGTTTTGCGCCATTTAATGAGCCACGTCTTGTAAGAGAGGGGAAGTTACTGAAAGATTCTGAATGTTAGTTAGGTTACTCAGATGGTTTTGTGGAGGACAGATCTGAGGACAAGACTAAGTCCTGGGAACTCTGTCAGAGAGGTTACTGCACTACTTGAGAGATGACAGAGGTGGGTCGGCTGGTTTAGGAAGGTGCTGGTTAATATGAAAAGGAGGTGTACTCAAGAAAGGCTTAAAATATGATGGACGATTAATTGGATGGGTTGAGGCGAGTGGAGTGGGGGGATGGAGGTGCTGACCAACCCTAGTCTACACCACAGGTCTTTGGAATTTCAGATCTCAAGGAGTACACGTAAGCCCTGGGCTGTATTTATCCATTTGTCCTCCACCCCAGGAAATAGCTCAGAATACCCACAAGTGAAGCAGTTTTTGATAAACATTGAAAAGAAAGCAAACAACAATAAAACTCATCCTAGGACAAAAGGCACCTTCTTGCCCTATATTCACATAATCAAGAGAGACCCCTGAGGTGATTCTTTGCAGAGCAAAGAGGATTTGCTTCCAAGGTTTTTGTCTTCCCTCCTACGCCACAGAGAGCTCACCCTAAATTTTAAGTATACCCCCAAAAGGGCACAACTTGAATTCCTGCCCTCATGCATCCCATGTTAGGCTTTGGTGACTGGATGATTGAGCTGACTCTAAAGAGAGATTATGGGAAGAAAATCAGGACAAAAGATAATGAGTTCAGCTTTAGACAAGCTAAATTTAGGGGCGCCTGGGTGGCTCAGATGGTTAGGCATCTGCCTTCAGCTCAGGTTATGGTCCCGGGGTCCTGGGATCAAGCCCTGCATCGGGCTCCCCGCTCAGCAGGGAACCTGCTTCTCCCCCTCCCTCTGCCACTCCCCCTGCTCATGCTGTCTCTTTCTCTCTGTATCTCTGTGTCTCAAATGAATAAATTAAAAAATCTTTAAAAAAAATAAACAAGCTAAATTTAAAATGCGTGTGGAATATCCAGTTAGAGAAATTAAAAAGGCAGTAAGGATAATCTACCCTGAAACCTGGGGAAGACATAACAATCTGAGAATCAAAGGTTATAATACGAACAAAAATCATGAAAGTGGATGCCATTTCTCAGGGATAAGAACAGTGGGAAGGATAGCAGCCCAAAGATGCAAGGTCACCAACATTTGGAATAGAAGTGAAGTCTTCAGTAAAAGGTTCAACAAAATAGTCAAAACTCTACCAGGAAACCTAAAGACTGTCGTATCCCAACAGCATAGGAGTGTGATAGTTTTCAGGAGATATCAGTGGTATTGAATAGAGAAGAGCCACCAAAAGCCATACCTAAAAAAAATCCATTAAATTTGATGACTTCAGTGAGAGTTCTTTCAGTGGAGTGATTGTTCTTAATTGCAGTTAGGTGGGTTAATGAGTATGTGGGTGATGAAAAAGTGGAGACTGCTTTTCTATACTATTCCTTGGAGGTTTGGATGAACGTGAGAGGAGAAAGACAAGAAAACATCTAGAGGCAGACCCACTCTAGAAAAGTGGAGACTCTTTTGTTACTTTATTTGGGATGAGATGTTTAGCATATTTGTAGGCTACAAGGAAGATGCCCACTAGCAAGGCAGGTGTTGTTGAGAGAGGGTAGGGAGAAGGCAGGGGAGACTGGGGTAAAAGACATACAGTAGGAGGAACTGCCATCCAACAGTTGAAGGAGGATTTCCTTCTCTATAGGGAAGGAAGCCAGCATAAATTAACATATAATCAAGTTTGTAGGAGTGTGTGTGTGTGCGTGTGTGTGTGTGTGTGTCTGTCTGTCTGTCTGTCTGCCTGTCTGTCCCAGAGAGGGTAGTGGGGCAGTAGAGAGATAAAGATCGTGCTTGAAGACTTTGTTACTTATTTATTCATATTTATTTTTTCTAGTAGGAGGTAGATTCATCTGCTGAGAATGAAGAAGTTTAGTCCTAGGAGAGCAGCAAGGGTTTGGATGAATTTTAAGGAGTGTAGGCAAGGGAATTACTAAGGATAAAAATAAAAAGATTAAACTGAGGCTAAGAGTGGGAGACTCTTAATGTTTGACAGCAACAATCTGTAAGCTTGTTGATTTTTTCAGTTATGTTCAACTAACAGAATTTTTTTAAAAGGCATTTATTAAATATCCCTTAATATATTCTTGGCATTGTGTATTGCTAGCATTACCTCAACCCCAGTAGATGAGTATGTTTATTACCCCAATTTACAAGTTAAGTAACATCCCCAAGGTTGCACAGCTAGTAAAAAGGCAGAGAACAAGTCTGTCCAACTCCAAACCACATGTTGTTGGCCAACATGCTGTATTTTCTCCCAAAGAGTTGGAGCTTTAAGAATTGATACAACATTTTGCCTAGCTTCAGGGAACTCCTAATCCACAAAAGAAGTTAGGACAATAAATAATCACAAGCAAATATGAAGGTTTGATATGCTCAGACAGCAGAGAAGAGGAGCCCATTGCTCTGAGCTTTAAGGAAGTCTTCTCAGGGAGCCAACACCTGAGCACTGAGCTGATCTGTGTCAGTATTCACCAGGTGAACAGGGAGTCAGGGGCATTCCAGACCTAGGGACTGTGTGTGCAAAAGCAAGGAGGCATGAGAAGCCATCACATTTTTGCTCAATGCACCTGGAACATAGAGTGACTCTTGGGTGAGGGGTAGGAGAGATGGGCGAGATATGGGCAGATATTAAGGGCATCGTACCTACTGAGAGTTTACTTTGGTAATCAGCTGGCTGACATGGAAGATTTTAAAGAAGAGAATGACATCGGATTTTTTTATTATTGAAATATAATTGACATACAATGTTACATTATTTTCAGGTGTACAATTGATTGGATAATTCTGTGTGTTACTCAGTGCTCATACAGTAAGAATAGTCACCATCTGTCATCATACAATGTTATTACAATAGTATTGGCTATATTCCCTATGCTGTAGTTATCTCTGTGACTTACTTATTTTATAACTGGAAGTTTGTACCTCTTAATCCCCTTCATCTGTTTTGCCCATCTCCCCACCCCCCTCCTCTCTGGCAACCACCAGCTTGTTCTCTGTATTTAAGAGTCTGTTTGGTTTTTTGTTTGTTTTGTCTTGTTTTTTATATTCCACATGTATATGAGTGAAATCATACGGTATTTATCTTTCTCTGTCTGACTTACTTCACTTATTAGCAGTATACCCTCTAGGTTCGTCCATGTTGTTGCTGATGGCAAGATTTCATTGTTTTTTATGACTTAGTAATATTCCTGTGTGTGTGTGTGTGTGTGTGTATCACATCTTCTTTATCCATTCATCTAGCAGTGGACACTTGGATTACTTCCCTATCTTGGTGATTGTAAATAATGCAACAATAAATATAAGGAGACATATGTCTTTTCAAGTTAGTGTTTTCATTTTGCGGGGGTAAATACCCAGTAGTGGAATTACTGGATCATATGGTATTTCTGTTTTTATTTTTTGAGGAGCCTCCACACTGCTTTCCACAGTGGTCGCACCAACTTCCATTCCCACCAACAGTGCACAATGGTTTCCCTTTCTTTACATCCTCACCGGCACTTATTATTTCTTGTCTTTTTGATATGTGAAGTGGTATCTCGTTGTGGTCTTGATTTGATGATGAATGATATTGAGCATCTTTTCATGTGTCTGTTGGCCATCTCTATGTCTTCTTTGGAAGAATGTCTATTTAGGTCCTCTGCTGATTTTTCAATAGGATTGTTTGCTTTTTGGTGTTGAGTTGTATAAGTTCTTTATATTTTGGGTATTAACCCCTTGTAGGGTATATCATTTGCAAATATCTAGAAGACAATGATATCAGATTTTAGTTTTACAAATATGACCCTGCCCATGACAAGCAGGATGGATTATACAAAAGGGAGATTAATAATTATAAAAACTATACACTGTTATATCCTCTGAATCAAACACTATGTAAGTGATTTACACAGATTCAGTGACTTAATTATCATAGAAACCCTGTGAAGAAAGTGTAGTCATTCCCATTTCACAGGTGAGGAAACCAAGGTAGTGATGGGCTAAATTACTTGCCCAGGATCTCAAAGCTAAAAAGTGGCAGAGGCAGAATCTGAACAGAGGCAGCCTGGCTAAGGCAAGGTTCTTGATTGGGAGCCTACTGCAATGGCTGTGGGTAAAAGATGCTGAGGATCAGGCCTCAGGCAATAGCAGTGGAGCTAGAGTAGAAAGAAACAGCCACAGGTTCCTAGATCTAAGGCCAATGTTCTTGCCATTGTTTTCTTATTTTTTGTAGTTTTTCTATTTGTATCTAAACACAGATCTGATGACACCTGTAGTGGGTTTGGTGTCCCACTCCCCCCCCCAAAAAAAAAATTCACATCTGTCGAGAATCTTAGAATGTGATCTTATTTGGAAATGGGGCCTTTGCAGATATAACTAGTTGTTAAGATGAGGTCATACTAGATTAGATTGGGCCCTAAGTCCAATGACAGGTGTCCTTGTAAGAAAAGGAGAGGATACACAGAGAAGGATGTGAAGACAGAGACAGATTGGAACGATAGAGCAATAAACCAGGGAAAGCCACGGATTGCCAGGACCTGCTAGAAGCTAGGAAGAAGCGAGGAAGAATCCATTCCTAGAACCTTCAGTGTGAGCATAGCCCTGCTGGCACATTGATTTCAGATTTCTGGTCTCCAGACTGCGAGACACTACATTGCTATTGTTTTAAGCCCAAAAGTTAGTGCTAATGTATTACAGAAGCCCTAGGATACTAATACAACACCCTTCTTTATTCAAGTTAAATTTCCATGTAGGGTTATATTCTCATATATTTATAATTGCATACAAATAAGTGTATGGTTTTTGAAGGAAAAATCATTCACAGTTGATGATCTCATAAGCCTGCCATCTTTATTGCATTTCACTGCTGTTTGCCCAATAGACTAACCTCATTTGGATTCCCGGAGGTTAGTCTTGCTTTCACCTTCATGTTATCATCCACACTTTAAATATATTGAGTTGCAAAAACAGAATTCTCTTTGTACCCTAGCCTGGAAGTACCTTGAAGGTAAGACTTATTTTATAAACAAAACACCAACCTCTATGTTTGAAAAAGGTTCAGGCTTGGCTTTTGCACTGACCCAGGAGTTGACAGAGTCTGCTCTCATTTAAGACGGGAAATATCAGGAGCTGTTTGCAAAGTGTATGATAGGCAACATAAGCAATCAAGCACAAAGGGAGTCTTTTCACATCTTATTGGAAACTCTGAGTTTCCACAAGATAGAATTGTAGAATTTTAGAGCTATTCAGATAGAATTGACATGTAACTCCTTTGTAACAAAGGAATTAAAAACATTTTAATTTCTACCAACACAGTGGCATTGACTTAATTTTAAACCTATATCATTTATTCTTTTCTCTGCAAACCATATTCTTACTGACATGTCACTTTTATTTGTTACCTATCTTACAAATGCTCTGTTTACCATTTATTTTTCAGAAAAAAAAAAAAGAAAAACTGGATACAAATGTATCTGAGGTTTTCTGGGGCTGCCTGCTCAGACTCATCAGTCACAGAGACACCTACACACACACACACACACACACACACACACACTCCCACAAGAGCTTGAGGTGCAACCTGATGAAAAAAGGGAGACTTGGTGACTAGAGCAGTTCTGCTCAGAGCATTTTCTCCACACCTGCTACCCTTATCCCAGACAATGCAAATCATTTCATTCTTTCCAGTGAGCAAGAGTATTCTAGTAGTTAGCACATAAGTAAATGTCTACCCTCTTTTCCAGAAACACAAACATACTATAACAAAGCAGCTACAACTTTCCTTTTAAAATTCACTCCTGCAGGGTTTTTGTGGTTGTTGTTTAGATGAATTAATCATATTAGGAGACAGGATGCAGGTTTTAGGGTCAGTGATGAGGAGATTCTTGACATTTATCTCCTCTACAGGGATCTCCGATTTTTTTAATCAAAACACTTACCTGAGTTTTCTTGTTTATTAATTTATTGGTTGATCTATTTTCTGTCTGTCTGTCTATCTGTCCAGAATAGCAGACACTTACTTTCCTTACTCACTGCATTCCCTATAGAGTCTAGAACTGCACCTGTTGCTAATCAAATGTTTATTCAATGAAGGAAGCAATGCATGCAGAGTAGATATCTCAGGATCCATAATGGAGTGAGGAATGAGAGAAAGAAGCCATTACAGAAGTGAAGGTCATTGAAGACACAGATTCTTTAGCAGAACAGAAGCATGGACTCTAGTGGGAAACTGAGGCAAAATCTTGGGTAATGTTGAAAAAGGGCTGGTTTCACAATCTGCAAAGATAAAGGAGGGAAGCATCTCAAGGATGAGCACAAAGCAGATATGGGGCAGGGATGAAAGTGTAATTAATTCTTAAAGTTACGTCCTTTGGACAGGTGTAGAGAGAGGTTATGGGGGATATGTAAGCTGAGTATTTCTAAAGCTTGCCTATAAAATGTGACAACTCAGACTCTCTAAAAAGGAAATTAATGAATTCATAAGTATCATTTCCAGGGCTTTACAACAAAAATATGCATTTTGAAATCCTGTGTTTATGTGTACACTCCATGGGTAATGGCATTATAATATAGCAGTGGTATGCCGTGAAATAACATGCTGGAAAAACAGTTTAGACTTTGAAATGCAATAACTAAGTTAAAATATGCAAAATACACTCAAGCAAATATTCAGGTAAAGTTGCCTAGCTCTAGGATGTGCCTTTGCTTGCTCTCTCTACGTCTGATCTCACATGGCTTTATATAGGAAACAAGAGAAGCTAATGTCACCCAAAATATCCTAGGTATGTATTGTCAGATGAAGAAATTATAGAAAGAGAGAAGGAGCTATCGCTGTGCTGAAAGAAGAGGGAGAACTGTAGCTATATCAACATTACCCAGTGTCACCTAGTTACATTAAAAAGTTCTGAATAAACAGCTCAAGGGGAAAAAGACAGGTTTCTGTGCTGTTGTCTGGGCGTCTTTTCAATTTTCCTTTGTTGACTTGACTGTTTTTGGATTGGAGGCTTCTTTTTCTTATCTGTGGGGAGGAATGCTTTTCTAACTAGAGCCAGTGACTTTGCTGGAATGGCAAGGTTTACCACAGAACACAAAAGCCTGTGCCCCCCGTAAAGAACTGAAACATGTCCTTTAGTGCCCGAGAGCTCACCAAATGGGGAAGTAAGAGGAACACGCCAACGTGGGGAGCGGCCACCACCACCTCTCCTGCCTCTGTACCTCTGGTTGCAATTTCAGTCTCCCTCTGATCCCAGACCTGTGTGGCCAAGGCTCTGGGTACACATTCGGAAATGTGCTCTGATGGATTCTTCTTTGCTCGGGGAGAACACGACCAAGATGTCAGGGGGAGGGCCGAGGCCAAGGGCACTGGGGCTGTATTTATTACTGACCGTGGTTCTAAACCACCACTGCTGTTCAGGCGCTGTGCTTCTCCTTTATGTAACCTTCCCTAGGAATTCCGAATCTGACGAGGCAAGACCTGATAGGGAGGAGAGAAGGAAGAGAGCGAGGGGCAAGACAACTAGAAGGTGGGTGTAGGAGAGACACAGTCATTGAGAGATTTCCAGGAAGGAAAAAAAAAAAAGACTTTCATTATGATATTGTTATATATAATAGTTACCATATTGGTTAAGATTATATTCACTGCAGGTTATAGAAAACAGACTAACAGTCACTTAACAAGTTTAGGATTTATTTTTCTCACACAACAAGGAATCTGAAGGGAGCCAAGCCTCCTCAGGGTCGTTAAGGACTGGGGCTCTGTCTGCCCTTTCCTCCTCAGTTTGTCCTTGCCGTGTTCGTCCTGTCATGGTCTCAAATGGCTGCTCCACCCCCAACCTCACACTTGCATTCCAGTCAAGAGGCAAAGGGACCCAGAAGCTCCTGGCAAGGTTTTGCCTTTTCATGAGTAAAGATCCTTTTCCAGAGATTTCTGCCCATGTCCGTTTGTCCAGAAATGAGTCCCATGGGAACCCTTGCCTGTGAGAGAGACTGAGATCTTGGGAATTTACGGTTCCAGCTTCTGTGGGGAGCACCGCACTGAGAGAAAAAGGGATGGCTATGGATTTTGAATGAACCGCAATAGATCAAGGCCAAATTATCAAATAATCAAAGGAAAAGGGTATATATATATATATATATATATATATATATATATATATATATATCGAAGTGCCAAAATATGCGAAGCCAAGCAAGAGCTATGATGACTAAAGTTCGTGCAGGTAGAACCACACACAATCAATGACAATCAGAGGTCACTGACCAACAAACACTAAAGTGCTTTAGACTTTTGTTGCTTTACTTTTCTATCTTGTGAAATGTTTCTATTCTCCTATTTGTTCTCTGTTGAAGAAAAAATAGGACAACAATATTTTATGACTTACATAGGTGGTTTTCTCTCCCAGGTTTTGGAGGGACACATGCCCCCTGGGAGTCTCCCTGCACTGGGTGCTCCTTTGCTCTGGGTCAAAAATCGCAGCAGCGAAGGCTCAAGATGCCAGGGAGCTGAGACAGTGACTCAAAAACATGACAGGCTAGGGAGTTAGTAAAGAAACAGGAGCAGGGCAGAATTTTTATATTTTTCTCATCCCTCTTCCTCTTTGGCTCCTGATTAATGTAACCTTCAAGTCCACGCTTAACCCACCCCTTCCTTGGAGTCTGCTTGCCTGCTGTGTGCCTTTATCAGAGTAACATTCTTTCCCTCGGCAAAAAACTACTTAGAGCCCACCATGTTCCACACTCTGCCCAAAACTCTGGGTTTAGAGCTGTTCAGCCCCTGCCATGCAGAACAGCACCACCCACCGGAAATACAATGCAAGCCACGCAGGTAATTTTAAGTCTATTATCCACAAAAAAAGGGGGGTAAAAACAAATGGGTGATTCTAATTTAAAATACATTTTATTTAAACTAATATACCCAAAATATGGTTTAAATAATATTTATTAAATTTTAGAGTATCGATATTATATCAAAATAATACCAAAATCACATTATTTGATATGACTGTTATTATTACACATAAAAATTATGGGTGAGATATTTTACTTTTTCATATTAAATCTTCAAAATCCAGTGTGTATTTGATCCTTACAGCACATCTCAATTCAGACGAGCCACGTTTCAAGTGGTCGGTAGCCACACGTGGCAAGTGGCTACCATGTTCGGCTGCACTGCTCTAGAGCTTACAGACCTAAAATAATGATTTATTGTAAAACTTGTTCATTAGGTCTAGTAAATGTCTGATATACACAGGGTTCATGGCATGTGGTGTTAAGGGAAGCAGTCTCATGTGAAGAAAGCCAGCTGCTCTTTTTGTCGGCTCCCCAAAAGTAGGCATTCATCTTAACGCCTTTACCATTGCCCAGAGTCTAGATCTCAGCCTCATAGATTTAGGAAGACTTGATCTATTTGAAGTCCTACAGTTGATTTACTTCAGAATCCTGGCTCCTCTAAGTGACAAGATCCTGGGACTAGTGTATGAAAATAGAGAATCCAAGCCCATTTGCAATGAAATGTGCCAGGAGGGGGTGTGCACTTGTGTCATCTCCACGCACCTGGATTTGGCATGTCCTGGCAGGTGCCAAATCCAGCCCCCCCCCCACCTGTTTTTGTAGAGCCATTAGCTAAGAATTGTTTGTGTACTTTTAAAGTCGATAGGAAACCAAAAGAAGAATAAAATTGTGTAATACATGAAAACTGCATGAAATTCAAGTATCCGTGTCCATAAATGTTTTACTGGAACACAACCACACATTCAGTTAAGTATTATCTATGACTGCTTTCATGCTACAATAGCAGAGTTTTGTAGTTGCAACAGAGACCATATGGCCCGCAAAGCCTAAAATATTTACTATCTGACTTATTACAGAAAACGTTTGCCACCTTCTGCCGTAGACCAGTGGCTCTCACCCTGTGTTGTGTATGTGAACTACTTGAGGAGCGTTAACCAAGTACAAATACCTAGGACCCACCCCAAGTAACTCTGATTGAATTAGCTTCTGGTGAGGACTAAGCATTGGTATTAAAAGAAAAATTTTATTCTAATACTATAGCCAATCTCTACAGGAAGCCAAAATAACCAGGAGGTTGTGTGGAGAACATGGACTCAAGTCAGGAAAGAGCTTGAGTATCCATCTTCAGTCAATCCAGGCCTGTCAGCATACAGACCACTTGAGTCAGTGTGCCAAGGCACATTCTTTAAACTCCGTGCTCATCCAGACCCGCCAGTATTCACTTCCGTGACCATGACGTTCCTTCGCTTCCAAACTTAACCAACTCCTGCTGATTGACACATTCTTCCTGCGCATTCACCAGTTAATCCAGCCTTATCAGCCTGGGGCCATTCTGTCTCTTTAACATGATTTTGTTTGTCTGTTCGGATTCACTGTGTGTGTGCTGCTTTTCTATCTTTCTGAGGACAGATATTTCCCACCCCCCCCAGATTATTTCTTGGTTGCCTCAATGCCTGTGTCTTTGGCAACTTATATTCCAGTTGTTGCTTTTCTTGGGTATCTTTGAATCTCCAGCCTGATATGTCTCTTAAGTATTTAGTGGATGACTTCGAGCGAATGAAGGAATGAATGAATGAAAAGTTAGAATTGGGGGCGCCTGGGTGGCTCAATCATTAAGCCTACTTGTATTCCCTCTCTTGCTGTCTCTCGCTCTCTGTCAAATAAATAATAAAATCTTTTAAAAAAAAAAGTTAGAATGGAAGGACAGAAAAAATACACAGGAATTTTGCAAGCTGTGTTTTGTGGGTATAAATGTGAATTTAAATATTCTTTTTTAAAGATTTTATTTATTTACTTGACAGAGAGATAGAGAGCACAAGTAGGCAGAGAGGCAGGCAGAGGGAGAGGGAGAAGCAGGCTCCCCGCCGAGCAGGGAGCCCAATGCGGGACTCGATCCCAGGACCCTGGGATCATGACCTGAGCCAAAGGCAGCTGCCTAACTGACTGAGCCACCCAGGCGCCCCTAAATGTGAGTTTAAAATCAAAGTGTCCACGTTCAAATCCTGGTTCTGCTACTTTACCTGGAGAGCCCCATGGGAGAATCACTTCACATGTCTGAGAACAAGACTTTGGATACTGTAAGAAGGAGAGAGTAACACCTACTTCACAAAGTTGTGTGAGGATGACTTACCAAATATGGTAGTTCTTAGTATAATCCCTGGTGCATAATAGCTTCTTAATAAGTTTCCTCGTCCTTCCCCTGCATGGCTAAGGCATCCTTCTGTATGAAAATGTCCTGAGTAGTTTGCAGTCTTATTTATTAAATTATGCAACTTTTAACACTGATACAAAGTTCTTTTATTATTTGAACATATATTTTATAATACAAATTTTCAAATAATTCTAGATAACAAAATTTTATAATTGACTTTATAGTTCCATACCATGGCTCTAATATAAGATTTTTTCCATGATATAAGCATCACATAAACCTATTTACTTTGTAGGCCCTGTGTCTTTTTATATAACATTAAATTTTACTTTTTTTCAAAAGCTTCTTAAGTTTTGAGGTGGGAAATTACTTCATGTGAACTCATAGTTTATATATTTAGGGAAAACGTGGTCTGTCTTTTATAATATTGTCCTTTCCTATTTGTTGGTTCCAAAATAGTCATAAGATAATGAAGAATCAAAAGTTCTTGACCCTGGCTTCATGCAATAATCACCTGAGGAGATATTTTTAAAATTCCAATGCTTAGCTTCACTCCAGACCAGAATCTCTAAGGGTGAGCCCGGGCATCATCTGTTTTCAGTCTTCCAGATGATACCGATGTATAGTGAAGATTGGAAGCCACTAATCTATCATCCCACCCTCTGTTTAACGTATGAGGAGAAATGAAGCCCAGAGATTAAATGACGGACCCCCCCACCCTCAGCTGAACTGGAACTGAAACCCAGTTTTTCCACCTCAAGACCAACGTTCCAAGTTAATCCTATACCTAGAATTTTAGGATACACAGTTTTCTTGATGCATACAAAAACCTCACTGTAGAAACTATTGCTTAATTTAAATGGGATATAAAGAGAATATCAGTGGTAGAAGAATTAAAGTGTATATGTTTAATTCATTCTTTAAAATTCAGTTAAGCACATCTTATATGTTAGGTATGGTGACTTTCATCATTAGGTCTGTTTTGTGGGGTAAATATTACTGTTCTCATTTTTAAAACGAGGATATTGAGGGGCGCCTGGGTGGTTCAATCAGTTAAGTGTCTGACTTTTGGTTTCTGCTAAGGTCGTGATCTCAGGGTCATGGAATTGAGCCCCGTGTCACACTTGGCACTCAGTGGGGAGTCTGCTTGAGATTCTCTCTCTTCCCCTCTGCCCCTTCCCCTCTTCCTAAAAATAAATAAATACATCTTTAGAAATAAAATAAAATAAAATGAGGAAATTGATACACAAAGAGATCAATAGACTTGCATTTGGTCACACGGCTAGTGAGTGGCCAAGTCATGAAATGAATCCAAATCATAGGACACAATCCTGACTTTCTTTTCCCTCTCTAAAAATAGAATCTTACATTTGTACAATTCTTCATCTTTTGTTTTCTTTTTTCCTGCAGACATTGTTATCTCAATTGATTTGGCCAATAATTTAATGAACTCTGGCAAAATTCTCTTTATTTAGAAAACCAGACAAAGATACATGAAAAGGTGAACTTGTAAGTTTTACAGGTTGTGCCCAATAATTAAAAATCATCTAAGACATCTCAGTAAGATTTTAGAGGGCTAATTCTCATACATTTAGTGTGGGGGATATCATTTTGTTTGGTTTTGTTTTTTGGGCTAGGTGGAAAAGACCCACTGGATAGGAGTGGTGAGCAGAATGTACTTATGTTTCACAAAGAGCCATTTTATAATGAACTTGGATGGGTCACAGTTCAAAAGAATAGAAGAATAGTATTGAGATGAGGGGATCCTGAGGTGGCCAAATAGACTCAAAACTAGACTCAACTTGTCAAGATAAATGGTTGACATAACTTGTCTCTACAGAACTCATTAAAATGTTGATTTAAATATTAAGTTTCTTAAAGCAGTACCTTTAGTACTTAGAAATTTATACTACCAAGTTTTTCTTTATTTTTCCTTTAGGTCTAGATCCTTTACTCTCCATAGATTGAGAGTAATCACAAGAAAGGCTCCCAAGATAGTGAGAGTTCCTCTGTGTAAATGAAAGGGTCAATCATAATCTTTTTCAAGTAAAAGCAAATAAACTGTATACATGTAGAAAAAAGAAAGAAAAAGAAAGGATTAGTGAAGCCCAGGGAAGCCACAGCCGGTATCTCATAAAATGGAAAGCAGTAAAGGTAGATTTAGTGGCTAATGCAATTTAACATCAATCTGAAATACAGAAAAATAACTTGTATGATTGTTTCTTTCTGTGAGGGTCAAAAGCTATTTGGGAATACTAAAGTAGTTTTGAAAGTTAAGGAAATTAGAAGAATAAAGCACAAAATATTAAATATGTAGATAAAGAAAAGAATTTTTAAGTCCAAAGAATTATATTCCATATTTGCTGATTCAACACAGATTTTTTTTCCTATGTGTGTATCGTCTATGTGCCAGAAATTGTTCTGGGTCTGGAAGTAAGTATGGCAAGCAAGACAGACAAGGACCTTGCCCTCCAACAGCTTGCCTTCTGGTGGAGGGAAATCATCAGTAAACAGTCAACAAATAAGATCATTTAAGCTTTTTAAATGCTCTAGAGGAAATGAATAGAGTGTGGTCTTGGAAACTGACTGGTGGGTGAGAACACCACCTTCCATGGAGAGTCAGGAAGGGCTTGTCTGAAGAGGTGACTTTTGAGGTGAGATCTGAAGGCGAAGAAAGAGCCATCCACAGGACAAGTTAGGGGAAGCACTTGTTAGGCAAAGAGACTGATTTATGCAAATGTTCGAGATAGCTGCTTTGCATATGAAAGAGATAAAAAGGAGGCCAGAGTACATATTAATGTACGTGTTTATGTCTGTGTCTGTGTGTGTGTGTATGTGTGCCTGCATGCACTGATACACCAACGTGCACGTACACACACACACACACACACAGAATGATGACAGCTCAACATTAGCTAAACTATTATCCAGAAATCAGAACGGGAGAATTCCCTTGATTCATATTTTAAGGTGTCCTGACTCCCTTCTATCCTACCCCCCATGCCTTTCCCCCATCTCAAACATACACATGTATGGGAAAAGATTTAAAATATTGACTTCCCGAAGTGTGCACCTTATCTCTAGTTCAGAATGTCATAGCCAGTGACTCCTGCCTGTGCTTGGGTGGTTTTTGTAAATTCAACTATTAGGAAACCATTAGTTTCTAAATGCTGGTGTGCAGCAAAAGAAGGCTCCTCTATTTTCATGGAAAGGAGACTAATATAATACACTGTCTAAATTGAGACTCCCAGAGAATAAACTTCTTTGGGTACCATGAATATAAAACCTTGTTTTGACCTTCATTTCTTATTCATGCTGGTAAGTCAAGTTGTTGAATACATTTGTGACTCTGGAGAAAGCTAGTGTATTATATTCTAAAAATCTTTAAATATTTGTTTCTTCTGTTCTTTTTTTAATGTCTCATCTTATAGTCTTTTTCCTTTACCACATCCATTTATTTCTCAAAGTTACTATTCACAAAACTTTTGCAAAATCTCATTTTAAACTGAAGCTTCTTTTTGCTGTTGTTTCTGCTTTGGTTGGAGTAAGGAAGATCTTGCTATGTTGTTCTTTCAAAGCACTATAAAACAAACATTAGAGATATCCTCTCGTACCAGTATTTTGGAATCAATGTTTTTCTAGATGTTTTACAAGTAAATCAGCTCTTGGATGAAATAGATGTTTAAGTAAATATGGCTCTTAAGATGGCTATATTCTGGTAATCACAAGCTCATGAATCAGAGCATTTCAATGACAGGTCATGGCTTTTTTTTTTTTTTTAATCTTAATTTAGAATTTTTTCAATTGACTGTGAGATGCTGTTACAATTCAACCTGCCTTTAGTGTTTTAGGTGCCTTAAAACATGTTGCTACTGTATAATGACTGGGAGAGCATAACTGCAGGGTGCCAATTACTCTGGCAAAGGAACCTTATTACATTGTCTCCAACTAAGCATGTAATTAATGTCTCTATTTCAAGGCCATTTCAGCAAATTCAAAACCCAGAGACTATCCATACATATTTAGAGATGCATAGAAACACTGGTGATGTCTTCATTGCAGAGGACAGCAATGCCAGAAGAATCTGGGGAAGAATATGGAATACTTTATCACATATTGCAAATATTTTATTGTAACAAAAGATGTGGTTTGAAATAAAACGTGTCACTCTAAAAGTCTCATTGGAGATAGAATCACCCCCTTAGGGAGGGCTTTTTAAATGGCTGAGATGTTTTCAGGTTGTCACAGTATCTATGCAGAGGTCAGAAATGCTAAATGTCTTGCAATGCATGGGGCAGTTGCACTTTGAAATCTTGCTGGACGTTTAGAATTGCAAAAAGCCTATTTATAGTCATCTGAACTTAAGCCTACCTCCAATTTGCAAATAACCATAGGGCAACTTTGTGCAATTTTAATACTCAATGAATTTTGCAGGAATGCAACTACTATGTAAATCAATAGACGACTGTAGTTAGTTTTCTTTGGAACTTTACAAAGACTTGGTTATCATTTCAAAAACAAATTGTGCCATTGACAGCAGCACAGCTTGTGGTATTTGAGTTGCCAGTAAAGCGCGCCTGTATTATACGTTTGCAGCAGTTACCGTCACAGGGATTCTGTGTTTAGATGACACCCTCCAACAAATTAATTATATCTTCTCATCAAGCGTATCATGCCCAGACATTTACCTTTTGAAATATAGTTTTATTATGAATTTCTTTCCTTATATGTTTCCTTTATATTACAGATTTGGGGGGAATTATATGTGTTTAGACAAATTATTTTATTTGTGAATTTCATTTCAGGGTATTAGAGGGGCATTATAAAATAAATTATGTTTCTAAAGGAGAGTTAGTTGAGATAAGTTTAAAAATGATTCTTCTAAAATGTGTCTCTCCTCCAAAGAGAAAGGGGGAGGCTGTACGTGTGTACTTTAGTGCAAAGAAAGAAAAGGCAGGAAAGGGGGATGAGGGAATTGGCCTTGATTTCAGCTCCTACTGTGTCAGGCCCCGTGCTCAGCCTTTCAAATGCATGATCTCATTTTTTGTGCATGGTACTGAGAAACGCCATGTGTGCTTTGAGTCTCCTGGCCCCAGAGTGCCACATTCGGAGCTGTCTGCTTGACATTTGGAGAGCCGAGAGTGAGAGGAAATGAGTAGATGAATATAGTCTTGACGTTGCTGGAATGTTAAAATTATTTAAAAGTTCTATTAAATAAGTGACAGTCTCAGAGCCTGATTTATGGTAGCTAATGAAATTTTCACAAAGAAGTATTATCATGAAGTTTGAAAAAAAAAATCATAGTAGATACACACACGAATTCATATGCATATGAATGTCACTGCACGTTGCTGTGCTCGTGCTCCCTATTTATAGCTTTCGGGACACATCCGCAAGTGATAAATGAACATTGAAATGCTACACATATGTTTATATCCACTTTTAGCTATGGAGTTCTTTCAAAAGTGGTAGCTCCACTGAGCCAAATCCCAGGCATTTAGAAAGTACAAAAAATTTTAAATTTCTAAAATGAACCAAAAAGTAAAAATAAGGAAAAACAGAGACTGAGAGATATGGCAGTCATAAATCTGACACAAAATTATTTTTAAAAAGTACTGTAGGAAAATTAAATCTTATCAGAATTCAGTACTAAACCTTCTTTGTTGGTTGATGATAGTTTTTAAAGAGTGACAAAAGAGGACCTTTCTGATACATAGATATTGTCTAGGCTTTTCAAAGCACTGACAATCATTTTACTGTGTAACACTTTAGAGTTGTCAATTTAAACATGCTATCATTTTGAGTAAGTGAGAGATTGCTTTCTTTTTAAAATGCCCAGGTAAGGCTAGAGGTTAGTGTTTAATGAGGAGTGTTTGTCTATCTCATTTTTTACTGACCAGAGTATTACCTTAAGAAAGAATAAAACAATGTTGGAGGGGCCAAGTTCAGGAGAGAGGGTATCTATCCTGAAAAGGTGGGTGTGTTGCAGCCACTGTACTAAAATTGAAGATGACCAGAATCAATCTTTTTAAGTCCCTTTTCTTAGGTTTCCTTTGGTTGCAAGTTGTAGATAAATAAAATTGGTAATAAAACTGGCTTAAATAAAAAAGAGAATGTGCTAGCTCTCTTAACTGGAAAGTCCAAGAGATACTTGCTTCAGGCATAGGTAGACACAAGAACTCAAATGATGTTATTAGATTAGTGTCTGCCTTGCTTTTTTCCCATTTCTTGACTCTGCTGTGCTTCCTCTGGGTTGACTTCACCTGAAGTAGATTCTTTCTCAACATGTTGGTTGACAGAATCACCATGCCTAAATTATCCTTATTCAAGCAGAGTGAAACTTAGTTTTTCCAAAAACTACAAAAAAAAAAGACATATACAAATACACAGACACACACACACACACACACACAAAGGTCCTGTGTTGTGCCTTTTTTTTTAATTCCAGTGTAATTAACAGACTGTGATATTAGTTTCCAGTGTACAATATAATGATTCAACAATTCTACACATTCTCAGTGCTCATCACAATTAAGTATACTCTTAATCCCCCTTTGCCTGTTTCATCCATCCCCCACACCCACGTCCCGTCCCCTCTGGTTGTTCTCTATATTTAAGGGTCTGTTTTCTCATTTGTGTCTTTTTTTCTTTGTTTTGCTTCTTAAATTCCACATATGAATGAAATCATATGGTATTTGTCTTTCTCTGACTTATTTCACTTAGCATTATACCCTCTAGATGCATCCATGTTATTGCAAATGGCAAGATTGCATCCTTTTTTATGGCTGAGTGATATTCCATTGTGTGTGTGTGTGTGTGTGTTTATACATATATATCACACCTTCTTTATCCATTCATCTATCAATAGACACTTGGGTTACTTCCATAATGTATCTTTTTGTATTAGTGTTTTCATTTCCTTTAGGTAAATACCAACTAGTGGAACCATTGAATCATATGCTATTCTTATTTTTAATTTTTTGAGGAGTCTCCATACTGTCTCCTACAGTGGCTGCACCAGTTTGCATTCCCACCAACAGTGTATGAGGTTTCCTTTTTCTCCACATCTTCACCAAAACTTGTTGTTTCTTGTGTTTTTGATTTTAGCCATTCTGACAGGTGTGAAGTGAAATTTCATTGCGATTTTGATTTGCATTTCCCTGATGATGAGTGATGTTGAGCATCTTTTCATGTGTCCATTGTCCATTTGTATGTCTTCTTTTGGGATGTGTTTTATTGAACCAATCTGGGTCACATGCCCGTGAAGCAAATACTGTGGGCTAAGGAATGGATGAGTGTTGCCAACTGGCCAAGCCAAGGTCATGTGCCTTATAGGCGGAGGCATGTCAGCTCCATCAGAACCTGAACCAAATGCACTGAGATTGGAGGAAATGCGATTGTATATCCTCCAACTGCTGGTGGCCCAACCCAGAGGGAATAGCCAGGTATTGAGAAAATCTACTTTACTTATATTACAGTTACACAAATCCTAATTTTGTTCATCTTCTTCTTGAAATGTAAGAATGCATAGTTAGGGATTGACAGAATTTTAGAACGGAAAGAGACTTTGTAAATTATGTAATTGAAAGCCATCAATTTAAGTAATTTTCAAGAATTCACTCATCTTTAAATTGAGTCTCACTAATTGCAAGAGCTGGTTATCTTACAGCAGTACAAAATACTTAAGAGTATTATAAAATATGGGGCGCCTGGGTGGCTCAGTTCGTTAAGCGACTGCCTTCGGCTCAGGTCATGATCCCAGGGTCCTGGGATCGAGTCCCACATCGGGCTCCCGGCTTGGTGGGAAGCCTGCTTCTCCCTCTCCCACTCCCCCTGCCTGTGTTCCTGCTCTCACTGTCTCTGTCTCTGTCAAATAAATAAATAAAATCTTTAAAAAAAAAGTATTATAAAATATGAATTAGAATTTTGTCAAAGGCATTCATTGTATATCCCAAAGATATTTTAGGAATGACTCTTAAAGTGGACTTAACAGAGAGCTTATTACCAAAAGCTTACATAAAAATTTTTACAATCCCATCTTTTTTCCCTACCCAGCTATGCTATCTTTTAAAGTTTTTATTATAACTGTAACTTGTTACTCAGTCTATGGTGTTTTTTGAAAAGAAATTCTGATTTTTAAATTCCTTATATTTTTGGTTCCTCTGATCACTATTTCTCCTAATTATTATAGGTAAGCACAATTGGTATGCTCACATTGGCTAGCAGAAAATAATCATTCCATAAATGTGTATGTGTTCATTTCAGAAAACATATACTTTCAAAAGGAATGCAAAATGAACCCCAGGTGTCATATTTCAAAGCAAGTCAGGTGTCATATTTCAAAGCAAGTCAGGACCACAGGGAGCCAAAGGAACTCCTTTGTGTCTGCATCTTGTTACCTCAGTTCATTAGAGCTGGTGATAAGAAGGCCAAGGTCAGGGATCTGATCTCTCGGGTGCCTGAAGCACCCGGATATGAAGCCACAGACCATAGCACTGCCATTGTCATTAAAGGGAATAAAACTTAAAGGGTATGGATAAAGTAATGGGGAACATTCCCCTGCCCTGCGAGCACATCTGCGTAGCATGTTGTCCTGTGCAGACTCTTCAGAGTCATTTACGTCATAAATGGGAATTATAAGATGATAGAGAAGGTATTAAACTGATTTTTTTTTTTGCTGACCGTGAAAGTTTAAAGTTTCAACATAATTAGATGTCTTTGTCATATTAAAGATAGTGATATTAAATTTTGTAGGAAATACTGATTTTAAAATTTCCGAAGGTCCAAATTGAAATACAAATAGATACTGTAATAGGATTAAAAGACAAGAAGAGCTATTGGTGAATCTGTTCATTGAATGTAATGAGATTATTCTGAGGCAGATGAGTCCTTAGCTTAAACAAGAAAATGAGCTGTACGGAACAGACATGTAATATTGCAACTTCTGTAAACTCACTACATTTTTGTGCTTTGTTAATATACCTTAGTCCTGATTTCTTTTTGGAAAACAGAAACATTTATTATAGTATCTCAGCAAGGCTTCACAGAAGTAACTAAGTTTGTATTTAATCCTAAATTTACCTATATCAACTATGTATAAACTATTCATGTTAGAACAGCATATCAAATAAAAACTCATAATGACTCTGAACTATGTCAATTTCTTTACTTATTAAAATTTTAAGCATAAGTCCTCTTTGTTATAGTTACATTGGCAATTTATATCCCCAATATGCTACAAGAGCTCAGCCAAGTAAGTTAATGATATATTTAATAGGTATTGTAGTGATATTATTTAGTTCAACTGAGATTTTAATTGTGTGAATAGGATACAGTACATATTAAGAAATTATATTGGGCTTTTATAGTAGAGTGACTTATTTCATTAGCTCTAACATAGATTTAGGGTATGAATAAATAATAAACTAAAAAATAAATTTTGGCTAGTATTTATGGCAGAAAAAAATCAATATCAAGTTATAAAGATTCTATTTACAATTTTAAGACTCATTAATTCTTTATTGGAATGATACCTTCTCTCTTCATTACTAGTTACTGTTAATCAATTCTTGAGTACCTAAAATAAGAATGTCACCATAGGTAAGACATTAAACCAGTCTCTATGGGGAAATAAATAAATATAAAAATTGTTGATCTCTAGGAATTTATAGCCTACATGGGATGCAAGACATAAAATACTTGAAATAACAATTAACCATATATAAAGCACTCTGTGATACCCAGTGAATGATTTGGAGAGTGAATGCTCTAATAATTCAAAAACAGAGCAAAGCTATTATGGGAATTGAGCCAGGTCTTGAGAGATGCCTGTAGTTCATATTAGTGGAATGTAATTGAAAGTTCACAAGTATGTCCAGATACCTTTTATCCCGGTATTTCCTTAGATGTAGTTAATCTACATTTTTGAAAATATATTTTAAGCTGATATTTCAGTTTCAAGAATGAGGTTTCATAAGACATGTTATAATATACCTAATATAATTTATAAGTATGAATATTTTCAGGTGGGGGCACAGATTGGAATTGAGCAAGCCCTCAGTTTGTGGCACATTGACATTGTTAATCCAAAGATTGCCTTCCTTTTTATATAATATTTATTTTTTTAAAGATTTTATTTATTTATTTGAGAGAGAGAGTGAGAGAGAGCATGAGAGGGGAGAGGGTCAGAGGGAGAAGCACACTCCCCACTCAGTGGGGAGCCCGATGTGGGACTCGATCCTGGGACTCCAGGATCACGACCTGAGCTGAAGGCAGTTGCTTAACGAACTGAGTCACCCAGGCGCCCTATATAATATTTAATGTTTAAAATTGTTATCCACTGCATTTCTTATTTTCAGTCCCATTTTCCCACATAGGTACCTATTTGTGTATATTTAATATAAGACCTTCCTCTCTCTCCCCCATATATATACGTGTGTGTATATACACATATATATGTATGTACACGCACATCCACACACAACATGTAATAATGTGTGGGATATGTTTTTAAATTTGCAAACAGTTATTTACATAAATGGGAAGGCATGGTGTATTCTTAGAATTCTCCAGAGAAACAGAACCAATAGAATATTGAGAGAGAAATTCGTTTCATTGAACTGACTTACGCAGTTGTGGGGACTGGCAAGTCTAAAATCTGAAGGGCAGGCTGATAGGCCAGAGACTCTTAGGCAAGAGCTGGTGCTGCAGTCTTGAGTTGAGGCAGAATTTCTTCAACTGATCGGATGAGGCCCACCCACATTATCAAGGTAATCTCTGTCACTTAAAATCAACTGCTTATAGATGTTAAAACACATCAACAAAATACCCTCCCAGCAACACCTAGGTTTGTGTTTGATTGATAACTGATTAGTATTGCTTAACCAAGTTGACATCTAAAACTAGCCGTCACACGTGGCTTCTAGTGTCCTATTCTGCTCCAGAACATCTCCCTCACCCCCAGCAAGTAACTTTATTAGCCTAAAAATTATACTCATAGCTGCAACAAAGGGAATACACTTGTAAATTTAACTGAGTCGTACACCCCATTTCAACTCATGAAGAAAACAGTATGTATTCTCCACAGCCCAGTCTAGTAACATACTCCTTGAGATCAAACATGCAGGCTCCAGAATCAGAATGTAAAATGGATATGAGGAAGGCACTGAGACTGGTTATTGGCATAATAGCTCTTAACTCCAGGACTGGCCCAGTGTCCTGTTCTTGAATGAGAATGATAATGAGGCTAACCTTCCTTGAGCACATCCCAGGTGCCGGATTCTGGGCCCAGAAATTTTCATGCCGTTCATCCACTCCTCATAGCGACCTCTTAGAACTCTTCCAAATAGCATAACAC
Source organism: Mirounga leonina (assembly GCF_011800145.1). Taxonomy (NCBI): domain Eukaryota; kingdom Metazoa; phylum Chordata; class Mammalia; order Carnivora; family Phocidae; genus Mirounga; species Mirounga leonina. Next base: position 33,451,836 of record NW_023270807.1, read on the forward strand.
AGACTTAATTTGTGTCCCTCTAGGTGATGCTGAATAAGTATCAAATCTACTTTGAAAAAAAAATACATTTCTAATTTTATTTAATCATCCTTGTTGTATCAAAATTTCCTAATTATAGCATTTTAGGGGCATTCAGAATAATTCAGATTAAAGCAGTGAGGGGAAAATAATTTATTTTGATTAGTAGCCATTACAATTAAGTGCTTTAAGTCACATAATCTTAATAGCCAGACTAATAAATAATTACAGGTTTCCCCTGTTATCTGAAAGTAGAGTGAACCTTCTATAAGCCTGAATGGCATAAAGTAAAGAAGCAATCACCATTAATTTATACGGAAAATTTTTGAGCATTCCCAGATCCAAAAATAACCTCTCGTAGGCTTTTCTGATACCTTAGGACACATCTTGCTAACGGACGCACAAAATAAATCAAGATAAAGCACAGATGCTCACAGACACTATTCAAAGCTGTAGTGCGTTGATGATGAGGTGCTAAGTGTGGTTCCTGGGAACAGAGCTTGGTGGGGTCACAGTCACTGCTGAGGATGCACGCTGCCTCTGTAAAGGCCCTCTGCAAAACAAAAGCCAAATGCTATTTTCACTTTTCGCTTTTTTTTTTTTTTGTAAAAATGAAAATTCCCTTCATATTTTTTTTGGTTAGCAAAAACAGGTACTAATGTAGGTCTTTCATAAAAGCAAAGTGGTATAACCTGAACATTCCGAATGCAAGGGATACCTGTATGAAGGAAAGCCAACCTTCATTCCCACCACCATGCCACACTCCCCAAGTTACAGTTTGAGTTTCAACAAGTAAAGCCACATACTTTTTAAGTCTTACTTAACCTCTCAAACCTTATGCACCAAAATAGCGGGAGCAACTTTAGATTACTCAAACATTTTCTCCAACAAAATAAAAAAATCTTTTTACATATTCCATTAATAAAATTAACCACTGACTCAGTTCTGGTCCCCCATGTAGAAAACCAAACCTCGACCCCAAATCATTGTTTTAACTTAGAAAAAATTCTATTTGTGTTAGCTGATAGTCTCATTTCATCACAAAGATCAATATAAGATATTTTAAAAGTTGGGCTTTTTGTATATTTCTGAATCAAAGCGTTTGGCTTGGAAAGAGCCTCAGAGTCCCTACAGAGTAATCCTCTTAAGGTCCCAGAGCTCATGTCCTATGGCTAGTTAAAGAGAGAGCAGAGGCCAAACCCTTCACCCCCTGCCCCAACTGCAGCCAATTACACTGCATTCTGCTCTTATTGAGAGCTCAGCCTCATAAAACCGCTTTCTCCTTGTAAACTCTTTCCTCACATAAACATGCCTCTCTGTGTTGAACTTCAGGAATTATAACATGATCACTGTATTATAGCAAATGATGCCATTTTCTTGTGATTCTTCCACAGCCCTGTCCATCCCCAGTCTGCACCAGTGTTGCTTCCAGAGACAATAAGGGAACTATTTTAAGAGATTGCACCTGGACCATTGTTCCAGTCTCTAAGAGCAGTACCTGACCTTATTCTCCAGGCAACCGCAGAGTTCCATCTCAGGCCAACCACACTCAATATTTGTCTTGGACATAATCTTTATTCCTATCATTATACTCCCACTGGTCCCCCTTCTTTCAAAAGAAACTTAATTTCAGGAATGGAGGGTGTGTGGAATATCATCATATAGGTTCATTCTCATTTTGATTTTTGTACATACAAATCTACATAATGACTCAAGATAAAATCTGGACAAGGAACAGACACTTAGTGGAGAAAAAGTTACCACACTGCCTCCTTGCTTACCTCTCATAGGCTTTTCCAAGAGTTTATGCTTAATGGTTTCAGTTTCCAAAAGTAGAGCTTGCTGTCTATGCCAAGTCTGCTCAATGTGTCCACACTAGAATATCCCTACAAACATTAGATCTGCCCTATAAATTAGTGACGTATTAGATTTCCCCCCCCCCAAATTCCAGAGCTTTGGCTGCATTGTGCTAATGCTTTAAATGCTTTATATACTTGCTAAAAAAAGGAAAGATATTCCTAGTATGTTCACACACTGTAGTCATTGGGAAGTATGGGTCCTACTTGTCATCAGATACTTTTTACTTAATTGATTCTTTGACTAAATGCTTAATTCCAGAGTCTTTCTCATCCTTTTTATTTTCCTGGAGTCTTTTTTCAGAGATCCCTTAAGAAACAATCTTCTTTATTCTTAGAAATAATAGTTTTGTTTGTAAGAAATACAAGTCCAATAATCTTCCCTTTAGTAGCTACAAATAGATGCATTTTAGGGGAAGAATAAAGCATAACATATTATAACACTTAGAGTCTTGAATATAAGCAAAAGCATTTATAACTCACATTTATAGGACCTTACATATTACTGTTCTGGATTTTTGAGAGGTGCTTCATAGTCTACATTACTTCATCCTGGTGGCTAAACTCTACTGAGAGGCCAGTGGTGAGAGAGACCTTAAGAAAAAGGCAAGGAGGAAGTGGAGCCCAGAAATATCTTGGACTTGGACATATCTTTCTTTGATGGTCTGCCACAGTTGTCTTTTATTGACTCTCATGATGCTGAACAAGCTCCATGCACCTAGACAGAAACTACAGCTTGCAAGAGTGTTTTCTCTTTGTTTTCTCTTTTACTTGACATGGATTAAGATCCTCGCCAAGTAGTGCTAATTTCCTAAGTGTGTTTATAACCATAAGAGGGGATGGAGGCATCATTCCCAACAACCCACTGGTAGAGTTCATTGACACAAGAAATAAGATAGGCAAAAATGCAAAAGATAACAAAACCTGCACACCATAAGGAAAGGGTTAGTCACCATCTAAGAAATGCCCTTAAAAATATGTTTGCCTCTGGGCGCCTGGGTGGCTCAGATGGTTAAGCGTCTGCCTTTGGCTCAGGTCATGATCCCAGCGTCCTGGGATCGAGTCCCGCATCGGGCTCCCTGCTCCTTGGGAGCCTGCTTCTCCCTCTGCCTCTCTCTCTGTCTCTCATGAATAAATAAATAAAATCTTTAAAATATATATATATGTTTGCCCCCTTAACTTATATTCCTGGTTGTAAAAATCATATACATTGGGGCGCCTGGGTGGCTCAGTTGGTTAAGCGACTGCCTTCAGCTCAGGTCATGATCCTGGAGTCCCTGGATCGAGTCCCGCATCGGGCTCCCTGCTCGGCGGGGAGTCTGCTTCTCCCTCTGACCCTCCCCCCTCTCATGTGCTCTCTCTCATTCTCTCTCTCTCTCAAATAAATAAATAAAATCTTTAAAAAAAATCATATACATTTACTGGGTAAAATTAGAAAACTAAGAAAAATGAAAAGAACAAACTTTACTAATAATCCCACTATTTGAGTACCAGTACTTTTAATATGTTGTTGTATTTCCCTCTAATCCTTTTAGAATACATGTTTCAACCATTTTTGTCATAAAATATATTCTACTTATGTTCATTTAACTTTGCGATATCATCATTGATCTGTGTTCTTGAGAATTCTTCACAAAACTTATTGTAATGGCTTGGTAATAATCCATCATGTGGAATTTCCCAAGTGATTAACATTTTGTGTATTTCCAATTTTTCACTAATTCAAATAGGGAACACCTTTGCACTAAAACTGTGTATGTGTGTGTGTGTGTGTGATTATTTCTGTGGGATGGATCTTGATAAGTGGAATACTGGTTCAGAAGGCTATTGGCATACATATAAAACTGATTTGTCAGGTGGGGGGATGGGTTAGCCCGGTAATGGGTATTAAAGAGGGCACATATTGAATGGAGCACTGGGTGTTATATCCGAACAATGAATTGTGGAACACTACATCAAAAACTAATGATGTAATGTATGGTGATAAACATAATAAAATTTTTAAAATGCAAAAAAAAAAACTGATTTGTCAAAGGGTTGTAGCAACTTATAGTTTACACTTTCACCACCCCTTTTATGGAAGTGTTTATTACAAAACCTATCTATGCAGCAGGGTAGGGGTGGGTTTTTCAAGTACTAATGTAAATGTGAATTTTGAAAACCAGAAAATCTTACATGAGAGCTCTTTGGTAACGTGAAACTTACCTGGTGTGCTATTTCAGAGTGACATAACATTAAATATGGAAATGTTAATATTAAAACACTTAATTGCCTGGTACCACTGATTATCATTAATGAATTACATCATTATATTCATGGATATAAGCACTCGGAATCTAAAAGAATTTAGTACAGTCTACTGAAAAACAGTCCTCTTTTATCCTGTTGGTTGTCGTTTGTTTGTTCCTCTTTATGGTTATATGGCTTTTCTAAGAGTCTTAAAGAAAAGAACCAGAGTATGTGTCTTTTTTTCTCTTTTTATGTCCATCCTCGCTATTAATCATTTTTCACATGCTGCTCTTGCCCGTTAAATGCTTCAAATGGACTAGGGGAAAGACTTCGTGAACTCCAGTGCAGTGGTTTATAGGGCAAGAGCGGAAGTGGGACTGGCTTAAGGAAGTAGGAGTGGGAGCCCATTAATAAATTTACAGGCCAAATTGATAGGATGGGGAATGTAGGACGGACATTTAATTCCCTAGTTATAGCTACACTGGCCAAACATCTTGGAGTCTTAGAATTTTCAGACAAAGTTCTATTCCTCATATAGGCCATCTTAAAATGACCTCTTATGGTTGCCTAAGCATTATTAGTCTGTTCTTTCTACCTGACTTTATCTGCTGCTATTTTTTTTTCTTTCCAGTTTTGGTTCTTAAGGCTGTTGCTGAACTGACTCTACTGCCCTCCCTAATCTTTCTGAGGATTAATCATTTTCTTCCTTTTCATTGTATATGTTAATTTTCAGTCTTATTTTTTCACTGTATGGTAAAATATATAGATGGTTTTACAACTTGAAAATCTCTTTTCTATACATAATGAACATTCAGTAGTATAAGCAGCCTTTGTCTCTCATTTATTACAGTATGTATCTTGGAGATTTATTAATGAGAATTCCTTCAATCTGTGTGGTTAAGTGCTTTATTCCAATTATTTATTTATTTGTCTATTTGTTTATTTTTGATGTCAGAAAATCCTATAGTTGGGTTATTTAAATCAGACAACAGAGTAGTACTGAAACAGTGCAGGTTTGGTATCGTAATATCTCGGTTCAAGATACCGAGCCACCTCTTGCTAATACATCCAATATTCATACCATAGGACTAGGTTCATAGTAAGTATCAATTAATTCTTATTTTCACCTCATCATGTTTATTTAGTATTTATTATGTGTGTAGCAATAGCATAGATGTTTCAAAGGTATAACTGATTTATACAATAGTCATCTTTTCTCTCAGTGGGAGATTAAATCTATTAAATTATAAATTATCATCAAAGATCAACATCTTTTGTACTTGGAAATTATTTCTCTGCTTATCTTCTATCCTGATTAATTTTGAGCTGAATCACTGGTTCTCAAAGCTTTGGGGGAGCTTCACAAATAGATGTTCAGGATGCACCCAAATCTATTGCATAGTGGGGCTCAGGCCACCGTGAGGCTCACTGGAGCTTACAAACCACGGAGATAAATCATTTTTGTTTAACACTCCTACATGGGTTAGTGAGGTATGCATCCAACATCTCTCTTCTTTGGCCCCCACCAAAACCAGCCTCCAGAAGAAGTGGCATGTGAGGTAGGATTTGAAGAATAGGAAGGATTTGTTCTATGCAGGAGGCTGGGACAGGATGCAGGAAGGTTTTCCAGGCAGAGGGAGCTGAAAGTTCAGAGGCCTGCAGAACAAGAGAACATGTTCTCTGAGGGGAACTGGAAGAAGTTTAATAAGGCTGTTGTGTAGAAGGGGAAGTAGGAAAGAGGTAGTGTTAATAACTTGGACTTTATCCTAAGGGCAATAAGTGCCACAGAAGAGTTAGCAGGAGACAGGTGTGATCAAATGCTTGCTTTACAAAAAAAAATCCTTCTGGCAGCAGTGTGGAGAGTTGACTGGGGACAGAAATCGGAGAAGAGAGTCAATGGTGGCCTTATCCAGGGTGGTGGCAAAGGAAATGGAGGGAAATGGGCTGATTTGAGCAATGATTAGGCATAGCTAGGGAAGAAGCTGTCGAATTTGAATTTTCAACTTCAAATGACTAAATGCCCGGTGTAGACCGGAAACAGAAAGAGTGTCCACCATGGGGGTGGGAAAGCAGTGGGATGCAACATAAAAAAGCATCGGCTGAGTTACTCCTTTTTTGGTCCGGTCTGGAATATTTAGTTAAGTCTCCATTTCTGGGGGTGAGGTGTAACCTTACCAAAGTCGTGTTACTTTGAGATCAGCCATAACTTTACTTCTACTCCTTGTGTTAGCCATCCAGATGATCCACTGTATCTATTTAAAATAAATTGATTTAGAGCTAAAAAAATGAAAGGCCCATTTTATTTGTTATTTTTATGTCTTGTACCTTGGAACCGACAGAGGAGCCTTTCCCAAGCCAGGTGGTGAATGAAAATGACTAAGAAAGTGACACCACATTTTTTGAGTCCTATCCATGTTGACAAGGCAAAACCTTGCACACAGAAGAACACATGTAAAAGTAATAATCCATGTGGGCTAGATACTGACCACGTTCCGTGGAAATTTGCACATAGAGCACTTCCCTACAGTTTGATCCTCATAATGTCAAGACAAAGGAGTCTTTAGTGACAGCCAATCTGCTCTGATAACAGAGATATGCTGCTTTCTACTTTCACTTTTTTCTAAAGTTCACAGATGTGCTCTTGATGTGGTCTGAGTATTTTTGTGAACTGCTGGAAAATTTCACTCACACACTAATGGTTCCAATGAACACAAAATACCTCTTCCAGAGAGCAGTTGCCAATAAGCAGTATTTTTAGAGGCACATGTCACAGTTTCTGTTTGCCTCTGTTGTGACTGTTAAGGGGCCCTGAATGATTAAGAAACAGCCTCTGATAAAAGGCATTACCCCACTGCTTCATTATATACTATGGGCAGTAAATGTTTACTACACTTTGAGCTCAAACTAACATGTCATTAAACCGTGTTCCTATTAAATAAGCTCCCAGTGCATAGCTGTTACTCCCTCGAACATGTTTGTCATTTCTCTGTGTCTGAAATAGCAAATAATTCCTTTTGGATTCTTACAGCTAAATGTTTCTTAACAATGATGTCATATCATTTATGCATGCTTCCTCAGGGAAATAGTTCAGCTTTCTGAATTCTTTGGCTAACTTTGCCACTCACTATCCCTGTTTCCACTAATACTCTCTGACCTGTGGAGTAAAGGAATCCTTTTCAAAGAAGAACTGGGAGTGAAAGGCACAGCACAGAGATCTAAACCCTAGAGTTGACATGACATTTTATGGCACAAAATGCATGTCCTATGGTATTCTCATATGCTGGGGGGTGCTTTCCTCTGGGAATTGGAGAACCAGGATTTCTGGTCTGACCAGAGTAGAAATCTATTTTCCTTTCCCATCGTAGAAATAGAGTATCTAACTTTCTCACCCTCGAGCTCTGCAGGAAACATTTCTTTTGCTGTGTATGAAAATGAAAAAGGAAGTGCTTGCTATTGAAAACAGTCTCAGATACTATATAATGTGAGTGCTAGAAATTATGACCGCAAGCAATTAGAGGGGAAAAGTCATTCAGGTGCCATTTTGGCTTTCTGTTAAGTATGGCTATAAAAATAAAGTGCCTCTTTGGGCATGCTTCGTCATTACTTCTGGGTTAAGAATGAAGACGGGAAAAAATCTGAAACAAACATGTGGTTTTCATTCTGACATATAGAGTTAACATTATTTTCCGCAGCTACAACGATGAAGGGTTAGTATCTTTTCACCTATTTTCTAAAACAATGTGGTAATATTTTTATGCTGGCTAACCTGGAGGTGCTAAGAATATCGTGCGTCTGGCCGTCCTTGGTACAGAGTATTCACTTTTTCTAAAATGGTGAAGTTGACTTCCATGTGTTTACACAAGGGCAAGAAAATGTCTTCTTGCCTAAAGCGTAGGCATGGCATCACGGCACGTGGCATTGCTCAAGCACAGACCTCGCCAGATGGCTTCAAACCCAGGGCGAGCCGAGAGCTGCCAGGGTCAGAGCCTGTGTGCAAAACAGGCTGCCACCGTTGGCATCGAACTGCCACAATAATATTCCCTGTGCTAAGTTTGAAGCAGAGGAAAATTCTGTTGACGGTCAGTTCCGAAAAGCATACTTTCGGTAGAAAGGAAGAATCGTGGGAGGACTTTTTTTTTTCTTTTACTCCTCTTCCCAGAAGAATCCTTTACTATGCTTCCCGAATCCAAGGAAGTCTAATAAATTCCGAATTCTAGAGAACGTCAGAAAGGCTCATTTGAATATCATCAGCTGGTTGGGTTCTGTGCAACCTCTCTTAGTAAAAGATCAGAATTTATTTTTCCCATATTTGTGGATGGAGGATAAATGATACAAGTAAGCATCTCTTTCCTACTAAAAAAAGAACGCTCTATTCCACCAGCACTTTTCTTAAGACAGGTTCCTCTCAGAATTAATCTTCTGTACTCCCCCAGCTCTGCAGGGGTAACGGCACGGCTCACCGTCAGCACGTATTAGAATTAGTTCTGCCTCGCTGGATTGTGAGCCTGTGGGTGCGAAGTTCCAAGGCCCACTCATACAATGCATAGACCAGTGCTTTGTCTGTAGTAGGGGTTGCAATCTTGTTTACTGAGTGAAATCATATTGAACAGGAACCCACGGGGAATACCATTTATACAATGCCGAAAAGCATTTGGTATCAGAATTAATTTAATGGCAAAACCTCTCTGTACTTCTGCCATGGACTTAGTGCTAAAACTGTGTACACAGGGTCTCTTGGAACCATCATGATAAAAATCAGGGAGAAAGGGCCAAAGAGCCACTTTGTATGAGGAATATTCCTGGACAGAATGGAAGGAGGAGGCTTATTAACTCTTCTAGGGGAGCTAAGATGATTGGACTGACTTCAAAATCGAGATCTACTGAGAAGCCATAGTCAGTGAGCAGCATGTTAAGTGCACCCAAGCTTCATTTCTTTCTTTCTTTCTTCCTTCCTTTCTTTCTTCCTTCCTTTCTTTCTTTCTTTCTTTCTTTCTTTCTTTCTTTCTTTCTTTCTT